>NC_064817.1:7291261-7407066 GCF_023721935.1 Panthera uncia | reverse complement strand
TTTCTTTCTTTCTTTCTTTCTTTCTTTCTTTCTTTCTTTCAGTTGAGATATGCACCAAGTAATTCTAACGTGCAACCAGGTTAGGGAACTACTGGTCCTGACAGAGTTTGTTCAAAGATTTGTCACCACTTGCATCGGAACGAATTTTGCTTTTGAAGCAAATACTCCAAGAATAGTATTAAAGCTAGGTTTTTTCTGCAGTGTAGTAACGCAGAGGCATATACCTTTATTTAAAATAGTGTGTTTGCTCATTTGCTCAACAACGAAGGGTTTTAGATGAGCTAATGACGAGCCTTCGATTGAAATGTGTAAGTTGCCTTTTCCCACTCCGGTTGAAGTATTACAACAATGCCTGATGATTTTGTACTAGGTATTGAGCGAGTTTAATAAGATACATTATCTTAAACTGAGACAGAGGGGCCGATCGTGCACAGCTCACGTTTTGGGCAACAGATTCGAGGTGACTGATGTTCGCATGTTTGGTGATACTCGAAACTAATTCATTCGGGCAATAAGTTTATTAAGTCTAAGGTCATTTGTAGGGAATTGTTTTCCTTCCCTATTAGAGAAAAACCTCATCGAGAGGAGACTGTGGAGTGTTAAATGCAGTTGATGAAATGAAACGTTGTCAAGCGTAGCATTGAAAGGAGAAACGGGAAAGGAATTCACTTTGGTATTTGTTGTTGCTGTTGCCTGTTTTGTTTTGCCTGTCGGTTTCCAGTGTAGAGTTTTCCCCCTTCTAAATATGATAATCATCTCTGCTTAAGGCTTGCTTTACTTCCTGCTGATTTAGAAATATCTGATAGGGGATTGAGCTTTCCAGTGTGGGACAACGCTGCTTCAACATCCCTGTATCTTTTAGATAATCTTGTTCCAAATTCATTCCTTGTCTCTTGAGCAGTGGGTCTGCCCCTGTCCGAATAAATGACCCACTCTGCAGAGCGTCCACATGACATCTTACCAATAATGAGTGTCCTCTCATCTGCGCATCCTTTTTTGGGTGAAACCTGAAGCATTCATTCTTATAACTCAGCTTTCCTCGCAATGCGGGTAGAAGGAGCAGCCTGAAAAAGAAATGCCCCACTCTGCAGCACATTAAAGCCAGTGACCTCAAATTCAGGTGTCTCTATGAGAACCGGAAGAGAATGATCTTTTCCAGATCTACCCCCCCCCCCCAACACATAAAATGACATGCGAGTTTCTCACTCTCCCCCAAAGGTACTTCTCCAGGTAGGATATTGGACCTGCCTCCCTGGGGATCCGTATTTACTAGTCTCTCAGTTGAGAGACTCTCATAAAGAAAGCATCCCTAAGGGGCACCTGTGCTATTGCTGCCAAAAGCCTCTTTTTGTCAGTTGATGTCATGCACGGCGCCTCTGTTTACCACGCACACCGTAGACCTCAGGGTTTGCTTGCTCTCACTATCCCCTTCCTATCTGTTCCGCACCACTCTGCCTCGTTCACCTTTCCTAAAACGCCCCTTTCCTCGTGTTCCACCTCTCCCCCAAATCGTGAAGTGCGTCTTCCTACTGGTCCATGGTACGACACTCCCAAAGTTTTCTAAAATGCCTGCCTCTCTTCCCTCGAACACAGTCCCTCCCCTTATTCCTGGAGGTGATGGCCTCATCAGCTTTCTGTTCTGCTTCCTCCTGCTGCCCTGGCCTCTGTTCGCACACATTTCTGTGCTTCTATCCATCAGGGCTTTGGGCACCGGGTCCATAAGGGATTCGTTGAGAAAAAGGTCACCGGCTTGATATAGCCTAGGGGTTAAACGCGTGGCATTTGGAAACAGACCCCCGGGTCTGAACTGCTTACTCCCTAGTCGTGCAAGTTACTCAAGCACCCTGTGTCTCTGTTTTCTTGTATGCAATACAGGGAAAATCCTACGTATCTGCCTCTAGAGTATAGCCAGTATCCACGGAGGGAATAAGCACAGACTACATGTTAGATGTTCTTTATTACAGTTTGACTCTTTCAGATCCATGGCCTCAAGTAACTTTCCAGCTACCCAATACCTGGCTTTGCCTTCGATGGTAGATCTTTAGATCTGAAGGATCTAAAATTCACTCTCCCACTCTCCCACTCTCCCTGCAAATGGGTCACAGTAGTAGCAGGAGGATGATAGAAATCAGACCAAGGTCAAGTGCTGGGGCGTGGGGGGAGGGCAGATAGCTGCGGTTAAGGACTTGTCACCTCACTTCTGCAAGCTCTGATCCATCCAGAGGTAGAGTCTGATGGATAATTAAACTTAAAGATACCACATTTTTATTGTGCTCTTTAAGGTAGCAGAAGGACTGAAATGTCCTTCACAATTTGCATTTTTTATGTATAATCAGAAAGAATATTAAGACCTTAATTTGCCGATTCTATGGTATTGGTCGAGAGAGGTTAATTGGACCAATGAAGTCACTATTGTATCAGTCATGAATGTCATCTAAATGAAATTTCACTATGCCATTTTTTCATAGTAGGTCCTAATTCTGAAAGACAAAAGCATCACCTGTTTCTAAATGTTGACGATATATTATTTAGAAACTGAAGGATGCCATTAGACATATATTTACCTTCTTGCTCATAAAAGACTTTCTTCATCTCCCACAAAATGATTTATAATGATTAGTTTTTATTTTATCATCCAGTTGACCAACTGCTTTCTTTCCATGTGAAAATGTAGACAGTCAAGGAATGGGCTGTTATGTGGTTCAGTGGGGAGAAGTACAGGAGAGGTTCCAGGGGCTAGGACTCCACATTCAGGCTCTTCAGATTTGTTATCTGTGTGTACAGAGGAATATAGGAAGGTGAGGTTAGCTGCTACATCACATATATCCTAAAATCCCACTGTACAAGTTTACTCCTCACTCATGTGGTCAGAGTGTCCACGACTGGTGGGATGCCTTGCTCCAAGCAGTGATTCAAGGACCCAGGCTCTGCTGTCTTCAACATGAGAAGATGTTGATTCGATTATCTGTGGCTGCATAACAACCACCCCAAACCTTAGTGCTTAAAACAACAGCCGTGTTATTTGCTCATGGTTCTTCCATCTGAGCTGGGCTCAGCTGAACATTTCTGCTGGCCTTGACGGTGGTCACTCCTGAGGCTTTATTCAACTAGGAGGTTGGCTGGAGGCTGGATTTAGCTGAGATGCTGGGACCGCTAAGCTTTTTCCCACTCTCCATGTGGCCTCTACACATCTCTCTCCACACGGTCTCTCCAGTACAGTAGCCAGACTTAAGACGTGGTGCTTCAAGGGTCCCACGGATGCAACATGGCTGGCCCATGATCAAAGGGCGGGGGGCGCTAGGACGTGACCGTTGAGAAGTGTGGTTTGAGAACTGTTGTCTCCAGGCTTTATGGGTCAGGGCTAGAAGTGAAGCTTGTCACTTTCTCCCACAGTCCATTGGCTAGAGCTTAGCGATATGACTGCTGCTACCTGCGGAGGAGGCTGGGAAGTAGAGTTGAGCTGGGTGCCCAAGAGAAAGAGAGTCCGGGAGCAGTCAGCCAGTCTTTTCCTCCATCTCTCTGCCTCTGTAAAATAGAGTGGTGGAAGGGAGTGAATGCATGACACATGTACACGGCTTAGTACTTAATACATGCTCAGTGAATTTCTCTTATCATCATCATTGTTACCGTTTGCTTTGTGCAGCGACTACTTGATTTTATTCCAGTTAAATCAAAACACATGGCAGCGGATGCCATGCACAGGAACATGGGCTTTGTCCAGGAGCTGAAGAGGAAACATCAAAGGGTTTTAGGCAAGAGTGTTGTAATCAGAAATGTATTCACCCCCCCCGAATTTGACATAGTGGTTCTATAATATTTTTGCCCTGAATGTGCAAAATGTCCCCAACAGCATGAGCAGAAATAATCCAGAAGAGCCAAAGAAGAAGGTGGAGTGAATACTTAATGGCATAGTTGTTGCTTGGTACTCTTGGCTAGTGAAGAGTCAAATGGATAAAAGATCACAGTTGTGTTCTCGCATTTTTGTGGTTAGCAAGCTCTCCCGTGGAATGGACCTTTTAATTGCTTCCTGATATTTATTTCTCAGGCTGTTTGGGTGACTTTGGGCCTCTTATTGGTTCTCTTATTGGTTCTACTTAAAGACTGGATATTTAAATAAAAAGAAGGTTCTGTATCTTCGCCCTTTGTTTTTCTGGCTTGAGTGCGTTTTTCCAAAGAATGCCAGATACACAGCTTCTCCATTGCTCTGCATTGCCTCTCCAGGCCAAACTTGGTTCCACTCTGAAAACAGATCAGGGATTTCTCAAGACATTGTCTCTTGAGGTTGAGATTATTCATTTAAAGACATAGTCACCTTCTTATGAAACATGCGTTGACTTGACAGTGTATGACTCCATTAAGTAGCTGATTTAACAAGCCACTCCAGTCTTTGGTTATCATTCTTATTAAATTGCCGTGTCTATTTCTCATTAGACAGTTGAGACATGGCCCTGACCGGTGCGGGTTGTGGCCTGTGGCTTTGTCTTCCACTTCATTTGTAAGCCTCGTAGTGGTTGGGATCACAGCTGTGGTACTTATGAGCTGTGAATCTTTGGGCATAGTACTTAACCTCTCTGAACTTCTGTTTCCTCATCTGTAATATGGGATGTGATGTAACCCACTTTTTATAATTCCTTTAGCAGTTAATGAATAAAATGCTTAGGAAAATGTCCAGCGCTTAGTAAGCTCACAGTGAGAACTACATGTTGTTTTCATGTACTCATAAACTAAAAGATCACTGGCCTAACCATGACAAGTGAATTGCATACTTATCAATTTCATGCGAAATATTATATTAAATAAATTTAAATGAGGATCTGAATTCCATTTGCGAGTGTCCAGATTACACAAACCATATTCAGTATCTGCTGGAATGATGACTGTTTTCAACATCTGCACGTCGGGGGTAGTGGATATGGAGGTGTGTAAATCTTGACTCTGAATTTCTCTATACGTGTAATCGTTCTGGGAAAGAAAACCATCTGATGTGTTTTATTGTTTTCAAATTCCTTTCTCTTGCTAAATAAATCCCAGCAGCAGCAGAAGCTGTGTGTGGCTTCTATCAAGTGATGATTAACCTCACAGAATCCTAGCAAAAAACATACCAAATCTCGAAGTTTTGGGTAAGATCATCCGTGAAATCATTTCTCAGGTTGTCGGTTATAATCACAGCAGTTCTTCGGTTGGAATTCACTCTAGACCACAAAAGAACTATAACTTCGTATCGACTGGAAAACAAAAATGTCTTTTTGAATTGTGTTTGCTTCAGTGCTATGTGGTATACATGGAGATCAAGGTAATTAGTGATCGGGGTATGGTTTTAGTCTTTCCTTTTCTTTCTGCTCTTCACGGAGTTCTCTTCGTCAGCCCCAACTCCCACCTGCACCCTCTTAAACATGGCCACGTGGTTATGTCCACGCCGCCCTCCACACCCTCCTGTTCAGGAAATGAACAACTTCTCAAGGACTATTGTTTCACAAAGAGCATAAAATTCAGAGCATGTGTTATGCTTCGGTATAAAAGAGAAAGAAATCTTTTCCTTTTTAAATGCTTTTTTCCTGGTCTTAGGAAAATGAACAAGCCAGTGGTTTTAAAATATAATTTAGGAATTGAGGATTTGTCCTACACAAAGAAAGCATCCTGTGTACTTTATCATGCTCTCAGGGATTTTACCCGAGGCTTCCAACATTCTTTGCTTGATTCCTAATAAGGACACTTTGCACAGTTACAATCCAATTACCATTTGTAGATCCCTGTGGAAAAGAGGATTTTTTTAAAAGAGGAATCCTTTCCTCACTCCAGAATATCTCTTCAAAATAGCCTTATTAATGGGGCTCCTGGGTGGCTCAGTGGCTTGAGCGTCCGACTTCGGCTCAGGTCACGATCTCGTGGTTCATGGGTTCGAGCCCCGCCTCGGGCTCTGTGCTGACAGCTCGGAGCCTGGAGCCTGCTTCGGATTCTGTGTCTCCCTCTCTCTCTGCCCCTTCCCCGCTCATGCTCTGTCTCTCTCTGTCTCTCAAAAATGAATACATGTTAAAAAAATTTTTTTAAATAGCCTTATTAAAATAAAAGTCAGGAAAACCACTTTCAATTTCTCTGCATTCTTTTTGTCCCTCCCCCCCTTTCTACACACACACACACACGCACACACACCGACTCACTCACACGCTCACTCAGTGACACAGCCTGCCTCCATTCCGAAGGGACAGGAACTTCTCAATGGTCCAATGACAAGATTGCATTTTTTGGTCCCAAGATTCACGGTAGCAGAGGTCTCTGGCAACACAAAGTATCCTGAGAATCACAGCTATGCCAGCTGGGCCTTTTCTCAGATACTCGATGTAATCTGCCATTGCAGGATCCATTTTTCACCAAAAGAATAATTTAAAAAAAAAAAAAAAAGCAGACTCCAGTTCCTACTCCAAACGTAGTTCTGTTACGTTAGGACAGCAAAGACACGGCTGAATAGAATTCCTGGGTAAGCAACAGATATGTCTCTGCTTATACTTCTTTTTGAGAAGATTATGGTGATAAAGTGTTGCGATTCTTCCACATCTATCTTGTGATTTGGGAAGAAAAGTGGATGGATCAGTGTCTGAGATGTGCGACAGCTAAGTACTTATCTGTGCCAGTAGAGATTTATGAGAATGTTATTTTTAGATCGGTTGATAATGTTACAGCAGCTTGCAGCGAGCAAACGGGAGCAGAGAGGCGCATGCCGTAATGAAATGCGACAGCATAACTGGGCTGCTTTCTGCAGAAGATTCGGCACGGGCTGTTTTGAGTTCTGAAAGAATAAAGTGGCTTATTTTCTCCGCTGGACGTCTTGAACCCGGCCTTTGGAGAACAACTGGGATATTAGATAAGGCTAATAATAAATCTAATGGGCTCTGTTTTACAAACGGGGAAAACCTTAAGCTCCTGGATTTTTGGACACTGTCTGGCTCTCCTTACTATAAGGCTGTGTCTCGTAATGAAAAGACCCGGTGCGGGGAAGAGGCCGAATGTGTCCCTTATGTCCCAGATGCCACTCTGCTTCTGTAGGAGTCATCTGACTTCCTTGGACCTTTCTTTCCTCCTTTGTAAAGGCAGGGGTTTGGATCGATTTATCATGAGAAGGGATGAAATACGTATAGTGCTTTGGGGTCTACGTTCTGGAGCCCACAGCCTGGCTTCAGATCCCAACTCCGCCGCTCACTGGGTGTGCCAGCTTGACAAGTTACTTAAGACTCGTGCCTAGGTTTCCTCATCAGAAGTACGGGAATAATAATGGTAACATGGTCCTTAGAGCTGGTGTAAGAAATAAATGAGCTAACACAAATAAAGGGCTCAGGGCAGTAACGAGCAGAAAGTGAACCATCCATGAGTGTTAGCAGGATCTTCACGGTCCAATCCATGTCCGGAGGTCTGCCTTTCTAATGTCAGTGAACTAAGACATGTTGACTTTTTGGGTTGTTGTTGTTGTTGTTGTTGTTGTTGTTTTTGAATGGTGTTAGCACAGCACTCGGCTTGACGATGTTCATTTCTCCTTCTTTGGGTTATCAATAATTTAGATGAATGGGCTATTTAAGGATAACCACTTTTATACCACCCCGACTTTTACATACTTTCCAATATCCCCAATTCTTCCTATGTTGTGTGATTTCTTTACAGGCTCTTTGGGATGTTGCCCAGAGAAAATCTTAGCAGAGGAGGAAAATGGCGACCCTAAAGACAAATCCTCATCATAGATGTGCTTTTACTTTTAGTGTCGTCCAGGAGTCAGCAAACTTTTTCTGTAGAGGGCCAGATAGCAAACAGTTTCAGCTTTGCCAAGTCCGTGAAAGCAGCAGTAGACAGTACCTAAGTGAATGAGTGCAGCTGTGTTCCAATAAAACTTTATTTACAAAAGCAACCAGGAGGCAGGATTTGGTCCACAGGCTCTTGTGTGCCAAACCCTGGCTAGTCATCACCCCCATGTCAGAGATTAGGAAAACAAAGCACAGGAGAGAAAATAGTTTGCTAAAAGCCACATGACTGGAAAGTGGCAGACCCAAAATGAAAAATCCAACAGCCTAGCTTGCCAGCCCTTGCTTTTAGCCACTACCCCAACTGCCTTTGTGTCAATTCATCTCTGCCTGGGATTCTCATCTCCTAGGATCTGCCGGGCGCATCACCTCACCTCCTTACTTGAGTGAGGGTTGACTCAAAGATCACGTCTCAATAAGGTTGCCCTGGAAACCCCTCCACGCCAGCACTCCTGATTCCTCTCACCGGGCTCTACCTTCTTTTCCTCCTAGGGTTTATCACCTTGTAAGTTGTTATGTAATTTACTCATGTATTATCTTTGTTTCTTATCAGTTTCCTTCACGAACCTGGAAGCTTGTTGAGTGCAGGGTGCTTTGTTTTGTTCGCCAGTGAATCCACAGGACCTAGAACACTGCCTGGCCTGTAGAAGCTGCTCATTAAGTACTTGTTGAATGAGTTAAGTGTACATTTCCATTAGGCTACGGTGACATTGTAACACTCCTTGTAGTAATAAATAGCTACTCCTTGTAGCAATAAATAGCTACTACCAAAGCAAAGGTAACAAAGTGGACTGCCACACCCACCAAGTGTTCAGAATTTTCTAAAAGTCCTTCTCTTAGGCGACAGACCAGAATCGATGAATAGAACAAGATCTTTTGAGAAGGAGTGGCCGAGGAATCCAGAGAAGAAAGTGACTGGACATATGAATATTCTGTTGAGTTCCTAGAGGAATAACCTCTTTTAAGAGTCCAAACAGCAGTGTGACAGCTACACAAATACGCTCAGCTTTGCCCGGAAGCTCATGAAGAAGGGGGTTCCTTGTCATCGGTGATGTGTTTATTTTGGACTTATAAAGAACTAGGCAGCCCTTTTCAAAAATGTTGGTCGCGAGCCTGGTATTTAAACTTATGCCATGTTTCAACAACACATTGCGATTATCTGGGAACCTTGGCTGTACAAATGACGGCTGGCCACAACAGAAAACAGTTAAAAAGAAATTCAGCTCCTGGTGTGGTTTCTCTACATGGCGTGCCATTTTTCAGGCCTTAACTTACCGATCTGGTCTTTTCTTCTGTTTCTTGCCCATATGGAGCCACAATCCAGCTGGCTGGCTTGTAAACACCTAGAAAAGGCATCTTGCACATAGAGGAACCATTTATTCATGAATTCAGTGCACGGTTCTTAGGAGTTTTCGGTGTCACTAAAACTGCCAGGTTTAAAAAGGGGATGTAAGTTTAGAGGAATGATGATTAATGCTAATTATGACTTTAATTACCACATATTCAGGGCTTGCTGGGAGCTAATAAGCCCTCCCCCACAGAAATTCACTGGCTTTGTCTCATCTGATCGCTACAAACCTGAGAGGTGGCTTGTTCTTTGCTCCATCTTATTGATGCGGACACCGAGGCTCAGGGATGTTCTGAATCTTACCAAAGAGCTCATCTGTATGTGAACCCAAGTCTCCACCACCATACCAGTGGGTCTCAACCTTTATTGTGCAAAAATAAGGCTCATCTGGGGATGCTGGCTCATGATGAAGGTGCTTGACCCTAATTCCTTGTGACCCTAATTCCCCAAATCTGCCTTAAAGCCCAGAAACCTGCGAATTTAACAAGAATCATCTGCCCAGGTAACTCCACTGTCCTGGGTCTGCAGGCTGAATTTTGAACAGCCCTGAATCACTCCTCGCTGGCTCCCTTGGCCTTTGGAAGTTTACAGTTGGATGAGGTTAGAGAGATGCCCCAATTAGAGACTAGTCTCAAGGACATAAGAAAACAATGTGGTATAGACCAAAACCAAAATGATTTCAATTTTATTTCATGGGAAAATCAGGTCTGTTTGTAAAGATGCAATTTTGCTCAAAAGAATGGCCTTTCTGAATAGATCGCAGATATTAGATTGTTGGTTTTTCAGTTTGTCTTTTGCTTCTTTTTTTCTCTAAATGTAGAGACATATACTTCTGGTAGAGGAAGGA
Source organism: Panthera uncia (assembly GCF_023721935.1). Lineage (NCBI taxonomy): Eukaryota > Metazoa > Chordata > Mammalia > Carnivora > Felidae > Panthera > Panthera uncia. Next base: position 7,397,087 of record NC_064817.1, on the reverse strand, counting down.
AATCTCTTTAGTTCATGCTTTTGGGGAGTCGTTCTCCAGTTGATCAAGACTCTATTGTATTGAGACCTCGTTTGTGTTTGTTTGTTCCTTTTAAATTGGTTTGTGCTGTTTGTATTTCTTAATGCTAGTTTTAAATAGCTTCCGTAATTCTGTTTGTTTACATAATACACAGATTTATACATATGTAATATACATAATAATGCATAAGATACTGAAGGATACATAGTGCATGCATTTGATATTAAACCAAACTCATCAATGATTATTAATAGCTCCTGACACCATCGTTTTAAGGAGATTCTATGTAATCTGGGCCTAATAGCAGACCTAAGGTATGCTATGCCACGGTTTCTGAACCTCTGCTCTATGAACGTATGGGGCGAGATATTTCTTTATCGTGGGGGGCTGTGTTGGGTGTTGTAGGATGTTGAACAGATCCCTGACCTTCACCCACTAGATGCCAGTAGCGAACCCCTCCCCAGACTTACGACAGCCAAAAATGTTTCCCGCCGTTGCCAAATGTCTCCTGAGGGGGGCAAAAATCACCCTCAAAAACCACTGTGCTGTATCTTTTTGTATCATTGTTATATCCTTTATTAATGCCGTCCGGTGGTGCTCCAGATTGAAAGGATAGTTTTACAACCGTCAAGGCCTTTAGGCTCTCCAGAAACATTGGGTCAGTTTCAACTTCACTTACATTTATAGTATTGAAACAAATTTAAAATCATCCACTTTCAATTTGGGGGGGAAAAAAAACATCCTGTGGCAACCACTCAGAAGACTAGATCCAGAGAGCCTTAAAATGAGTCACCCGTTTAGTAGATGAACAGTCACCAAAGAAACATGCTGGCCTGGAGCACAATTGAGAGTTGAGGAACAGCCAGAGGCACATTCTAGGCCGTGCTGTTGGGCTGTGGCCCTCTTCTGGGCACCTCCCATGAGGATCACAAGGCAATATCGACCTTTGTGTTTCGTGTCCTTGTGCTCATAGGAGTTCTGATGGGTGAGTGTAGGTGTCATGGATTTGTTTTTCTTCGGGTCTGATATTATTTCATTTATTTTCTGTCCTCATGTACCAGCATTTTTTGGCTCATCCACAGGCTCTCTTTCAAAAGACTGTTTCTTAGCAGTTTATTCAAATCCACAAGACGTCTCCCGCCTAGATACAGCATTACATGGGTGGTTAGTTTCCAGTTTCTTATTGAACTGGTGACGTACCTGATTCATTTAGTCTGTGGATTGACAAATATTTATTCAGTGACAGTTACGTGCCAGGTTCTGCCTTGGACACCGGGGACACCAAGGTGGATAAACCAGGCAAGTTTCTTGCCCTCCTGAATCTAGCTGATGTGTATAGCTCATGATGCAGGACAGGGTCTCTGGTACATGGTAGTAGATGTTAAATAAATCTGTGCGGCATATTAAAAGACCCTAATCTCTTTGGATCCAGTGTCTGTAAACTACAGCCAGTGGGCCAAATCCAGCTCACCGCCTGTTGTTTTATACTGCCTTCTAGCAAAGAATGGTATTTACATTTTTAAATGGTTGAAAAAAAATCACAAGAATAATGCAGGTGTTTAGGTTCTAGGTGTCTCTCTTAGAGACTTAGAGAGTGTGACTCTACTTGTTCAAATTTGAATCAGCATCATACCTAGCCCAACATTTTTGCCGATCTCTATATCTTCGACTTGCTCCCTCCCTCACTTTCTTTTGAAATTTCTTTCCAGTCATTTTTCCCATATGTGGATCCGATCATGCTCCTCTCTCGCTCAAGGTCCCTTCATGACTAGGCATCACCTACTACTGAGTAGAGTCCAATCTACCTCGCAATGCCTGCAGTAAAAGCCCTCCAGGATCTGGCCCTGACTTCTACATGGCTTCGCCTCCTGCAATTTCCCTCCTTCCAGCCTTGTAATTTCCCAAACCAAGCTAGTTGTCCCGAATTCATTTGCCTTGGCACCCACTGTTTTTCCAGTGTTGCATTTCTACTGGGCAAACTCTCACTCCTCTTACTCAGCTTTTGAGTCTCCGTTGAAACACCGCCTTCTCTAGAAAGCTTTCTTTGATCCCCCAGACAGATGTCCAAAGCTTTTCCCCTAGGTACCCCATTGCATCTGGTACTTAATTCCAGTATCAGAATCTCTGTATTTTATGGGTCGTATGTGCTCTTCCTATTGAAGTTGAAATTTTTTTAGCATTTATTTATTATTGAGAGACAGAGAGAGACAGAGCGTGAGCCTGGGAGGGGCAGAGAGAGGGAGACACAGAATCGGAAGCAGGCTCCAGGCCCTGAGCTGTCAGCACAGAGCCCGACGCGGGGCTCGAACTCACGGACTGCGAGATCATGACCTGAGTCGAAGTCGGATGCTCAACCGACTGAGCCACCCAGGCGCCCCTTGAAGTTTAACTCCTTAAGAATAAGGACTGTGCTGTCACTTTGATTATCCCAAGCCTAGTACCATTCTCGGCATGTAACAGGTGCCCATTAAATTTTGTTTGAATTAATTAACCAGGAGGACATAGCAAATAAAAATAAAATGTTTATTATAGGGATTGGTTTATTTCAGTCATAAGCTGTGGTCCAGAGGTTGGCGAACTACATAGCCCAATGGACAAATGCAGCCTTCCACCTGTTTTTATAAATGAAGTTTTATTGGAACACGGCCACACTCATTCATTTACGAATTGTCCGTGGCTGCTTTCTGCCACAAAGGTGTATTTGAGTGGTTTGACAGAGACCACATGGCCTGTTGAGCCTGAAATATTTACTATCTGGCCTTTTACAGCAAAAGATGGTCAACCCCTACTATAGATAATTGAGCCAAGTGGAGGTCACATTCTTAAGTGCTTTTAATGAATAGGTATGCAATTCCATTTTGACACTTCAAATAGCAATGGGCTTTCTTAGATACCTAAACTTCATATTTAAAAGTTGCCAACTCCTCTGGGGGTGGTGGCTCAGTCGGTTCAGGGTCCAACTTCAGCTCAGGTCATGATCTCAAGGTTCGTGGGTTCGAGCTGTGCGTTGGGCTCTGTGCTGACAGCTCGGAACCTGGAGGCTGCTTCAGATTCTGTGCCTCTCTCTCTCTCTCTCTCTCTCATTCTCTCTCTCTCTCTCTCTCTCTTTCTGCCCCTCCCCTGCTCACGCTCTGTCTCTCTCTCTCTTTCGCTCAAAAATACATAAAAATTAAAAAATAAAAGTTGCCAACTCATCTGGAACTTTCGTTTGGGAGGAAAAAGAGCAATTCACTGATATTATACCTCATGGTACCCTAAGCTTAAAGACTGTGAGTGAGAGGTATACTCAAGGCCTGAGTCCTCAACTCCTGTCTAAACTTGTGCTTAGGCCAATTATACCAAAAACGGAAAAGGAAGGAAAAAATCCAAAATATACTGGGCCTGGAAGAATTTTTTTCAGTTCATCAAACGATGGCAGTCTACCCACTTTGCCTGGATTTGCTCACTCCCTCCCCTGCCCAGACTATCCCCGCATCATGCCCCCTGAACCCCTCCTGGGCTCCTGTTTTTACCATTATGCACCGGATGCAAATTCATATGTGTACCCTATACTTGCCTTGTTTGTTGTCTGCCCCGACCAGAGTATAATATCTCCATCTGTTAAATGAATGAATAAATACATGAAGCCCCACATACAAAGGAAAAAATATCAACAAATTAACATAGTGCCATTCACTCTTGGAGTGAACATTCTAGGCAGGAATTTGCTACCACGAGGGCACAGAGGTGTTTTGGTAGCTGCTGGGGACGATCGTTCTTGTCTCTCTTCTTTAAGGCGAGTGATAAGGATGTCAAAGTCTTATGAGATTCCTTATATGTTTTGCACATGCACGACTCCTGGGCACTGCCTGTGGGGCCAGCACTGCTCCTTCCTCCTGGAACTTTTTTTGATTGCTAAAGAAATTGTAAATACCTGTTCAAAGCTCTTGTGCTGTGGCTGATGTCTGTGGTTCACGGGAAACCCTCCTCAGTAAGGGGACACTGGGTTTCAGAGGATCGTGGCGTGTCATCTCTTAGGCCATCACATTCTCACCGTCCACACCGAGGGCAGGGCTATTCGGTCCACGTGGATGTATGTGCACACAAGAACATAGGAGTGGGGCAATCTTTGCTTTGATTCTTTGCTCTGGAGTATTTTAACATCAGATGTGTCTAGAAATATGTGTAGTTGTGATTGATCATATTTCTGTACCTATTGACCAAAATAACTCAGAGTGCTGTAAATAGAAACTTAATGGTTGATTTAGCAGACAGTTTAAGGGCACATGTTTTTAGCTTGAGTTCTGCTTGGTTCCAAACCTTATAAGTTTTATGATTTGAGGAAAATTACTTAACTTCTGTAAGGCTCAATTTCACCTCTATTATATTATATTTACATATGCTGTAAATTACCGTAATATTAATACAATGTATCATACATATAATTATGTACCATAAGTATTTATCATATGAGAATATGTTATATGTTATAAATATACTAGATTGTATTCTCATGTAATGTATTATATTATTAAGTATTATACAGTTTACCTTTGAACATTGTGGGAGTTAGGGCACCAACCCCCAACACAATCAAAAATCTGCATTTAATTTTTGATTCCCCAAAAACTTAACTACCACCAGCCTACTTGAGGGGAAGTCGTAATTCCCAGTAACATAAAGCCTATTAGCACCTATTTTGTATGTTGTACGTATTACAGACTATATTCTTAGAATAAAGTAAGCTAGAGAAAAGAAAATGTGATTAAGGAAATCGTAAGGAAGAGAACATACATTTATAGTACCGTACTGTATTTACCCCCAAATATCCGTGTATAAGCAGACTTGTGCGGTTCAAACCCGGTTTGCTCAATCTAGTGTGTGTGATGGCAACTGGAGGCACTTTTTCCTTTCACTGAGCTACACGACCGAAAAAGTTCCCATGTGTTCCCATAAAAGAGAGGAAGTAGGACCTTTAAAGTCTCTTTCCCGTGGTTTTCTTTGGCTGCATGTAAATCATTATAAGAGCCGATGGTGGCACCCAGAGATGAAGTTTGCTTGACTTTATTACCGACTAAGAGAAAGGATGAGGTTCGTGAGACATAGATGAACCGTGTTTAACTCCTGATGTTTTCCCCCTTGGTGCAGGGTGATTTCACCTGGAACAGCATGTCGGGCCGCAGTGTGCGGCTGAGATCAGTTCCCATCCAGAGTCTCTCTGAGCTGGAGCGGGCCCGGCTGCAGGAAGTGGCTTTCTATCAGTTGCAGCAGGACTGTGACCTGAGCTGTCCAATCACCATTCCCAAAGGTAAGACCACGCCTGCCATTCCCCCGGGAAACGCTGCGAGTCAAACGTCTGCTTCGCCAAAGCCATGGGCTGGAAACACCTCTCGCACCTCACATTAACACGGGAAGGAAACTGCAGCTTCGTGGTTGTTGGCTGGCATCATTGTCCATCCTGAAGGACATGTTCAAAGGGGACAGTTGACGTGTCAACCAATATGTTTGTTTAAAGGGAAGGTCCGCTTGGGGAAGGTCAGCTTGAGGTAGTGAAGGGGTGAAGGGGAAAGCCACGTGTATCTCAGCAGCCTGCATGGCTTCCGAACAATCCATTAAAAAGAACTTTCAGAAAGGTCAACCTCAAGGGCTCGAACTAAGACCGTGTGGGTAGCAACGTGATATCAAAATAATCAGCTGAAAAGAATGTTTTCACAATCTATTAAACTCGTCATTTGACCTTATGCTAACCCAGAATCAGGGATTCTACTCACGTTAAGTCATTTTTATCATCTTTCACCTGGTGTATCTGAAGTTTTGACAAATACAGGTCCTGATTCTGGTAAAGATGAGAAGTGTGTATCTGAAATCCTTTCATCTGTCAATTCTGTTTCTGAATGTTTCCTATCTTCCATAAGGATACTTCCTAATCTGTAAAAGCGTGTAACAGAAAGGCGATTTGTTGTTCTTTCAGTTTCTAGAGCAACTTAGAAATGTTGTTGGCAAACCCAATTGTAGCAAAGGGAATGATGGCTCAAAAAAGTTCTGTGACACTCAGATTGGATACATATCAGATAAGATATCGTGGAACAAACATTCTTTTGTAGCTTTGTTTTTAACTCCAGTTAATTTGATGTTCCTCTTTGTTCCTGCTTTTTAAAGAGTCCACTAAATAAATAACCTTTACCAAACAGTTTTATAAAAATTGTCTGCTAGAAGCTATCTCTGTTACTTGTTTCTTTTTTTTTTTTAATTTTTTTCAATGTTTATTTTTGAGAGCAAGAGAGAGAGAGAGACAGAGACAGAGCATGAGTGGGAGCGACTGACAGAGAGGGAGACACAGAATCTGCAGCAGGCTCCAGGCTCTGAGCTGTCAGCACAGAGCCCGGCGTAGGACTTGAACTCACAAACCGTGAGATCGTGACATGAGCCCAAGTCAGACGCTTAACAGACGGAGCCACCCAGGCACCCCTCCATTACTTGTTTCTGAGACTATGTAGTTCCCAGCCTCTTCAGGGAAATATTTGCTCTATTGAGATGTTCAAAGATGTTTGAGCTATAGGACTTATTTTTTGTATTTTCTATCAAAGTAGGAACTAATGATTTACAAATAATTTACTTATGGAGGAGAGAAGGAATCGTGTGCCTGGGAGGAGAGAAACAGACATCACCCATGAGTTCTGAAGCATTTGTTTGGGGCACATGATTGTAGACATCGAATGTTTACCCAGATCCTTCAGATACAGGGCCAGTGCTGAGAGCTGTGATGGCAGCTTTGGTCTGAGGGTGGCAACTTGGGTCCATGCAAACCCCCAAGTGGAGGTTTTAAACAGGGTCAGTTCACAGTGTGAATAATTTATTCAAGAAAATAAATACAGTGGCCATGGCCTAGACCCTAAATAAATGACAGCAAACCTAATGAGATAGTGGGTATAATGGAATGGAAATATACTCAAGCTCATACTTCTGTTCTCTGTCACTTTAGAATGATGGTAGGGATTTGTTTGTGGGCATCTGTTTGGGGACCCCTCTTCCTCTGTGAAACTAGTGTTTCCAGGGCTCAGGTGAATGATAATCTGACATATTCATCGGCTGCTGGGACTCACCGTAGAAGGGGAAGACTTGAGGAGTGGGGGTTGGGAAGTTACTGAGGTGGCTTCCTAGAGTGGACCGTAGGAGTGGGATCAGAGCACCAGCAGAGTCTGACGTCCTCTCGAGCTGTAATGATAAGGGGACATCAGTTATATGAACGCAGATGCAGCCAGATTAGAAGCCAGTGGGCAAACATGTGGATTCAGCAGAGACTGCCTGTCCATCGTCAGCGAAATAGGAAGCAATTTCATCTGCTGGGAGCCAGGATGGGAAGGAGGTCCAGGAGGTTTGAGGAAAGAGGCAAAGAGGGGAAGAGAGGGAAGCTGGTGGACCAGCGGTGTTGCAAGATGACAGGGCAGCCCAAACGGTCCATCTGAGGCTAGTAGCTGGGAGCTTGACTTGCACAACAAACATCCCGGCAGCCAAACATGGCCAAAGCAAACCATGCCATTTTGTACTTTAAATTTCCTAGCCCTTAATCCACTCTCCTCTCACTAGAGTTAGGATCTTCTAGTTGAGTTCAGGGATGGTAGGGATATGGCCATTGAGAGTACATCTGTGGTAGGCAGAATACTGCACTCCCAAAGAGGGCCGCGTCCTAGTCCCCGGAGCCTGCCAGCGTTCCTTACAGGCCCCAACATCTTTGCAGATGTGAGCAATCAAGGTCCTGCACATAGTGAGATTATCCTGGATTAGCTGGGAGGGCCCAAGCTAATCACATGGCTGCTTAAAGGCAGAGACACTTTCCCAGCTACCGCTGAGTCAGAGAGAGAGAGGACTATGGAGGAAGAGTCGAGAGATGCAACTTTGCTGGCTTTGAAGGTGAAGGAAGGGCCACCAGCCAAGGGACGAAGGCAGCCTCTGAGAGCTGGAAAAGGCAAGGACACAGATTCTCCCTAGAACCCTAGAAAGGAATACGACCCTGCTGATGCCTTGATTTAAACCCAGTGAGACCCATCTCAGACTTCTGACCTCCAGAAATGTCAGGTAATAAACTTGAGTTGTTTAAGCAGCTAAGTTTATGGTCATTTGTTACAGAACTGATAGGAAACCAATTAGTACAGTATCCACGGGAATGATGTAATCCCAGACGTTGGAATCTCAGTTGGGAAAGAAGAGAAGTTAGGAATAAATATAAAAGTCTATATTTTTTTCCTGAATAAGAAGAATCAGTAATACATAGATGTCAATTATGTTGTTAATGATCTGTGAGCTGAATGTGATTCCAGAAAACACACCAACAGAATTTGTTTTTGTGATACCCCTAAGTTGATCTAAACATCGTCTAGACAAATAACTACGTGAGAGTAGGCAGGGGAAATCTGACAAAGAGGTCAAGTGGAGAGAACCCCTCTCCATTTATTAAAATGCCAGGCAACTACAGCAATTAAAAGAGGATTATACTGTTTCGCAACAGGCAGATCAATAGAAGACAATAGAGTTTAGAAATGAACAAAAATAAATATGGCAACTTATGACATGATAAATGTTGCTTTTTTTTTGTTCAGGGGGAAAATGATGGATTAAGTATTTGTGACAGTGAGACGACCACTGAGGAGAAAAGGCTGGATTCTGACCTTACCCCTTATATCAAAATAAACTGATGTGGAAGAAATATTTGAGGATTTTTTTTAATGAAACTATAAGTGAACCAAAATAAAACATGGCTGCATATTTAGATATTTTTACACTGGGGAAGGCATTACCCAGAAAACATAAAGATAATGACGCATTTCACTACATTGAAGGGCAAAAAATAGAATCATCTGTGTGGAAAAAAAATAATTCAATAGAAATTTACAGCACATTTGACCAGCTAAAGGCTCACTTCTGTACCATATGAAGCTTTATTACAAACTAATGTGAGAAGGAAAAATAATTGATATATACACAAATTACAGGAAGCACCCACGTGTGTATTAAAGAAATGCAAGCTAAACACAAAGGGGTTTTTTCTTCCTCCTAGATCGGAAGGGCTCCAAAAGTTGGGTAATATACTTTATGGTAAGGCAGACACTTTTCATACCATTGGTAGGAATTTCATTGTTGCAGCAACTTACAACGTGGTTGGGCAACATCTAACTCTCAAATGGCCCAGCAACCCTCCTTCTAAGACTGTATCTCACAGATACTCTTGTGAGGGCACCTGGGTGGCTCAGTCGTTTGAGTGTCCGACTTCGGCTCAGGTCGTGATCTCGCAGTCCGTGAGTTCAAGCCCCGCGTCGGGCTCTGTGCTGACGGCTCGGAGCCTGGAGCCCGCTGCGGATTCTGTGTCTCCCTCTCTCTACCCCTTCCCCACTCATGCTCTGTCTCTCTCTCTCTGCTTCTCCAAGATGAATAAACGTTAAAAAAAATTTTTTTTTTAAAAGATACACTCTTGTGTTAATTGAGGTAGGCTCACCGCTCAGTGCCTTAACAGGACAACGGTTTCTTCCTCACCCAGACATTTCTCCCGTGGAAGATGGCCATGGGGGCCAAGAGAGTGGACTCTGCTCCATGCATTTGTTCAGGGACCTGAGCTTCTCACACCTTGTGGCTCCTTCCTCCTCTGTATCCATTTAGCCAGGAGACACACAAACTAAAAACTGGTAATATTTACATAAACCTTATAAAATGACTGAGAAGCTTAATTTGTGGTCTCTTCTAAACTTAAGCCATCTCGCAGAGGGACTTTGGAAGATGCTCTACAGAAGCTAGAGAAATCTTTGGGAGGCCTTTCAGCGGGAGGGATCATATCTATGAGTTTCCCCTGTGAGCCTGAGCTCGCCCCGTGGAGACAACCATGGAATGTTTCCTCCTGGTGGAAGGCTGCTCTTGGCATGGGCTTCAGAACGAGTCTTTCTAGCGTGTAACTGTCCCAGTCCTTAACAGCAGAACCAGGAGACAAATGCAGAGAAGCACGGTCAAGAAATTAAACAGTACCGTATGACCTGCATGAACTTCTCATTTATTCAAAACACGCCAACAAAGTACTATTTATGCATCAGATAGTATGTTAGGCTCAATTCATACGATTTTGATAACGTTTAATACAAATGGTCTAAGCAGGGGTTAGCAACTGGCCTGCTGGTCAAACCCAGCTCACCATCTGTTTTGGTAAATCAAATCTTACTGGAACCCAGCCATGCTTATTCATTTACATGCCGTCTACAGATCGGTCATGTAACGAAGGCAGAATTGAGGAGCTGTGACAGCCCATATGTCTCGCAGGCTCAAGTGTTTACTATCTGGCCCTTTACAGGAAAAATTTGCTGTCTAAGGTAACACGAAAGGAAATGACTGATTTCTGCCACAATCAGTAAAGCATGTTAGTGTAGGCGCTATGGCTTAACCTCATTATGTTGTAAGGCAAGTTTCTAAAGCTGAATGGTTCCACGAGACAGAAGTGCACATTCCTGTTTTCTTTAGTTCTCTTGTTTCCCCCCCCCTCCCTTCAGTTAATTTCTGATATCACAGCTGAGAAAGGCTTCGTTTACGTATTTTGAAAACAGTGTCATGGACTGAGGAATAGTTGACGGTCTAAGAAAATGTGCCCAATGGTCTAGGAAAAGAGTATGCCTCAAAATCGCTCAATTATATGGCTTCCTTATGAAGTGGTCCCTCACCGTGGTCTCTCAGGCGGTGTAAAACCCAAGTAAACAACTCCGTGAAATCGAGAAAGTGATATTTTGGGGTAGGGTCACCCTGAAGCTGTCTCTGGGATTTAAATGCGACTGGTAATGTAAGTGGTGATTCAAACAAATGAGGGCGACCTGACGGGCCAGAAACATGAGCTTGGGTGTTTATGTAACAGCCCTAGACAGAAAATCTATCTATCCTCTTTCTGTATTATTCTTGCTGGCGTGGCCCAGGTGAAGAGGTGATGTGCTAGAACTCTTTGTCAAAGCCTTCTGTGTAAGTAAAATTGAAATTGAAGCCCGGGGTAAAATCTGCAAACCCCACCTTAGGTAGATAGAAGTGCTGAGAGGAAGCAAACGTCACCCAATAGGGTGATCAAAGAATAACGTGGGACCGCCGGGCTCAGAGGCCCTCCACACGTATCTCTGTGGTACGAGCAGCAGAGCCCGTGCTATCTTTCCTGTGCCCATACTCACCTTTTCTGGGACCTCCCAGGGGACTGGGATTGCCCCAGGGCAAGGCCAAGTCTCACTTCTCTTTGAATCTGGAGCACCGGCTACACTGCCCGGGTCTCCGCCCCATTCCACTGCCCTTCAGCAAATCCTTGGAAGTAGATGAATGCATGCACGCACGCATGCACATGTCCTTTCAAATTAAACTCCTTCCTTTCCTCTTCCCTGTCTCTCTAAAGAGCATCATCCACGCCTTTCTCTCCTTTCCCCCAGGATCCCCAGGAATGATTTTGACCTGTCAGTGTTTCCCTACCGCGTCACCCCATGCCCAGTCCCCAACTCTGATTGATGGTCTCGTAGGGTTGATGTGAGATTTAAGCGAAGTAAGCAACGTGAGCTGAAAACATCTCCTGAAGTTGTATATACTCTCAAAAAACCTTACGTGTCACCATTGCCATCGGTGCCATATCACTTTGTCTCACGTCTGTCTCACCTTAACTGTAGCCAGAGGCCCCCACCTGCTTTCCTCAATCCAGGGCTTCTCTCCTACTCTGCCCACCACACCTAAATCCATTAGAGTAATCTTCAACCACCGAATCTCCTCTTTTAACAAAACCCCCCAGGCCCCTGTTGCCAACTGCGGTCACTATCAAAGCCATTTATCACACTATTGCATACAAAAGAAGAAATCCATTTTGTTTGCAGCCTGTTCCGAGAATGCACCACAGATTTAAGTTTGTCCGTCTTAGAGCACTGAATTTCAAACTTCAATTCTACAGCAAGACATACATTTTACATCTCAGTCCGGGAAACACGTGAACCAAATGCTGCTTATCTTCATCAGACATACACTTCGATGTCGTCTATAATGTTCTCTCCTGCCCTCTTCTATTTGATTCTGTATCGTTTTCTATAATGCACTTGTCATGACCCACTACGTTTTCCTGATTCGTTAATAGTTTATGACCCGCAGTTTGAATAACACAGTCTCGGAAGGCAGATGGAATAGAAAAGAGGCAATCAGGAAGAAAAGAACAAAAAGGTCAATGTGGAAAACTGAGTTGTTCTTTGCTGGGGCTCTTAGGGCCTTGGTAAGGTAGATGGGGCATTATTTCCGTAGGGCCACAGAAATGAGCCTAGGTTAGACCCTTGGCCTAAGCATCTAGTGCCTTCTCTGTCTAGAACCCGGCTGTAGAGTGCCATCTGGGAGGCCTTCTGGTACAGCTTCCCTGCGCTCTTGCTCTCTCCCCCGCCCCTCTTTCTCTCTCTCCCTCTCCTTCTCTCTCCCTCTCAATACCAAGCTAGATGTACAACCTGGAGGAAGTAGACATGTGGGGCTTTAGGTTCTTAAGAGGTAGAAGCCTTTAATGGAGGCTATAATATCATGTCAAAAACAGTCCCCATCCTCAAGGATTTCCTAGTCGGTCAATGGAGAATGCACGAGTACATCAATTCTGTTAAAAGATAGAACAGTGGATGGCATTTATCCAAGTTACCACTGGTGACCCTTACAGATACAAGCTGCCTTGTCTACCCATTCCAGCAAAAGCCAGGAATGACGGAGAGATTTCTCTGCAGGCTCTTCTGTAATTTTCTTCTTGGATGCTCTCCTCTGTACCCCAGGGCTGTTACCATGTCAAGTTCTCAAATGTATGCTGCTGTTCCATTCTGTTCTGGTGCTGAGCGGGCAGCCCAGTAGGATAGTATGTGTTTCTTTAAGCCATATGCTATGTGCCTTTGTATTCACAAATGGCTCCCTTTATGTTCTCAGACAAAAGTTTTCTATCCAACGTCTTGTCCCTGCTGGTCACATTTGTACATATTTATATATCTTTTTTGGAGCAGCAACGATTATTGCACAAGGTGTTGGCATTTTGCACAAAACTTTTGTCACTGCAGTTTCTGGAATATTCTGGCACCTTTCAAAGAGTTCAAGACTATGCTATTCTCTCTGTTGGGAGCATGGCCCAAAAGTAAACTTGATAATTACAAAGAATGTCTCATCCCGGAAATATGAATAGGAGCTCCCATTTTTGCTTTTTTCTTTATTTCCCCATGGGTGAAACAGAGGCAAATAAGTACTCATTGAAATTAAATACCAAGGGGTTTTTGAAACCAACCAGGCTTTCTAGATAATTTGAAATCGAGCCCTCAAGATGATTTAACAATTGAATTACCGGGCATTTATAAAACTGTTACAAATGCAAAGCTCTGAAAAAGCAGCTTAAGCAGTCTTCACTTAAGACAGGAGTGGACAAACTGCAGCCCAAATGCCAAATCCAGCCCACTGCCTATTTTTATGAATAAAGTTTTATTAAAACACAAGCACACTGGTTGGTTGCCATATGGTCCAAGGTTGCTTTTAGCAGAGACCATATGGCCCACAACGCTGAAGATATTCACTATCTCGACCTTTACAGAAAAGGCTTCTTGACCTCTGTTTTAAGACAGTCATATTAATTGCATATAGTAATTTATAGTTATTACCTTTGCCACTGATCAAGTATACTATTCTGTTCGTTTCAATTTCTTCACTATCTTAACCTTATTTTGCAATAAGAGTGTTTTTTTAACAATGTGGCTTTTTGTAACTCTCAGATGTTTTACGTGTTTATATTAATTTAAAGTGTTTATATTATATTGTTATTTTAAATGTAAATGTAGATAACTATATTTAAATGTTTACATTATATTAGATCGATCAGATAGTTTTTCAAAGTGGGTAACCGATTCTCTTGGTGGCGCTGAACAAGAAAGAAAAGTTAGTGTTTTTCTGAGTTGCTTAAATAACTGATGCCATCATGCAGTTTATAGGAATGTAGGTTACACATTAAATGGGCGACTTCAATAATAAGTCAATCTCCAGTATGGGTTGGTTATTAGCTTTGTTACTGCTCTCTGCTTTGCTAACCGAGAACTTAGCAATATTTCTCTTTAAGGACCAGACTTATTTACAGATTGAGGGATCCTTGTAATCTGATCTCCCTCCTCTTAGCCTCTTTATCTTCGATCCCGCCCAACACACACAAATTCAAACCTTTCAAGGATGTCTTTCTTAGGGATACCTGGCATTACAGGACGAGGATAGTGCAAATAGAAGTTGAAAAACACATCCCACAGCAGAGTTTTGGATTGTCCACTGCTAATATGCTTTGGCTGTAAATTATGGACACCAAACCCCAAGTGGCTTAAATAATAAAGAGACTGATTGTATGACTTTATAAGGAGCCCACAGGTAGGCTAGTCCCGGTACTCGTGCATTTCTCCTCGACCGTAAGCAGTGGGTCACTTTCTTCTTTGGCTGGCCTCCCTTGTCACAAAATGACTACAGCAGCCACCAGCGTCACTTCCTCTCTGGCAGCGTGAAGAAGCAGAGACTCCTCATCAGGTATCTTGTCCATAATAGAGAAGTATTTTCCCTGCTGCTTCCCAGTGGACTTTCCTCCGTTCTTCATCCCCAGAACTGCAGCATCTGCCAGTGCCCCAGTCCATACTGGCAGGCAGAAAGAAATCACCAGAATTGGCTTAACCTCAGATTCCTTTCATGACCCTGGGGTGAGTACTCATCCCAGGTTGCAAGGGAGGAAGCCTAGACACATTTATTTGCTTTAGTACCTAGCACGGGGCCTTTGCATAGATCTGTGGCTCAGGAAGTATTTGAGAAATTGAAGGGAATGGATTTAAAATTCAATCATAGTATCTCATCATGTTTCAGATACTGTTTCCATATCATAAAGAATTGTTTCGTATGGCTCAAAGAATAATCAAAAGCAAGGATGGAAAAGGAAAGGATGAAGAGCCTAATAGTTTTCATCTAATTCCATCATTTATCCAGTTATTGAACCTGTAAGAGCTGTTTTCAGAGAGCTACTGGCAGAGATTTGGAAGAGTTCCCAAGGCTTCAAGTTTATGGTTTAAAGATATTTGATTCCCACCAAAAACCATAAAACACCTAGGAATAAATCTAACCAAAGAGGTAAAGACATTTGATTCCCTTCTTACTTGTTCACTATGGAACAATATCTGCGAAAAGAAAGTAAATAATAACGGACCCTTACACAGGTCAAAAATCATACCGTGCGTCGATACCCTTGTCTGACTCTACCTTTTCAACTCAAACTACAGGCTTTCGCTTTAAATCAACTAATGACGAAATTTCTGTAATTTGGAGTTTAATTTCCTTAACAATCCAGGGTATTTCTTTGGGATAAGCGATTTCTGTCTTTTTGTTGTCCTGCCTGCTTTCTTTCCCTTATGCTCCAAGGAAGGAAATATGGCTCAAGGAAAAGACTTGCCAAAAGCCATTTTTCTTGCTCTGATATTTGGAAACTTCTGTCTCTGCGAATATAATGCCTACCTAGGCTAAGTTAAAAACATTGTTTTTGATTTAAGGAATGTGTGATAAGAAATGCAAGCTCAGATGCCAGGAGAGACAGACTAGCTCCTAGCTTAGGAAAAGTCACTGCCCAGGCTGCCCCTCTGGAACATGAGCTTATAGCTTTTTTTTTTTTCCTTTACTCGTAACATTTGAATATGGAAAAAATGACAGCAAGTAAAAGATCCTTCTGGGACATCATTTGATCATGACCAGTTATTACGTTGCCAAAATAATTGACATAAAATGGAAAAAGTCTCTTAGCATTTACCTGGAAGCATGGTGACCCCCAAGAGCTGCCTCCCTTTACAACAGCGAGAGATTCACAGAATGTTCTCATTTTCTGACCGCAGCTTTGATCATTTCACCACCACTTCCACATGTAAACTGTGAGGACTGGTACATTTCACAAGTACTTCGGGGAGCCTTGGCCCCAAGGAGAGGCATCTGTATTGCTTAAGAATGCCATAAATATTTTCTTCCCTGAGAAATAGACACTTTGGAAACAGATCTTAAGAAAATCTAATGCACAAGGTGCCTGAAGGATAAAGAAACAATGTTTAATTCATCGAGGTTTATACCAAGCAAGATGACTCAATCACCCTGTTTCTGCCTGCCTCCTATTTCCATCAAGGTCAATGGAAGAACCTATAGGTTTGATTAAATTACTGAGAGGCTATAGAATGGAAGGTTTCTTGAAAATAGCATGAAAAAATATATATGTAGTGAGATCCAAAGCTGACTGAACAGTGGGACCGGTTTGGGCTTGAGTGCGTTGTTTTCCACTTTTTCTATGTAGATTGTTTTCTTCCAGATTCTTATTTGTCACTCTCTTAAGCCCTAGTTCCCACCTAAAAAACTGTCATTTCACTCCTGAATTAGCAATTTTCTCATCTTTTCTCACCAACAGAATTTTTGCTTGAGAAAGGGTTGGATTACTAGGAATAAAACATTGGCAGGTGTATGATGAGAAAGGATCTCCTAGACTAAACAGTCACCATGTGATCTATTGGGAGGAAACCCCCACCACAATTCAAAGGCCCCTGCGAAGCGTCGCTTCGTCCTTTAAGACTGAACGCAAGCAAACGTTAGCCTTCCGAAGCGCTGGAGACTGCCTTCTCGCTTCGGACCTCTCGCCTGCTAAATGCCCCCGCCGCGGCTTTTCTTCATTTTCCTTTCATGAAGTTACCACGTGTCTGTCTTTGGCACTGAACTCTGAGTTTCTCAAAGGCAGAGATGGCGTTCATTCACCTGGGGTCATAGTGCCTAGCTCGGTCTCGCCTACAACGTGTGCTTCATCAGCGTTGGATGGAGGGGTGGACAGAGCAGGGACGGGTCAGAGTATGGGGGATGAGACCACTTTCTGGGGGGAAGATGCCGTTTAAACAGATAACCGTTAGAGTGTAAATAAAGTCTGAAGCCAAGGAGGATTCGTCACGTTCTGTGGTGCAACATCCCTGGACAGAGAGCACTTGTTTGCGAACAGAGGCCAGATTGCTGCTTTGGCTCTTTTCCTAATCCTCTGGGGCTAAGCCTAGTTCAGCTCTCAGACTGGATGGAGCATTGCACTGGTCCCATTGGGTCCCCTATCCTGGACTTGCTGCCACGTTTCCTGCCAAGAGGCAGAGGTAGCCGCTTTCCTGCTTACTACTCCCCCCACCCCCTTTTGTCAGGGCTGCCCTCCCTTCCATTTCTCAGGATGGACTTTGAATGGCAACTCAAAGTAGCAGGGGCTATTTTGAATCCATTCTAATGAGCATCGTTACTGAGCAATGGCAGGGACTGTCTCCAATGCCCAGCTGACTTTTCCCGGGGTGTGATTTTGGGGTTCTGGTGGCCCAGCTCTCATCAGTTCCACTGTGTTTTCTGCATTCACTTACCAAAGTAACTTACACCGCTGACATTAACCATTGGAAAGCACTAGACACAGAGTGTGGGCTCGATGAATGGCCCTCAAGTGCCAGGGGCTGTTAATATTTTTTTAAAAAAATGTTTAATGTTTATTTTTGAGGCAGAGAGAGACAGAGTATGAGCGGGGGGAGGGGCAGAGAGAGAGGGAGACACAGGATCCCAAGCAGGCTCCAGGCTCTGAGCTGTCAGCACAGAGCCCGATGCGGGGCTCAAACCCACGAACTGCGAGATCGTGACCTGAGCTGAAGTCGGACGCTTAGCCGACTGAACCACCCGGGCGCCCCTGGGGCTGTTAATAATATTACAACTTCTTTGACAGACTTCCTGTCCCAAACTGGAAGTAAAGTATCTGGTTTAGTCTTCCTCTTGCCTTAGTGTTGGGAGGTCTGTGGCTTGAGAGCCCTCAAAAGGGGAAGGATGAGACCAAAGGATGAATTTGAGTTTTAGTGAAGGATATAGTTTTAGCAAACATTTTTATAAGACATGCACAGATTGTATAGCTCGCCTTCTCCACATTCATACATATAATTTAAAAACCGTAATTTGGTTTATCAGAACAGGCATGGGAACTTAAAAAGCAAACAGATTGATACACTGATCAGTGTTCTTGGATGCAAACGTCAAGCACCAAGTCTGGATAACTTACGCCGAAGAGGGATTTAGGGAACCTAAGAAATAGGCAGTATCATAAGACAATCTAATCAGCCACCTATGAAAACATCACTGGGGCCATAAAAATAAATCTGGTCAAGTCTCTCATCTGTCCACTCCCTTTCCAGAAAACATGGTACGCCAGAAAGGCAGATATAACTGATGCTTTATACTGACCTAACACACATGTTTTCCTTCAGATCAGGGACGTGTGAATAGGAAGATTATCTCAGTAGTTTCAGCCAGGTCAGAAACTCTGGCTCTTGAGTCACCTCTTGCCATAGAGTTGTGCTCCCAAGTCTGTATGTTTCAAAGCGCTTCGGTGAGCCGTGTAAGCCTCCACCTTCTCACATGCTTGACAAATGAGGTTTCAACCTTTTGCCTGAATACATCCAGGATGTGGGAGAAAGGGCTTTTTAAAAAACAACATGCTTGACAAGGTGTCTGGCTTCGGCTCAGGTCATGATCTCGTGGTTCGTGGGTTCGAGCCCTGCGTCGGGCTCTGTGCCGACAGCTCAGAGCCTGGAGCCTGCTTGGGATTCTGTGCCTCTCTCTCTCTCTCTCTCTCTCTCTCTGCCCCTCCCCTGCGCATACCCTATCTCTGTCTCTGTCCCTCTCTCTTCTCTCTCTCTCTCTCTCAAAAATAAGTAAATATTTTTTTTAATTTTTTTAAAAAATGAACATTAAAAAATTTTAAAAGCAACAACTTTGTTTTAGAATAATTTTAGATTTATAGAAAAGTTATAAAGATAACACAGAGTTCCCTTATGCCCCTCAGCCAATCTCCCCTAATGATAACATCTTATGTAACCTTGGCATGCTTATCACAACGAAGAAACCAACAGTGGTCCATTGCTATCAGCCAAACTACAGACTTTGTTCAGATTTCACCAGTTTCCCCACTAATATCCTTTTTCTGACCCAAGATCCCATCTGGGATACCGCATGCATTTAGCTGGGCATCTTTTTTTTTTTTTTTTTCTTTTCTCCCTTTTTTTAAAAACTAACCAATATTTCCTATCTCACAGGGTTTCTGGAAATATCCCAGTGTGGTTGTTCTGGTTCAGGTTCTGGTTCATGAGGTTTGCCCCCAAGCTCCACTGGGAGTGCAACCATCTGAAGGCTTGACTGGGGCAGGAGGGTCAGGGTCTGGGCCCACTCACGTGGCTGCTGGCTGGAGACACCAGTTCCCTACCACATGGCCCTCTGCATAGGGTTACTCATCATGTGGCTTCCCCCAGAGTGAGGGATGTAAGACGGAGGGAGCAAACGGGATGGAGGGCCACAGTGAAAGGTGCCTTTTTTTTTGTTTTTTTTTGAGGGAGTTCATTCCACTGCTGAACAGCTCCATTTGCTGAGAAACCTGTCTTTGTACAATTTCTTTCTGAATCCTTGCTCTGGCCAGGGGTGGACTAGCCAGGAGGTCTCCTCATCCATCCACCATCTATTCATACAGCTGTTCACCGTCGAACGTCCTTCTACATCTGATCTAAATGAGGACAAGACACTTCATACAAAGACATAGAAGGCTGCTTATTCACAGAACCTGCTTTATTCCCCTACATGTAGTCAGGAATCTGGTAGAAACATAGCTATAGGCAGACTCACATTCTTTAGAAACTGAAAGAAATTGTTATTCAGCCTGATACGTAAAAGCTCAACGATTTATAAACATTTTTATATTCTTCTGTGACGCACAGACCAGTGCTTCTTAACCAGAGTGATTCTGCCCCGTGGGACATTTGGCGATGTCCAGAGACATTACTGGTCGTCACAACAGGGAATGGGTGGGTGTTCTGGCATCTAGTAAACCGAGGCCAGGGATGCTGCTAGATATCCTACTGTGCACAGGGCAGTTCCTCACAGCCAAGAGCTCTCTGGCCCCAAATGTCACTAGAGCCAAGGCTACACAGGTACCCCCTAGCTAAGCATTTTTTTAATCATAGGTCACTATTCACAAAGATCACATATTTTTTTTTTTTCCTATAAGGAGGCTTCAAGATACTGTTTGGAATTTTGGAGTTTGAAGTACACGTTATCCTTGTGGGACTCTGTAAACTCTCATGCTGGTGCGAATAA
The DNA here is from genome assembly GCF_023721935.1 of Panthera uncia. Taxonomy (NCBI): domain Eukaryota; kingdom Metazoa; phylum Chordata; class Mammalia; order Carnivora; family Felidae; genus Panthera; species Panthera uncia. The sequence continues at coordinate 7,376,915 of NC_064817.1, read as the reverse complement.
CAATTAGCAGAACGACACGGAAAGCGTTCGATGTTCGGGAGTAAAGCCTAAGATTGCATACGTGCTGACCCGGCAATGCAGCTTGTACATATCTACCCTAGAACAGTGGTGCTTAGATTTCAGTGAGAACCAGAATAACCCCCCTGGAGTGTATGTTAAAGCACACACTGCTGGGTCCCACCCCAGAGTTCCTGAGTCACTAGTTTTGGGGATGGGACCATAAACTTTGCAGCTCTAACAAGTTCCAATTTCCCGGGGCGGTATTGATGCCAGTGGTCCTAGAACCACACTCAAAGGACCACAGAGTGATTCTTGGACATGTACATGGGAAAACATGCACAAAATTTTTCAAAAACACTGTTCTCGACAGTCCCAAGCTAGAAACAACTCAAATCTCCATCAGTAGTTCAATGGGGGAAATAACCATGGTATATTCATACCAGAAGACAGTGTACAGGAATCAAAATGAGTGACCTACAGCCACCTGCCTCAACAGGATGAATTTCAGAAATGTCGATGAATGAAATAAATGAGGCAAGAAAGAATACTTAGAGCGTGATTCCATCTGTGTGAAGTCGAAAGCAGGAAAAAGGAACTATATTCTTTATAAATGGATACATAGATAGTAAAACTGTAAAGAAAAGCAGATGATTGATTATTACAAAGATCAGAGCAATGATTACCCTGGGTGAGGGGGAGGTAGGCACACAGGAGACTTGGGTACAGGGAATAGTCTACCTCTGAACTTGACTGTTGGTCGTGTGGGAGTTGGCCTCCTCAATATTATTTAAACTGTGTATTTATATTTATACACATATTTACATATTTTACATCTTCCAATTAAAAAGAAGTTTAAGACATTCCTTCTCTCTTAAAAGAAAATGTTCCCTATCCTATATGGATTGTGGTTCTTTGTCAACTTGCTTGAATTTTGGCATCTGCCCGCTGGTTATAAAAACCTAGTCTCTTAAGCTTTACTGTTTGGTTTAGTTATTCTTCTGGGTCAACTAATAAAAAATGAAGGAATGATAGAATTTTTTAAGGACATATACTCTTGTTACAGTCAAATACATGTGGTGATGTGAACTAGTGAATAAAGTGTTACAAAGTAAAAGCCTGTTTGGAGAATGGATTTGAATCTTGGGTTGTTAGTATGTTTATTGTGGTACATGTATAATAAGTTATGGGAGGCCGTATCGTTAATCATCTTTTAGACACTGGAGATAAGAACATACCTGTAATGAAAGAGACTGATGGCTCTCTACCACATTACAACTGACTTACTTAAATTTCCCCTATACAAATCTCACGACCGCAAAGGTAAAGACTCTTAGGAACTATTTCTATCTTGTGGGAGGAGACTCATTTTTGAAATATTTCTTTGCTTTTTGAAAGAGGACGGATCGGATGTGTCTGTCGACTACTGTGTGATGTCTTTTGCCTCCAAAAATTCAGAGAGAAGGAGTTGGGAACATCTGTAGCCCCGAGAGGATCCCAGGAACGCTCGTTTCTGTTTAAGAATGTGCATGCTGTCTTTTCCTGATATCAGAGTCTTACTTTTAAATTTTATTGGAGAGTGTCTGAGTCTCTCTCTGCACTACACTTTTTAGCGTGTCCTGTAAGAAAACAATTCGTAATCCCCCTTTTAAACATAAGTTTCTTCACGGCACGGGCTACACTTCCCTTATTTGATGGCAGTGCGGATTTCCAATTTGCACCTCCCGCGTGTTAAATTGATGGTTGTGTAATCCCGAAATGCATTCTTGCCATGACATCCCAGGAATCCGACTGCAGCTGCCTACTGATATGAGTGGTATCTTTATTATTTGGTGAGCGAGCCAGATGTGCAAGTACATTTGTTGTGAGGACAAGACGCTAAAAGGATATTATGCCTTACTTATTATAGTGAAAAATTAGAAATGACCCAAATGTCCCTGGGTGGGGGAATGGTTAATTAAATTATGGCACAGCTACACTATGGAATACGATGCAAGCACCAAAAAGAAAGTAGAGCTGAATTGATGCACACGTGTCGGGGTCCCCCTGAAGCCCTTTAGATGCGTCGTTTCATTTAGTTCACACGGCAACCCCATGAAATGCCCATTTTACAGAGGAGGACAGTGAGACTTGCCCACAGTCACACAGTTAGTAGATGGTGCAGCAATAGCTTGTCTGAGTTCTCTGGACCTCTAGATTCATTTCCTTATCCAGTTACACTCTACCAGCTTATAAATGTCAGAATAATACGTACTGTTGACTTTCCTCTCCTGGACATTTGATTCCAGATGACATTGGTTTGCGTAAACGTGAAAATAGGAAGAGACTCCTGTAATAGTAATAGCAAACATATCTAAGTGTCACCACTAAGTTAATTCTGAAGGAGGTAAGTTTCCTGTACTCTCCATGATTGAAACAAAATTTAGGAGCGTACGTCAAGATTCTGGCTGTGCGTACTGCCCGCGTCAGGGATTTTCATGTATTTTCAGAGCCATTACTCTGTTTAAAATGCCAAATTATAAGTGAAGTAAGCAAGAAGTCATGCTTTTGCTCAAATGTAGTCACTGATAGTGTAAGATGTCACACGTATAGCTTGTGTTTACAATTTGTCATTCTTTTAATATTTGCAGATGGGCAGAAGAGAAAGAAATCTTTGAGAAAGAAACTGGATTCACTAGGAAAGGAGAAAAACAAAGACCGAGGTAAAGGACAGAAGGAACCACAGCGGATGCATCCTCCGTGGAGCATAATGGTTGAATTTGGTGGGGTTTTTGAATTGCATAGATTTATGCAGTTCAACTCCATTATGTAAACTGGCTTTCTACAACAGAATGTCATTAAAGCCTGTTTTGGTCTACTCTTTTGTGTTTGAGTGGCCCTGTACTGAGCTGATGAATTCAACTGGTTTGAGCAAAGTGTGACCTTGGCCAAGTTTATGGTTCCAATTATGATGCTAGCCAATCAGCAACGCATAAGAAGAACCTGGGTTGAGTAGCCATGGACAGCATCTCTAACGCTAACCAGCTGTCTGGCAAGGCCAGATAGTTAGGCAGGGCTAGTTGAATGAGAAAAAGTTTGGATTTGCCTACCATGACTACTGGAAAGAAACAGTCTCATCCTCATGAGCTACTGGAGATGGGCCATTCTCCGCATTTCTGTGTTAGATCACAGCAGGCTTATGTTTTGCCCTATATGTTTTGGGGTTGTCGACTGTCTTCATACTGTTCTGTGTCCCTTCTGTGTCTATTTAGGGAGCTGACACATTAGCCACTCTTTGAGAGGTATTTGTGGTCATTTTTAACTAATACTCGCTGAGCCTGCATAATGGGCACCTGGGCCCCATTAGCACAGTACAACTTTCTGTGGCTTGTTTGTATGGGCCCATATGAAATGACCGCGGAACAGCGCCGTCGTATGAATGTATTTCCATTTTACGTGACACAATGAATGAGTGTTGAGTGAGGAGACCCGTATGTCTCACCTCGGAGTTCTTTTCTATAATGATTGAATTTCTGCTTGAAAAGAAATGGAAGGCAGTAAAACTGAAGGTATAAAAATGAACGCATTGCGGTCGGCACGGGACGAGACCTAGTCCACGCCATCAATCCCAGACTCTACACCCATGTCTTGAACTGTGCCTAAAGTGTCACGACATTTGGTTCTTTGGACTCAAAGGAGATCTGAAAAGTCCTAAAGAATGGAGAATCGATGTTTTACTTCCCTCAGAGCGGGATTTCTCAACCTGGGTCTACTGACGTTTTAGGCTGGATAATTCTTTGTTATGGAGGCTGTCCTGTTCATTGCGTGAGATGCTCGGCGGCATCTCTGGCCCCTACCACTAGATGCCAGTAGCACCGCCCCCCACCAGGATGTCTCCAGACATTTCAAATGTTTACCTCACGCTGGAGAAAAGGAGATGAAAATATGAGTGATTCCCTACCTCTGGCTGCACAGGAGAATAAAACTGTGTGCAGCCTTTAAAATTCCCAGTGCGCAGACCCCCACCCCAGAAAGTATAATTCCACCGGTCTGTAAGGGCACTGGACAGGAGAGATTCTATAAACTATGAATGTGCGGCTTCTGACATGCGAATTCCGGTCCATATTGACTAGCGACTCACCAGGGCACATCGTGTCACAGCAGAATCTGTTGCTGGTATAATCAGGGCAAAGGGCCTTAATTCTTGTCCAGCTACCTATCGCAGTCTGATAAGTTGTGTTCTTTTTAATCCGTTCATATGTTCTTACCCTTATTTTTCGATGGCTATTAGTAACCAGGATAGCTTTTTTATTTTTTTATTAAAATTTTTTTTTCAACGTTTTTTATTTATTTTTGGGACAGAGAGAGACAGAGCATGAACGGGGGAGGGGCAGAGAGAGAGGGAGACACAGAATCGGAAACAGGCTCCAGGCTCCAAGCCATCAGCCCAGAGCCCGACGCGGGGCTCGAACCCACCGACCGCGAGATCGTGACCTGGCTGAAGTCGGACGCTTAACCGACTGTGCCACCCAGGCGCCCCTGGGATAGCTTTTTTAAACTAGAGGTTTTGCTCCTTCTGTTCCTGCCACTGACGACCTTTGCCTCACTAGATTAGAGTAATTCTCAGTGTTTATAAAGTGAATTAATGGGACCACACAGACTTGCGTTAGGAATGTGTATCTTTAAAGTTGGTTTATTCTAGGGTGATGATATGAATACTAGGATTTGAATACTCAGAATGCAGACTTTCAAGTGGTTCTTCACAAGTGCCCATTCAGGCTAGACTGAGCAGAATGAGCATTTTCTGCGGGAGACGACTGAGTTCCCTCAACAGAGGGAGATGTGTGTGTGCTTCCTTATATTACAGAACAACAGGAAGCAAGGATGTGAATGAGCAGAAAAGGAAGGGCCAGGGGAAGTAATTGACCAATATGTACTGAGCCATTATACATTTTGCAGACCAAATCGTACTTAGGAATTACACAGGCCCGGTGAAAATTTGGCGGAGTTCTAGAAGGCTGCCCAGGGAGCTGGCTGGGAAAAGGAAGGCAAGTCCTGGTGCTCCAAAGACACATCAGGGCGCCTAGGTGGCTCAGTCGGTGAAGCGTCAGACTCTTGGTTTCAGCTCAGGTCATGATCTCACGGTTTCGTGGGTTCGAGCCCCACGTCGGGCTCTGCGCTGGCAGCTAGCCTGCTTGGGATTCTCTCTCTCCCTCTCTCTCTCTCTCTGCCCTTCCCCCGCTTGTGCTGTCTCTGTCTCTCTCAAAATAAATGAGTAAACTTAAAAAAATATTAAAAAAAAAAAGAAAAGACACATCACCCATCCAACTAAAGGGAGAAATATTAGGCTTCATGGCAAAAGAGGTTTTTTTTTTTTTCTCTTTTAAAGTAGCTCTTAATTAAATGGCATGTTTTCTGAACAACCTGGGGACCAGAGCGTGAGGGGGTAGCATGTAGGTCTTACATGGTTGTAATGGTTCACATGATTTTCTTCCACTTGAATATTAACACTGGGGTTCCTAACAGCTGCACATGTGGAAAATGATAATCATTTGAATCCAAGAGTAAAAGAAGGAAAACAGGAAACTCTAAGTGACCTCTTGGGTTAGGTCATCTAAAAATAAATAGGGGCAGCTTTTTAGAATCGAATTGCTCTCCCAATAAAGAGTGATTCATTAAGTGTTGGATATGCTGCTAGATTAATTGATTCAATCAGAATGAATTACGTCCTGCATTTTATTTAATTGCCTGGACATGAAACACAGCAGATCGTGTGACACTGCTGTGTCCCTCCTGCCCATATGACTTTTGAATTCCATATGGAAACTAATTCAAGATTGATGCTGGGTCGGAAAACATATTTTCATACAGAATGCTTCCCAGTCCTTAATTTCTCTTAGTTAAATTACTTGGCAACCCAAAAGCATTTTTTAAACTTTCAGAACTTCAGAAAGTTTCTTTCTTGTGTCAAGAAAGAAATCATTTGGGGGAAAAGGATTTTAAAATAGCTACTTTGTTCCAGTTAATGTGGTTCCTAATCAGAGCACAGGGGGAGTAGGTTTTTTTGTGGCCTAAGTCTGCGAGGCAGGTCCCTCTCCACAGGATATTTTCAGATTATGCCGTATATTTATGGATATAAAATCTGGCGATAATTTAGGCGTGGCACCTTTCTTTGTGCCGAACTGGTATCACGCCAAGTAGAAAAATCGAGTATCAGTTATCACCATGTGGAACTTCGCGAAGAGAACGCACGAAACGCTGTCTTTGAGTGCTGTTGCCAGAACTCAGAGAACCAGAGGTGGGGGCGAGGGCAGTGGTGGTGGTCGCAGGGCAGAGTAAGAAGGGGCCACCTTGCACGGGACCGTGTGGGCCCCAGCACAATGTTTGGTCTGCATGCCGAGAACATTGAGACGCCATCAAAGCGTACGAAGGAGAAGGGACATCTTAATGGTGTGCTTTAACAGATTGCCACACTGCAGTGTAACACGTGAACTTGGGATGGGAGTAGGACACGAGTGGAGGGAGGAAGCCTGAATCTAGAGGCGGAATCACTTCTGGTGAGGACACGGTCCAGGGTGGGACCGAGCGAGTGGTTGGAAAAGGTGGCAGGAAGGAAAAAGTAAGAGGAAAGGAGAAGGTCAGGAGATGTGAGGACGGGGAATTAGATGGGCCCTTTAGGTAGACATCCAAGCCACCAACAGTGAGGGTAGATCAGGGGTCTGACCACGAGTCAAAGTCAGTGACAATAGAAGAGAGCCATGAGCGGGAGGCAAGCGGAACCTCGCACAGGCAGGTTTCTGCCACATGGCGGGAAGGCACAGATACGGAAGTGGCAGTAGGGAGCCAAGGTTCACCGGGCGGGAAAGTTCACAGTTGCTACTAACGAACCCAGCAGGGAAGGCAGTGTTCCTAGCAAACACATACTGTAGATTAGAACATGACACACACTGTCCCTGGCCCCAGAACAGTGAGTCTTGGGAAATGTCCATCTGGTTTGAAAAACCTATTATCAGCTGTATTAGCCACTATCAACACTGAGTCTCTAGGGTTTTCCCCCCTAAGAGAAGCATTTTGAATCCGCAGACGAGCATGTGCACCCAACATTTTATTTACACCCGACGAAGGTTTTGCTCAATAGATTTGTGATGAGTCCTCAATTTGACAATAGCCACATTTGGAGAAGCAGAAATATTCAGAAATCCTGCTTAGAATTTTCCAGGGACTGTAGACACTGTGACACAAGTTTAGAGCATGGAGAGGCCTCCTTTCTGAAGCCTGTAAGGGTTCTCAAGAGACAACGACAAGAAACCAGAGACTACATTAAAACCCTGTCACTGAGAGGATAAATAAACTCAGCCAGGAAAGAAAGCCTGTTAGGGAAAAATAAAACTCTGTTAGAGGATCAGCTCTTGAGTAAGAATAAAAGAGAAATAAAAATGGAGAGGCTTGTATTCCATCTATTTAATTGGTATTCAATTATTCCAATTTGCAAGCAGGGTGACAGAGGTTTGGACATTAAAAACGATGGATACCAAAGGAAACCATTTTTCTAGGGATATCAGCAACTCTAAACGAGTCTGGTTGGTTTTCCTTATGTGGAAAAACTGGCTAAGAGAGGAGTCCGTAGCCTCATCTTTGAGATAGAACAACCTGGGGAGGGGCAGAGAGAGGAGACAAAGGGTCCGAAGCAGGCTCCGTGCCGACAGCAGAGAGCCCCATGCGGAGCTCGAACTCACAAGCTGTGAGATCCTAACCTGAGCCTAAGTCGGCCACTTAATCAACTGAGACACCCAGGCGCCCCTCCCCGGTTTTTTCGAAGTAAGACGATTTGATTATTCCCATACACAAGACAGCGCTGATTTACGCGATAAATCCTGGCGTGCACAGCCAGTGGTCTGGTATTGTCCCCTTTGCTTTCTAATTTTGCTAGGTGGTGGAGGTGGCCTTTTATCAATAGTGAGCATTGCGTCTTGCTGCACTTGTCTACATCAGTCACTCAAAAACATGCCTAATTTTTTGTGTGTTATCATATGCCACCTAGTTTGTTGAGAATGATGGAGAATGGTAAACATCCTCTGAAAATCCCCAAATGGTAACGTTTTGATTTTTCGCTTTAAAACAGATTCATGTTTTGATGGAACCAAGGGTGCAGGCTTCTCAAGTACCATTTCTGCTTTTTTTAGATAATTTTTTTGTTTATTTATTTATTTCGAAAAGGAGGGAGAGAGAGAGAGCAAGCAAGGGAGAGGCAGAGAGAGAGGGAGAGAGAAAATCCCAAGCAGGCTCCGAGCTTTCAGTGTGGATCTCGATGTGGGGCTTGAACTCACAAACTGTGAGATCATGACCCGAGCCGAAGTCAAGAGTCCCATGTTCAGCCCACCGAGCCATCTAGGCACCCCCCATTTCTGCTTTTGATGTAGAGTTGGTCATTAGCCCAGTGATGTTAAAAATCACTGGCCATAGATCAAGGAAGAAAACCTTCCAAAGCCTCTTTCCACCTGATTTAATGTTAGCTTTTCCTTTCAAAGAACAAACAAGCCTTACAACTGTTTTCTCTTGATCATTCTGGTTTTATTTGTAGGGGTTATAAGAACAAGGGAGAGCCTAGACTCCAATATTCTGCTGCTAGGAGATGTAATTTTGACTCTAAAAGAAATAATGCATTTAACTTAATTATTAATGCTTTTCAGCATAAATCTAAAATATTACCAGTAAAATGCCCGGCCCTAAGGATTAGTGTGCTTACAACAGACACGTATACATATGGATTTACTACCGTGATCCAGAGAACAACCGTGTGTACATCTCCAAATAAAGCCGTAGATCTCTGCATTATGCTCCTTCCCCCCAAATTGTCCTTACGACAGGATTTAACACGTTGTATCCTGGGCCATTCACTGGTCAGTTAGCGATGAGAGCCCACTTGTGCGTGTGGCCAGCAGAATGGCTGGAGCATAGATCATAAGAGTGACAGCCCCAGCCAGCAACTGGAGGCAGAATGTGGGGACAAGGAACACAAAGGGAAGAGAGAAGACTTGCTCCCGAGCTGTTCCGCCCCCTCTCAGGTTCTCATTTCGCATATTGGCTCGTTTACGGGGAACCTCAAAGTGGATCCACTTAACTGAACTTCAGTCTTTGCTTCCGTGCATCTCTGCACGTGGCAGACACACCTCTGTAGCTATTTACATATCTGACCCCCTCCCCGACTCTGAATCCTTCAAGAGCAAGGACCAGACCTTTTGTTAGCCTTACACTCCCTGCTGAATAAATGGAGACATGCAGCCTTTTCATGCCTTGTATGTTCCGGGGGCTCTGGAGACCCATAAATCGAAGATGGGGAGTGTAAGGCTAACAAAAGGTCTGGCCCTTTAAATTTTTTTTAATGTTTATTCATTTTTGGCACGAGTGGGGAAGGGGCAGGGAGAGAGGGAGACACAGAATCCGAAGCAGGCCCCAGGCTCCGAGCTGTCAGCACGGAGCCTGACGGGAGGCTCGAACCCACAAACCATGAGATCGTGACCTGAGCTGAAGTCGGACACTTAACCGACTGAGCCACCCAGGCGCCCCAAAGTTTTTGCCTTTAAAACATACTTGAGATATGTCGGCGGTGGGGCGGGGCGGGGGGTGGGGAGACCAGAGGCCTAGATTTCTAAAACCATACTGGCCTGCTTGATAGAAATAGAAATGTTGGCCACTCTGATAAATACAAAAGCCACCTCTGTATTTTGATTGATGAATCAGTTCTTCAAGAAACAGGCATTTGAATATGTCGGCTCTTAGGTCTAAAACACGAGTGAGGGCCTTCCCTGGTCATGGCTGAAAGTGAATGTTTGTTTTTTGGTTCCAGAATTCATCCCACAGGCATTTGGAATGCCCTTATCCCAAGTCATTGCAAATGACCGGGCCTATAAACTCAAGCAGGACTCACAGAGGGACGAACAAAAGGACGCGTCCGATTTCGTGGCTTCCCTCCTCCCATTTGGAAATAAAAGACAAAACAAAGAACTCTCAAGCAGTAACTCATCTCTCAGCTCCACCTCGGAAACACCAAATGAGTCAACGTCCCCGAACACCCCAGAACCGGCTCCTCGGGCCAGGAGGAGGGTGAGTTGGCCGGTGCTTTCTCTATGACACCGCTGCTTGAAACAACCAGAGCGTTATTCGTGGAGTCTTTGCTCATGTGAAAACTGGAAATGTAGTCCAGGTATCTGTCAACAGCCCCACTCGGGGACAATTTGCACTGGCCGTAGGGCATCGGGCGCACCCTCGGAGCCTTTTCCTGACCCCTCTCAGAGCTGTGGGGGGCCCCTCCTTTGTTACCCGTGTGCCCCATGAGATCCTGAACATTCCACAGTGTCACTGTTGACCGTGCTCTAGTGTGATCTGCTGCTGTACTACCGGACTTGCCCTTGAGACTGTGGGGCTTGGGGGCAGGGCCAGGTGTTCTGGTTACTCTCTTGGTCTCTAGCCCAGGAACCCACTTGGCCCAGTGGCTTGGCTACCGGTCTTCAGAAACAATGAGATTTTGTTTCATCAATGGAACTTTTTTCACTATACATATATAGAGAGAGAGAGAGAGAGAGAGAGAGAGAGAGAGAGAACATATATCCTCTTAAATTAGTACTGTAACAACAGGGTGCCATTTATTAATTGGCGGCTGTGTTCTAGGCACTGTGCTGTTGTTTGGGGCTTCAAACTTCATGTTTCGATCCAGGGAAGCTGAGTGTCCAGGCCAACCGGTTGGTGATTGGCTGGGTCCGTTGATAAGCGTCTCTAGAATTCCCTCGGTCACCGGTCACCGGGAGGTCTCCCCTTTTCCTCTTGCCTGGAGACCCCAAACGTGTGCCACCCCCAGCCACTCACTGCTGCCCTCGGTAAAAGCCCCAACACTCCCCACTTAAAATCCACGTTCGAGACCTCTCCAAGATCAAGGGGGTGCCTGGGCCTCTGCTGTGCTCAAGGCTCCAGCTATGTTTACAGATGAGGCAATGACACCATTGTCGTTCTTCCAGCTTTATCACTGTCTCTCGGATCGCATGTTGGGTGGCAGTAACACCTGAGCTCCACGTTGGAACTTTCGGGGAATCTGGGGCCCCGGCAATGGGCCTGCCCGATGCCCTCTCCTCTGTCCAGGCCTTGCCGGGACACCGGCTGCGGACTCCTTCCTCTGTGCTTCATCGAAGGCCGGGGGCTGTACCGACGTGGCTGGTGTGCTACTCCCCTATGCTCAGCCCTCACCCTTCCCAACATGGCGGCCCTCCTCCCACCCGCCAGCAACCCATCTCCGCCAAAGGCTCTCTCTGATGGCCAGAGGCACCCACCCATGCAGATGACAGGCTGCAAGTGCCGAGACGTTAAGGTCGCCTCCCTGCCCCTACCGGGAGTTGCCCTTAATCAATGACTCTTGAGGCTTGTGGTATAAATAGCCCAGCTCACTGGCTCCCTGGCATGGTTACCTCTGAGATGCTTGACCTCCATGGTCTCCCAGTCGTCCCCAGGGCCTGGGGCACAAGCTGCCCCCGGGCTCGTCATAGGCTTAGTGTCGCTTCTCATCCACCGCCCTCTCTTCCCGCTCTCATTTCCTCACCCCTGCAGCCGTCTCCGGGAACCACTTCCCTGATAAAGCCCTTTATGCCATTTCTGGGGGGACACAACACTAAGACCGTCCCACGGAATCCAGTTTTAAAACTCTACCCCCTAGAGTCATAGTTGCGATCTTCTTTTTACTCCCAAGGCTCCTCTCACTTGACCTCATTCATCGAGTATGTGATTCTTCTCTTGTTCCAAGGCATGAAGTGTCTTCCATTTGGAAAATGTTGTGTGTCGAAATTGTGACTGCCATTACCTGGCCCTATGTTGTGGTAGTTTCCTAACTTTTTCGAAAGGTGTTTGCTGCTTTCCGTCTAATGTACAAACAGCATGATTCAACCAAGCGGCGCTCTTGTAAGTGTGACAGGCAGTCATGGGCAAAAGCGTTATTGGAGAGCCTCTGAGGGAAGCTGTTTTCATTTTCCCCGTCTGCACTCTTTGCTCACGGCTGTGTATAATTTGCAGGGTGCGATGTCAGTGGATTCTATCACAGATCTTGACGACAGTCAGTCTCGACTACTAGAAGCTTTACAACTCTCCTTGCCTGCCGAGGCTCATAGTAAAAAAGAGAAAGCCAGAGATAAGAAACTGAGTCTGAATCCCATTTACAGACAGGTCCCCAGGCTGGTGGACAGCTGCTGTCAGCATCTAGAAAAACACGGTAAGCAGACTTGTCTGTCAGTGATCATGTATGAGAGACTTTCATGTATTCAAGCATCATGGATTTAAGCGCCCAAGTTCAGTGCTTTAGTCGTCTGATCAGACTCTGGGCTGATGTTTCCTTACAGATCTGAGTGTGTGCCTAAAAGGGTACTGGGCTGAACAAGGTTGTGGGGGACAAAAATCAACTTGACAGTGTTGAGGCCGCCCAACGCCCAGTGGTCCTCAGAAGTGAACCTGGAGGCCAAGTATCTTAGGGGAGGCCAAGATCTGTTGGGCTGGGTCTGTCCCCAAGCCTCCCTTCAAACAGAACACAGCCACTTTATCTTTTTCATGCATCGAGGTTACTAACAAGGCTTCCTTAAAAAAAATAAGAGTCCAGCTTCAAACAAGCAAACAAAGAAACAAACAAACAAAAAGATTTGCAAGCCATTCCTTAAATGAATAGAAAATACGTGGTTTTTGGCAACAGCTTTCTATATGGCTATTTGTGTTTTTGCGGGAAGATGTCCACTTCAGATCCTTCACAATGACCCTTTTGGCAACTCAACTCCAGGTAATATGTTGACTTAAAAATAATATAGCCTTCTTCAAACATTTTTCTGAGATGTAGGCTTTTGGCCCATTGAACTGCCATCTCCATAATCTGAATGTGTTTCCTATAGTGTTCGCATGCGTTTTGTGGACATGAGATAAGTTAATTGTTTCCAGTAAAACTGGGACTTTATAAAAAAATTATTAAGGGGATTTCTAAATGTCTTAATCACTAGGTAACATATGGATGACGTAATAAAACTGATACATATTGAAGCTTTCTTTGTCTATACAGAATTTTTATATGTACGTGTGTGTGTGTGTGTGTGTGTGTGTGTGTGTGTGTCCGTATGTCTCTTCTCCTGGGAAGGTAAGCTGGAGGTCAAGGAAAATTTCTTAGTCATTTTGAATTCCCAGCACTTACTATCATGGTTAATACAATGTAGGTGTCCAATAAATATTACTTGCATGGAATTATTTTTAAAAATAGCTTAGCAACTAAAGAATTCAGTACAGCAAATATGTAAATTCAGCCAAAATTTCACTAGGAGGTAGAAAAAGCGACTCATACTTTTATAATTATAGTTTTCACCTGTAAAAAGCATCGAGAGTGAACTGTAAGCATTTTAAAGAGTCCTAAGTGAGAATTGTACTCCAATCATTTAAAATCTAGTGCCAGGTTGAGTAACTGCTTATGTGAAAGAAAGAAAACTTTGTTTTTCTATTTTGTTTTTTAAAATAAATTGTCATGAATTATAATTTGAAAAATAGCCTTTCCTTTAAGCTTACTAAAAAACTGGACAGTGCTTCCTTTTTTGGAATAGTTAACATGCAGCGTAGGGCCTAAAAGAGACAAGATTATCCTGGGTGATCTCTCAAGGCCCTGATTCCGTTTCTGGTTTCCATGGTGTTTAGCTCCAGAAAAGAGACGTGTTCAGATGCAAACGGATATTAATCTTGGTCCCTTAAAACCAATGAAAAAAAGAGCAAACCATAAAAACAATTCTTTCATAAGACTCTATCTGCCAGTTTGGGAAATGGGTAGCAGAGAGTATGATCCACTTTAGCCTTATAAACTTTTGTCGAAGATCTTTTCATTCCCTCCGAAATTGGGCTTGGACAATGACCTTGACTCCATCCATGTCTGTGTGCGCCACCCTTTCCCTTGCGCCCAGATGCTTTCTATACTATATGCTCAGACGTCACTCCTCATCAGGGAAATACAAATCAAAACCACACTAAGATACCACCTCACGCCGGTCAGAGTGGCCAAAATGAACAAATCAGGAGACTATAGATGCTGGCAAGGATGTGGAGAAACGGGAACCCTCTTGCACTGTTGGTGGGAACGCAAACTGGTACAGCCGCTCTGGAAAACAGTGTGGAGGTTCCTCAAAAAATTAAAAATAGACCTACCCTATGACCCAGCAGTAGCACTGCTAGGAATTTACCCAGGGGATACAGGAGTGCTGATGCAGAGGGGCACTTGTATCCCAATGTTTATAGCAGCATTCTCAACAATAGCCAAATGATGGAAAGAGCCTAAATGTCCATCAGCTGACGAATGGATAAAGAAATTGTGGTTTATATACACAATGGAATACTACTTGACAATGAGAAAGAATGAAATCTGGCCATTTGCAACAACATGGATGGAACTGGAAGGTATTATGCTAAGTGAAATAAGTCAGTCAGAGAAAGACAGATGCCATATGTTTTCACTCATATGTGGATCCTGAGAAACCCAACAGAAGACCAGGGGGGTGGAGAAGGGGGAAAAAAAAAGTTACAGAGAGGGAAGGAGGCAAACCATAAGAGACTCTTAAATACTGAGAATAAACTGAGGGTTGATGGGGGTTGGGGGGGAGGGGAAAGTGGGTGATGGGCATTGAGAAGGGCACCTGTTGGGGCTGTATGGAAACCAATTTGACAATAAATTTCATATAAAAAGAAAAAGAATTCCCTAAGCATCCTCAATTTCCCAGAAGCACAGCTTTCAAAACAATGACAACAACAAAAACACAGACAGTATAATGGAGACTCAAGTGCTATTACCTTTCTGGGATTTGGGCTGATTTTGAGGCTTATCATGCCTGCCCTCTTTACTTGATACTTCCTAAGCCTGAGGTCCAGGTGCTCTGGGTCAAGTTTCCCTTGTAGTTTCTGATGAAAAGGAGAGAAAGGTGATCGTGTCGATTTCTGGGACAGGCCCCAGCAAAGTCACGGTCCTTTGCCAGATCTATGCCTTTTTTGATGTACCCCTGTTTTTTCAGTGACTACCTTAAGTCGGGGTTACTAAATGCCTAGACTGTATGTTTTCTTTGAAGGAGAGTCACGGCATAGCTTGTGTCAGAGAATGGCATTGACTGCCTGCAAGCTGCCGTTTGCTCTGCCGATAAATAAGCAAACAAACAAATATTTTAGAAACTTAAATCAGATTATAATCAATCGAGATACATAGGAATTCTGGCACTTGATCAGTAACTAGTCATTTTTTAAAATGACAGTCATTTTTGCCGAGTGAAAAAGTACTATCATTGAGGAAATAATGTCATGGAAATGGGCATTTCTGAAGAGTCTGGAGGGATTCAACCAAATGAATAGTCCGCTTGTGTAGAAAATGCCCTTATGTGATATTTCTGTAGAAATTTCAGCTATTCAGAAACCATCAGAAAATCAGAGAGCAAATGCAGCCAAAACGAACATTTGCTAACACCTGCTATTATATTAAGGTTTTCTATTTTGCACAAAGGAGACTCATTCCATTTAATCAGGGTCTGTTTCTCTCTTTATAATGGCAGATGCCAGATATGATTCTAAGCCCTTTATATGCATTAATTAATTGAATCGTTGCATAACTTTTCAGGTGGATACTTATACTCCTTTTGCAGATGTGAAATTTAATTCTGGAGTGATTCTAAATAGCTCAATTGCCCTGTTTTTAAGCTCACAGAGAGGTAGAAACAATAAATTAAGCTAGGGGTTGGACTCACTTAGGAGGCAGACACACCGACAGAAGCGACAAAGAAGGTACAGGAGTCTTTTGCAAACAGACGCAGAGCAAAATCCCACCAAGGGCACAAAAATGTGATGATGCAAGTCAGCACTAATTAGCCTCTCACCACGATTCTCTCAAATTAGTCTGGAAATTCAGGATACCATTTATAAGATATAGAACTGATAAATGGGATGTATGGATTCATAATTATATTTATAAATGGATTTGTAATTATAGATGTTGTCTCTTCTAACTAAAAAACCCTGGAAAACCAACCAAAAAGGGCTTATACCTAATGCATCATGTGGCAAGACCATAAAATATGTCTACAAAAAGATGCCCATTTCCTATGTGAGAGCAATAATCAGTTGTATACCATCACAATAAAATAATTCACTCATACTAATATCAAAAATATACCCAGAATATCTGTAATAAGAAGCCAAGAAAGTTCTGTGAAGAAAACGGCAAAGCTCTACCAACAAATCTAAAACGTGACTTAAACAAATTAAGATGTTTACTTTGGTTCTGGATGAAAGAAATAATGTTATAAAGATTGAAATTCTTTCCAATGTAATTATACGTTGTACTAGTCAGAACCTTTTCAGTGGCAAGAGAGAGGAACCCAGATCAAACTAGATCAGGCAAAGCACCACCACCCCCTCCCCCAATCCTATTTACATATGGAAGTCTCAGTATTGTATCTAAATTCAGGCACCACTGGATCCAGGAATCAAATGATGGCATGAGAGCACGAGCCTGTTTGGTGGCTTTCCTCTCAGACCAACTCTCTTCACGTGGCTGCAAAATGTCCATTGGCAGCTCCAAACCCACCATCGCCCTCATAACTGATGATCCCAAATGAAGAGAAAATGAGCCACCAATGAAAAAAATAAATGGAGATGGTGATCAGCAGTGCTGATGATTAATGGCTTGCATAGGAAAAGGAGAGCTGTTCAGACATTCTGTGCCCCTGAAGTACATGATACTTCTTAGGGAGTACTCCTGCCCCCCAGAATCAAACCTGAAGCGACAAAAACTCTGGCTCAGCTATGTAAAAAGAACACACACGCGCACGCACGCACACACCGAGTAAAGGCTGCACAGAAATAAACCAAAATATTCATGGTGGTTATTTCTGCATCCGTTATTTTGAAAAGTACATTACCTTTTACCTTTTTCTGCACTTTCTAGATTTTCGTTGATAAGTGCTTGTGTTCATTATAATCAGTGAAACAAGAAATATCTAGTTTTACAACTGAGGGAGAGCTAAAAATTCGTATAGAATTTATGTTTAAGTAATCATTCCGAATAACAAAGAAAGGGTTACTTTTTTCATATGGAGAAGATGTGGAAATACACACTATCACGTGACAAATTTTTCATCACACAGACGTTTAACATGACACGCCCCTGGTGCCTGCAGAGTTAAGCTGGAGGTGCCTGCAGACCATAGAGTGGGATGAAGAACCGTTAGTGCATGCGATTGTGCTGTTACTGCTCTGCGAGTTGCAGCTGGGTGCTGGCATCCTATTCTGGGTCTACGGTGATTTCCTCCAGAGTTTCGAGCCATAAAACCGGACTGTTGATTTTGTTTGCTTCTTTGCAGGCCTCCAGACAGTGGGGATATTCCGAGTTGGAAGCTCAAAAAAGAGAGTGAGACAAGTAAGTGAAAAGGAAAGACCGCGTTGTACGTTTCACATGACTTTCAAATGAATTACCTCATGCAAAGTTCAAGTGTATGCAAATTCATTTCTCAATATCTCTGCGGTATCCTCCCACCAATTAGAGTGTAATTGACTCCCAAGAGGTACAAGGCTGAGAAAGGTTGTGATAGAGTGAGGCTCAAACACTTGAAAGCAAAACATTTGGATGTGTCCGTGGCACATACAGCCAAACAAAACTAATTCATAAGCATCTTGTGGAAATGATAAAAGTAGGAGATCCAGAGAGCACCTAAACAGTAAGTGATAATAAGCAGAAGACTCTTGTATAGCACTTGTTTTTACTAAAATGCAATATGAATAATGCCATTGACATTCTCTTCATATAAGATGCTACTTTTGATCGTTGTACCTTCTCAAAAATAAACAATTCTTAGTAAGTTTCCGTGAAACCCTCGATCCCCAATTCATTTTGCACGTGGGGACCGCACCCCTTGGTTTCCTTCAGCGCTGTGCCACATTCCCCCAACAGAAGTTTGATACCTAGACCGTCAGGAATCGACGCCTATGATCGGGAAGGTATTTGTGCTCCTGATGGCTTCCCAAAGAGGCAAAAGCCATCCTTTGAAAAAATAATTCATTTGTTGGCCAAGAGAAAATTAAAACGTTAAGTCTCCTCTCTTGGTTCCGACAGAAAGAAGGAACTCAGCAACTCAGAAATGGAGGCAACGGAAAGTAATTTTTAGTTGATGAAGCCGAAGAAATATTTGTTCATATTAATAAAACTAACTGAAATAAATGCCTCTTTTTTTTGTCAAAACAAAAGGGGCTTCCGAAAGGAGTATTGTCTTTATTTTCATAGTCACACAAGAGACTATTGAACAGCTTTTAACATTTCACCACAGGACTTGCAAGAAGGAAGATGGTATAGTAACATTTTGGGGCCGCTCACCTATGCGGACCTGGAGAACACTTTCAAAACATTACCTTATTGACTCCACCCACCAGCTCTGAGAGTAGCCCCTTCCTTCACCCACTTCCTTTGAGGCTTAGAGAGACTAAGAAACTTAATTCAAGATCACACCGTTTGATCCGTGCTCAATTCAAGATCGGTGTTAAACCCAAGATCACACAATTTGGATTAAGCTCTTTCCGAGGTCCGTTCTTTCTGCACGTGTGTGCACTCAGGAAAGAAACGTGACGTGTTTAAATGATCGCAAGTAGGAGTGATACCAGTGGAAGCCTTTGTCGTTCCGGCAGCCTGCTGCGCACTAATGACAACTTGGCTGGAATCGATGAGCAATTCGGGACACTAACGCGCGTTCTGCTCAGGTGGAGAGGAGGCTGGTGTCAGAAATGGTTCCTCAGTTCTATCTGGATCCATCAAAGGGGAAAAACCTCTGCAGGGAGATTCATTTAAGGATTATCCAATAACAATATAATTGTGGTTATTTAGACTTGGATTCTAGTGTGAAATATGCCTTAACTCCGCATTTTATTTTGAACATCACGTCTTAGCGCCCTGCACTTTTTACTGAGAACGGTTGTCACAATATTAAGAGCTAATTAATCATTTGGGGGATTACCAGTTTATCGCCAGACTCTGTATCAGTCTGAGAGCTGAGGGTGGAAAAGGACGTTGCCTCTTTATTCCCTACCGGGCTTTGAGAGCCTGTACCGAGGCCTGGTACACGGGAAATTGAACGGATGAATGAATGATTGAACAAATAGATTCTTAGGGAAGCTCACTGCATAGAGGTGATTCACGAACTCACATAATTGTTTCCACAGGAGGAAACAGTACATAAGGGAAGTTAGGCTGTCGGTCATGGAAGTAGGGTGTAGGGTTATGACTCCCTTCCTCTCGCTATTGGGTTTTCCTGTTGTTGTAAATGCTAATAAACCGAGTATAATGATGAAGGCAGGAAATCCCTTTGGGAATTGTTAATAAGGCTACTCTGACATCCCTAAGGCACATTTTGTTTAGTAATTGTCATCTTTCAAGCCTTAGTCACAAACGGCTTATGAGGGTTTTTTCATTTCTTTGTTTGCAAGAAAAAAAAAACCCTTGCTTTCTTGTTGAGTATTCCTGTAAAATGTCAAAATTCCAACCTAGTAGGATTGCTGACACACAAAACTGCTGTGCAATCGGTTCGTTCCTCCCTCCCACATTTACTGTTGACCTAACCCCTTAGCTCTTCCTCCCAACCTTCTGGATGGTGTTATCAAGCTTTTCTGCCTGCATCATTAACTTCAAACCTACAGATACTTTTATTTAATAATGCATGTAAATATATATATATATATTCTTTATTATTATTATTAATGCATTATGTATATGTATTTATGTATTATGCATATATGTATATATTGTATATATGTATATATGTATATGTATACATATATGTACATGTATGTATGTATATGTGTATATACGTATATATGTGTATATGTGTATGTATATCTATCTATCTATATATTCATGACTGGATGCATAGACTTTGTCGATCAAGGTGACATGTTTTCTTCTCCTTTCCTGTGTCTGCGTAAGCCTAATACCACATACTGCATGTCACAGCACTTTCTTTTTTTATTTTGCTGGACACTGAACATTGAGGTATGGTGTTATAAGGCTGCCACTTGAACCATTATTTTTCCAGTTACGTGAGGAATTTGACCGCGGGGTCGATGTCTCTCTGGAGGAAGAGCACAGCGTTCATGATGTGGCTGCCCTGTTGAAGGAGTTCCTGAGGGACATGCCGGACCCCCTTCTCACCAGGGAGCTGTACACGGCCTTCATCAATACTCTCTGTGCGTAATACACGCATTTCCAGGAATGTGTCCCGGGAGTCCTGGGATGTCCAACTCACTCATCAAACCGTGTGCATGCGTTTCCCAGTACCTCCTTTCGTTCTTATTTATTGGTCTCTAATGAGTGGGCTATTTGGGGGAATTTTGTGAGATTTCCCCTGGGGACAGTTAGCAAGAAGAAAGTTGTGATAGAACAAAGAAGAATTTGGGATGCTTTCAAATGACCCCAGCTCAGTAGAGAGTGCTATATATTGATGCTTTGAAGTAACAGCAAGATTTCCCGTTGAGTCTGTGCCTAAAAATGAGTTCGCATTACTGGTAGGAGGAAGGAGGGAGCCACAGAAACCCAGAGTGAGAAAAGGCAGCAGGCGATATTCCAGGGAAAGCAGGATGGCATAGTCCAGTGCCGGAATTTTCAATATGGCTGCCCCGGGGCTGTAGATGCAGATCCCGTGGAGGCGTAAAGGAAGAGAGGGAGGAGGGACAGGCCAGAGCTGTGTCAGCCTCCATACATTTCTTCCTCCAACGCTACCATTAAAATAGGATCACAAAAGAGAGAGAAGACACTCATTGTGCCGTGTCTTGGTTACTGCCAACAAAAAGGCAATTCCTTGTGCATTGCTCGACGGAAAAGGGCCTCACATCTGCTATAAACTCAACATGGCGAGTGTTCACCGATTCCCAGTCATCGTTAGTAAATATTTACTGAAAACGAGAGACTGCGATCCCCAAAGTAAATGATGGGTAATGCCAGGGAAAGGAGGGAGAAGAAAGTAAGCGAAATTACGTTATATTTCTACCATGGACTAGAATGCTTTCTCTCGATGTTGCAGCTCCCTGGGTCTGGTTTATCTTTACGGCCTTCATAGAACCTCGTGCTAAATTGCTAAGCCAGGGCTCCCATTGGGTGGAGTGGAATGTGACTTGCCTTGCTAATCCCTTTTGGAAAGCCGTCAGGAGGGGCCTCTTCTCCGAGCCCCAATGGTGGGAGCTCCCCCTTTAACTGACTTAGAATGCCTCCTTTTGCCTTGCTTAGTGTTGGAGCCGGAGGAACAACTGGGTACCTTGCAGCTTCTCATCTACCTTCTACCTCCCTGCAACTGTGACACGCTCCACCGACTCCTCCAGTTCCTCTCCATGGTGGCCAGGCACGCCAACGACAACGTCAGCAAAGATGGGCAAGAGGTAGGCACCCCACCCCCCGCCGCCGCCCTGCATGCTGGGACTCGTCCTTTGTCCCCTTGCAGAAGAGTGGGTGTCAGTTCGGTTACGTGTTTCACCTGGAGGAAAGGACGCCTGCCCTTTCCCGCCCTAGCTGTCCATGTAGAACGAGAACTAGTGTTTTCTCCGGCGGGACAGTTCCTAAGAGCGCACGGGCCCTTAACCTCCTGTGTTTCAAGACGGCTTCCAAACGAGGCTGTCATTTTCCCTGACGGTGCTTTGCTCAAGACCTTGAATCTCCGTTTGTATGAAGAAGACAAACAAATGAGCTACGGAGGGGCTTAGGATCATGAACCACATGGAGTCATGGGGATGGGGGACGATTGCTGTCTTTGTAATTAATTCGATCTGCTTCTTTCACTTGAAGCCCAAATATGAGGCCACATTATTCTTCCAGTTTGTCCCTCAAGCTCCCATCTGCCCGATAGTTACAAGTCTGGTATCCTTTCTCTCCTTAAACTGTCCCGCCAAGACAGGCCAGCTCAATGCAACGGAGGGTCAGTCCTGCTTCCAAACCAGGTGAAGGAACTGCACGGTCCTGTGGGCCCTTTCGGGATGTTCTTGTTGAGCCCGGTCCCCACTCAGGCCCTAGTGTGACCCCACCCTCTGCCCATTTGAAGTCCTGGGCTCTGGTTCTCTTTGGTCACACTCATATGCTTCGAGGTGTTTTTTGGTTTCACCCTTGGGCAAAGGAGATGCCGGCTTCAATTTCAGGTGACCATTTAGCCAGCATCCTGTTTAATCTTGACCTTACCAAGAGATCTGTTTGCCTTTTGGATACCACGCCATCATACTTCTTGACCTTGGATTCCCCAGGTGATCTCAGACCCTTTACTACGCTGACACTCGTTACAAATCAGATGAGAAGAGGCCAAAGGCATTCCAAATTTATTTAAACACAGAAACTTTTCTCTTCAATCCTTGTTAAGCAGAACTCAGCTCTATCATGGATTCTGTTCTGTTTGTCAAATTTCTTTGCTAAAAATCATGGTTGTGTATATATATATATATATATATATATATATATATATGAAAACATATATATGTTTTCACTTTAATCCAGAACGACAGTTTTGCAGTTCTTATCTTCAACCTTCCAGTTGGCGTAAGGACGGAACTTTCCTGAGTTAGCCATTTATCTCTATAGTAGTGATAGTTAGTGAACCCTCTGCTGACTTTAGGCTTCATAATATGGCACTGACACCTGATTTCAGCAGACACAGCTCTTCTGGGGATATGCTGTAATTCTCATAATTGTTAAGTAGTTATATTACCCGTCTGGGTGTCGTCCTTTATCAGCTACTGATGTAACAGAAACCGTCGACTCCTCTGCCTAATCATTGGGTAGAGGCAGGACCCTGTCTGTGTGATTAAGGAGGCAGCGAGGAAAGCAGAAAGTCCAATTGAAGTCACTCTCGCGTTTTTTAGAATTCATTTTCAGACGCTCCGTCCAAGGGCGGAACAGGCCTCCCTTACTTATGCCCGAAAGTAGAAAATACTCCTAGACAGGTCCCAATGAAACTTAGCATGTTTCCATTGATGTATCTCCCACCTCGTGCTGGCTGTGCTCCAGGGGCTCCATACGTTACAGCGCATCCTCCCCTACGCAAGACAGATATAGTTGCCTCCGTGTTTCAGAGGTAGAAACCGGGGCCTAGAGGGGCTAAGTAACTTACCTCGTGGCCCACAGGGAGCTCCACTTACGGTTGTGCGCGTTGCTTACTTGTGCATTTCACAACTCTGGGGGAGGGCACCGTGCACCCCACAGTCGCTGCGGATTTGCAGAGTTAGTAAGACAGTAGCCCAGAAGGTGGCACGAAAATATCTTGAGGAAGGGGCTCCTTCTTCCAATTCACGCAAAGTTGTCATATTGAAGAGGGGGCGGGGCGGTCTAGTGACTAGTAGTTACAGCGGTGGCTCAAACCCAAAGTGGTCTAGCTTACTAAGAGCAGAAATCTAGAACAGAAATTAGGAAAAACCCTCCACTGGGGGTCTAGTTCAAGGTCTTCCAGCTCCCGTGCGATTGATGTTTGGGAGCAGGGAATTGTTGTAGGGGCTACCCTGTGAATTCTGGAATGCTTAGTAGCATCTCTGGCCTCGGCCCACCTGTTGTCGGTAGCAGCTCCCCGCCATTCCCCAGGTGTGACCAACCGAAAGCATCTCTGGACATTACCAAGGATCCTGTGGGGGCCGGGGGAGGGGGGAAAAGTCACCCCTGGTTGAGAACACTCGGTAGCTTTTATAACTAAGTGGCCATGTGTTCTTGGAGAAATCTATTAACCTTCCTAAACCTGAGTTCTGAGCTTTGGGGATAAAACTTCTTCGACCGGCACCGCACAGCGGTTGAGAAGAGTGGTTTACTCTAAGGAATATGCAGATATCCCAGTAACAGCAAGGTTGTACAGGGAGTCAAGAGTTCGCAAGGGTTTCTGGACACCCTTGGCCTAAACCTTGAATCAAAACGAAGGGCTAGGAATCAAACGTTAAAGCAGCAGGGGAAATATGAGGAGAGTGCTGTTTCTGTGAATTGGTTCGAAGTCGCGGGAAAACAGGTGGCCCACGCAGCCATCTTAGATTCGAGTAAAGGCCATAGAGTGGGAAAGTCCTGGTGAGGTTTGAGGGGAAATTGAGCTGTGTTTGTAGAGTGCTGAATGCCTTTGTAAGGGAATAGGTGCTTAATTCTTTTAAGCCCTGAATCTCTGGAAGGATTCCACTAAGGTAGTATCACCCACGCTGTAGATTGGTTAGAGTCAGGGAGAGAGCGAGTGGGGAGGCTTTTGTATAAATAGCAATATGGAAACCAGCAGTTCACGTTGTAAATGTCTCCACGTAACAGTGGCCTTGGCATTTGAATCGCGTACATCCTGCGCACCTATCTGAGTTCCTCTAAACGAGTGAGTGTTGTTGTTCAGGAATTTTCGTATTACTCTTCCTCGGAAGCTGTGGCCTCTGGGAGGTGGCGGAGGCAAGGACACAAGGCAAAGAGAGAATTAGGGAATGCAGTGAGGACTCACTCCGGAGCTGCAGAGAAAAAGTGGCGAGTGTGGTCCAGAAAAGTTAAGAGGGGCATCACCGAGGAGACTGAGTTTAAACCGCGCATCAGCGGGCGTGTAGGGATCGAATGTCAGCTCCGCTCAGGGATGGGAATTAGCAAAAAACCCCTCTGGTCGAAGTAGGAGCGGACGGAGAGGAACTAGAGAGAGGTTGTTGGCTTAATGTTTGGTGGTAGAGAATACAGGCCGAGCGCAGTGGAGGGAGGCAAAAATCAAACTGTAAACTACCGTCAAGAAACAAAGCAGTTTTCGACTTTTCCCCTTCCCTGTTTGGTGGTTTGGGTTAGGTGCGTTATCTATTTGTTGGGTAGTTGTTATGGCTCGGAGCATGAAGAAGGGGGGCCAGCACATCTAGAAGCTTGGAGGCTCACACAGGGTCTAGCCAGCACCTTGCCACATGAACTTGTTTCTGTAAAACAGAGGAAGAGGGAAACGTACAGAGTTGGGTGGGGGAGGTCCTTTTTCTCCTCGATAAAATGAACATAATATTTCCTTTCGAACTGGCACCTAAAATTTACTGCATCCCTAACTGCTAGGATCTTACAGATTTTGAAAAGACAGACCTGGGGAAAATTGTTGGCTCGTCCGTCAGTGCTTTTCTTGGGGAAAAGAATGGTATTTTAGCAAATCAGGGTGTTTAGCTATCAGTGTTTGCTTTGTTTCATTCCATTTTGTTTACTATCTGCTTTGCTCCTTGGGGGAGAAGAGAAATTCCCAAATGTACGAAAGATTTCATTTCTTTTAGAAAGAATATTGCAGGAACATAACTGAGACCTCGTGAGCCGTGGGTTCCCAGGTTGTCCAGGAACCCTCCGGTATCGCACGGAAAATGTGGTATAACTATGCACCGTTTGGGTGAGAGAGTCCATGGCTGGCCTCGTTTCTTCAAAGAGTCTACGAGGCACAAAAGGAGTCATGAGCCACCAACATAAAGCTGACATTAGTGATCTTTGAGGAGGTGCATACCTCTACAAAATGGGAGGTTGGCTTTGGAACCGAAGCAGGCCCACTGCCTCGCTCTCCCTACCCTGAGTCCAGCTCCCCCGACCCTTTAAAGCTAGTGTTCCCATTGCCCCATATTCTGTGACAGGGGCCGGGGGCCAGCATGCAAGGGTGACGGGTGGGAGGCGCAGGGTCGGGACAAAGATGCAGGGTGGCTTCTCGGGTCTGGGCTCCGGGCATCACTTCCCTGCCTGTCGAAAAAGGACAACAGCCCAGCTGCTTCATGAGCTTATAGTGCAAAGGAGTTGAAACAGCCCGTGGGAAGTTCCTACTCCGGTGACTGTACGTGCCAAACTTGTAATACATGTGAGCGAGTCATATTCTGTTTAGAAATGATCTAGGATGCTTATTGGGTAAAGATAAAATTGTTCCTTTAATTGGCTGGCTAATCATTAACTAGCGAACTGCCCCCAAGCGCACATGGTTATGACCTGGACATATGGATACGTAGATGCTGACACACGAGCACAAGAGTGAAGGCTGTCTGTGAACAGTCTCCTTTCCAGGTTCAAAAGCAGTAAACCAAAGACAGATCAAAACAAAACAAAAATGCGTTAACAAGCCCCAGCAGCATGGTCTGCAGCTGGGATCTATGTACAATTTTACAGACGGATTGAATTGCATTCCCAGAATAGCAACAGGAGAAGAAGGGAACGGAAACCGAGTTCTGGATCGTCCTTATACTAAACATTCTTTTAAAAGAAAACAAAATCTTCTATTTGTTAATGTTAAAAAAAAATCAGGGAAAACCCTGATAGGACTTTAAGAGGAGGGGAGGGGAGGCCCTCGAGATGCCTGAGCTCTCAAGGGATGAATTTGAAAATGACACCTATTTCAGTTTATCCTTAGCCATAAACTTCCAGGAAGAGAAATGAAAAATAAAGGGAAAAAACATGGCAGGGTTTATATGAATGAAATAAAACAGAGACAAAATAGTTGAACCGTCCTACACAAAGAGCACTTCCTTGAAAATTCCCAGTGTTGACCATTCAAAAGCATTTCACTTGGCAGGAAACCTGAAAACAGGCTCCCCTTCCAAAAATAGCACCCACTGTGTGCCACTCGGGGCCACGCAGGGGTGGCAGGGCCGGATAGCCGCAAGCTCGGGGCTCCCCAGGACAAGGGTCAGACCAGGAGTCTCTCTCGTGGCTGTGAACCCGGACTCTTGAATTCTGCTCTGTGTGCCCGGGTGCCCCTCGAAGGTTGGGCACATCTTCCCAGGCTGAGCAGCCATGGTTCCCGGACGTATCCCTGCATTGCTCGATTTTCAACTCGTATCAACAAGAGAAATAAACATGTGGCTGGATCGGTGGTTCTCGCCCAAGGGCAGTCTAGCCCCCCGGGGGACTCGCGGCAATGGCCTTGCCTGCCTCTCCTGCAGCGCCCTTTGCCGCACTGGCATGCCTCGATGTGTTTTACGTGTTTCTGTTTTCGCATCCAGCGTTCTTCCTGCAGTGGAGTTGTCCCTTGCCCCAGCCCCTCCGCTTCTTCCTTCATGGTGTTGTGCAAATATTGCCACCTCTTTGGAGTGTCCCGGGGGCCTCCAGAGCTGATAGCTTCATACTTTGTACTCACCACTTGGGCCTGATATGTCTGTTTCCCCTCTAGAAAGTGAACTCTTTAAAATAAGGACTGTAGTGTCATCATTGTTGAAAATTGTTTAAATAGTGAGAATCCATGAAAACTGTATAGCCTATGGTAGGTGCTTAGTGGGTGATTTAATAGAGAGATGATGAATGGATGGATGCAGGGATGGATGCAGGGATAGATGGAAGGCTGCCTGGTGGATAGATGGATGGATGGTTGGTTAGATGGATGGATGGACGGACATCAGTAGTTTTTAAAAGCAGACAGGGTAGACATTTTATAGAGTGCCGGTTTCACAACGAATAACTTAGAGACGTAAAATTGTGCCTAATATGCTATTGAAATGAACAGGGAGCTATGAGAGTCAATCCAAGATACGAAGCAAAAGGAAAATGACAGTGCTCCTCATGGATTCTTCCAGAAATGATACAGTCCTTGCAGAAAAGAAAGGGGAAAAGGTTCCTTCGATTACCGAACCACCCAGCAGTTTGAAAAGCAAAAATAACATCAGTCCTTGTATTCCCCGCTCTTGTAGGTCACTGGGAACAAAATGACATCTCTAAACTTGGCCACCATATTTGGACCCAACCTGCTGCACAAGCAGAAATCCTCAGACAAAGAATTCTCGGTCCAGAGTTCAGCCCGGGCTGAGGAGAGCACAGCCATCATCGCTGTGGTACAGAAGATGATTGAAAATTATGAAGCCCTGTTCATGGTAAGTGGCTCTTCTTTTGCATGACATCTCAGTAAATGGCCTATTAATTCTCTTTAATGGCGTAATGAGACCCATGCACACCGTGTTCTGCTCTAGAGTGCCGGTCGTTGCCTGAATTCGTCGGCAACCAGACAGTTTCAGCAGACGTAGAAATTCACATAGCTGTGATGCCACTGGAAATTTGCGATTCCATGTTTAAACAAACCTACCCACGTTATAAATTTCATTTCGTCGGCCCCTAAACAACGGTCACAATGTGGAGTCATTTAATTATTCAGGTAGCAATGTCCTTGCTCAAAGTATTGATAAAACCCTTCTTTGGGGAATTATGTGTGGCCCTCATGAATTCATGTAATTCATGACCGTCTCCATCAATGGCACCTCCTGCAAGGTCCATTTTGACATTCTAGCTGCTCCACGAAGCCTCACCTCTCTCTCCCGTGTCCTTCTCATGTCACTTCTCTGTCCCGTGAACTCCATTACTGTTCTTATTGATGTTTATCCTACTCAACATTGTGTTACAGTCATTTATGACTATTTCCCTTAGTAGTTTATAAATGCATTTGAAACACGGGCTGTGCCCTCGTTATCTCCTCTCTGTATCCTCTGTGCACTTTTGGAAGGCCCTCCATCTGGCAGGCACTCAATAAATATTCTTTTTTATTTGTATTGAATTACCCGTTCCTGTTTTGCTTCAAAACACCACCCCGCTCACTCCCACTTCCCTTGAAACATTAGAACAAATGCCAGCTCTCTTCTATTTCTGTTCACCACTCCTATCGCATATCAGAATGTACAGGAACTTTCTCCATGTTTCCTCTCCCATTTGTCCTGTCAACTTGCAAGCACTCATCATAAATCTTACCTATTCTGCTAGAGCCTCGTGTGGCTTCTTCCCGAGTATGCTAGTTCCCTCTTTTGAATCTCCTTAGTATTTCATCTACATTTATCAAATGCCTCGCATTAGATTTACTTCCATGCTTGTCTTACACCAATTATTATATATTTTTTTGTACATTTGAGAGCCGGTGCTTTAGAATCTTTGCCCTCCGTGTCTTACCTGTGTGATCGTGACCCAGTAACTCAGCGCTCAATAAGCATCGATTTCAGCTTCCGTGAAGTGGGAAAAAAATAAAAATACGACCTATTTCCCAGGGTGGTGCCCAGAATCATTTGATATGTGAAAACATTCTGCAGACTGTAAAATTCTGTGCAAACGTTAATTAATAATTGTATCAGTCGGGCCACATGAGCTGGCTCAAGTCTCAGTATTTTTGCACAACAGACGTAAATACCTTGTTGACATAAAGTTTAATCAGATGTTTGTCAGACGGCCTTGCAGCTAACAATTTAGGGACTTTAGCTCCTTGCATCTTGAGACCCTGCGACCCCCTAGGATTTTATGGGAGAACCCAGAAGGGCCATCCATCATGGCTACTCAAATCCCATCACGCAAGCCATACTTAACTGCAAGGGAAGCTGGGAAATGGATTCCTGCTGGGTGCCCAGGAAGAAGAGAAAAGGGATTTACATACAATGAAAAGTTCACTGAGGCAGAGCGGGCTCTCCCTCATCTTTGACTCTCTGAAGCGCCGTCCCTGTGTTGCACACAATAAGCTCTCAAAAAAATGTAGAATTAGTCATTGCTTGTATATAAGTTTCACACTTCAGCCAAAATGCTCGTAATTAATTACATGTTGGGATGAGTCAAATATCTGAACTTCTCAACATTTTCTTCAAGTTTTAAGTCACATATCATCTTGCCAAGTCATCTTGGCATTACTTCATGCTCTCTGGATTTTTTTTTTTAACAAAAGAATACCTCTTGCCAATCTTAATTCTGTTCTCTAAATTCTATATTCTAAGCAAAGTTCTTTAGATAAAACCACAAACCATCAGGCATTTCTCATCCAGTCGGATGCTAACACAGCCAGTCTCGGCCTCCTTGAAAGCACAGTTGCCGCCATTTTCATTGTGTCATTCCCCTCCTTCCCATTTCCTGCCACCCGGACTACTACAAACAGCGGAAGAACACAGTCTTCCACCTTTTCCAGCATTTTCCAAACATGCTTTTCGCTTGCTGTTCTCAGTAGAGATTGATATTGAGAGTCTTCTTGGGTAGTAGCTCCTACTTGTGCTCCCCAGTTGTGGTCTTTACTTCTCAGTGAGGCCTTTCCTGGCCACCTTGTCTACGACACAGCCCCTCCCCCCGCCCACCATGTACACTCATCACTACTAACACAGGGTTTGTACTCATTTCTCTTGTTTGTTGCGTGTTTCCCCACTACAACACAAGCTCCATGACGGGATGAATTTGTGGCCTTTACCATCTACTTCCTTTACAGCATTATCCCCGTGCCTGACACATGGTAGAAACCCAAGCGATAGTGGTTGAATTAATGAGTGACTCCATGGTAGTTCTGGGACATATGATTTCCATATTGTTAATCTTTACTCCTTATACATATCAAAAGGTTTAAACGTGGGGGAATTAAGGACACCTTTGTCAGAGTATGTGAGCCATTACTATAAGCATTCTTGATTTCCTTAGATGATGGGAATTGTGTATTGAGGGAAAAAAAAATTGTGAGGTAGGGGGAGAGGTGGGCCAGAGACCCCAGGCCAGGGCCCCTGAAAAGCAAACCGACTCTGGAGTCAGAAAACTTGGCTATAGCCCCGTCTTTGCCACACATCAACTTTGTGACGTCACCTTCTGAGATTTCCATCTCTTTAGTTATCAAAGGACGAGGTTAGAACGAACAAGATCCAAGCTCCCTTCTAGTTCTAAACTCTACGTGGCTCTATGCCCTCACACTGATTTTGTCTCTTTTGTTTCTACAAAGCACAAAAGAATCCCATCACTTTGTACGCTGTCTTGGCATATTTGGCATTTCAGAATCTAGTTGGTTATA
This sequence comes from Panthera uncia, assembly GCF_023721935.1. Lineage (NCBI taxonomy): Eukaryota > Metazoa > Chordata > Mammalia > Carnivora > Felidae > Panthera > Panthera uncia. The sequence continues at coordinate 7,346,193 of NC_064817.1, read as the reverse complement.
CCAAAGCCGACGGCTGCGTTGGCACAGCTGCTCTGCGTGGGCAGACACATTTTGTTTTGTGTTTTCAAAGAAGCTTTCGGAATTAGTACAATAACTCCAAACAAGGAAGGCTGAAGCCTGATGGTTGAAGTGTGTTAGCCGTTGTGCCGTTTCACAGCTTTCAGAAGGATTTACGAGCTCCGAAAGGAAGGCTTTGTTCCCCGTTGGCATTAGACAGGAAGACCTGTCAGAAAAGGTGGCTGCGAGTTTGTCCGTGAAGGCAGAATGCACCTGCCTGGAGGCAGCGCTTCCTTCGAAGAATGGACAGAAGGGCTAGAGAGACCCGCAGAGGCCTGGCGAGGACCCAGGGTTTGTTCTGAGTGTTAGTAATGTCCTTCATTTTCTGATGTTGGGACTGCCTCTCCCACATGGCCAGTATGTGAGTTAATGAGAAAAGGCGGAGAAGAACCTGGCTTTGTCTCGTCATACACAACAAGCGCCTCGATCCAGAGGCTGACGCACGGTTCCAGAGTCTGGCTAGGACGGGCTAGCACACCCGTTGTTTGCTTCTCGGACGCTGGCTCGGAAATGCTAGAGCTGGAGAGAGGTCCTGATAACAGCCATCATGAGCACGCTATCAAAACTCAGGGCAGCAGATGGTAACAGTCGTTCTCAAACTTGAGCGTGCAGCAGGGTGGCAAGGAAATTTGCCCAACCTTCAGATTCCTGCGCCACGCTCCAGAGAATCAGATGGGGTAGCGCTGGGATGGGGCCCAGGAATCCGCACTTTCTCATGAACGCCTCCTGGCCGTTCTGGTCATCTCTGAACCACGCCTTGGGAAACCACATCTTAGGGAATCCCCAAGAGGCGGGAAAGACCATGAGCTCGGGAAGGCGCTACCAGAATTCAAATCCGTGCTCGGCTGTATATTTGCCGTGGGATCTCGGGCCCGTGCTCAACGTCACTAAGCCTTCGTTTTCCCGTAGTACAAAAGCGAGATGAAGTCACCTAATTTATAGGATCATTTTGAGAATTAGAAATGACACTTTAAGACGCTTGGGACAAGAACTGACATAGACTAGGCACGCAAAAAAGAAAGATCACTGCTCTTCTTACATGAAATTGATAAGATGCTGCCCTATCACAGCACTTTTAAAGGTGTCGCCTCTGTGGCAAAGCCCACCCTGCCGGCTCTGTAGAAGCATGACCTGCTCCCACATGTATAGAGTCCCTAGCACCCGTCACCTGTTAACTCGCTGTATAACTTACTCATTTATTGTGCTTATTGAAACCTGATAGAACGTGCAAACTTTCTGAAGGCAGGGAGTCTCATTTCTTTTGTCCACTGGCGCTCCAAAAGGCCAATAACATATTATTGGTTGAATAAGTGCAACAATATATTGCCAGAAAAATACGCATTTCTGTTGTTTGTTTGTTTGTTTGTTTGTTTCTGGTTCAGTGCCCATACCCCTTAGATCCCCTCGCCTTTAAATTATGACCCTGTATTTCGCACATCAACAGTTGAATAACTGGATAACGTGAAATGATGCTCTCTGGGAACACTGGAAATAAAAGAGAAGGGTCATGCATATCCAGAAACAGTCTGTGGTATCTCTGTAAGGCAGAAAGCATTCCCCGACTAAATCATTGGCGCGTGCATCGTTCTGAGAGTCGTTGCTCAGACATACATAACATAACCGAGGCTGGCAACTCCAGAGAAAAGTCATTGCTGCTCCTGGAATCAGTAAGAGCTTCAGAGCAGAGTGGAGAGAACTGTCAGCCCATTCTGAGGGCCGATACTAACTGATTCCTCCCCGGGCTCCTTTTTGGAGAGAGGGAAAGTGGAGCCGGCACCCCCTTCTAGGCCCGTGAAGAGCCCAGCGTGCCGCGGAGACGTGGGAACGCCAGCGCACTCCCACCCCGCTGCTTCGTCGGCCGGAGCTGGGGACCAGCCCCGCCACATGGGAATTTTCAACTGAGAAAAACCCGGAGCAAGGGTCACAGGCCGACACGAGGATTCCAGGCTCGGAGGCCAAGCCCCGCTTTGTGTTCTCTCCATTCCCCGATGCAAATTGCATTTTCTTAAAACCGCTTTTGCGTGCCAAGTCCAAGGGAGTCAAGCAGTGATCCGGGTCATCAAATGGGAAACCACCCCCTACCAACGTATCTGGAGAATTCTATATGATTTCCATTTCCTTTTTCATACAACCACTGTTGCTTTTTTTTTTCTTAATGTTTTGGGTTTTTTGTTTTTTTGGTTTTTTTTTGAGAGATAGAGTGCAAGCTGGGGAGAGGCAGAGACAGAGAGGGAGACACAGAATCTGAAGCAGGCCCCAGGCTGTGAGCCGTCAGCACAGAGCCCGACGCGGGGCTCGAACTCACAAACCACGAGATCATGACCTGAGCCGAAGTTGGACGCTTAACCGACTGAGCCACCCAGGCACCCCTGTTTAGTTTTTTTTCACTTTTTTTTTTAAAATAACCACTGCTTATGTCCCAGGGCTCAGGCCGGTCTTTGTGTACCTCAGCAGCACCGTGTCGTGAGGAGCAAGCCAAGAGAGTTTGCCCAAGTGACGCGGCAGCTAAGTGAATTATTTCTACAGCATGAGCCCCCCCAAAGACAAAGTGCGTTAATATGGTGTCTCGCATGTGGAGTCCATTTGGAGGAGGAAGAGAGAGGCAATTTTAGCCCGTTTCAAAATGGGGAGCAGAGCGCTGTTAACAGCGTTCATCCCTCTGGACAAATCGTAACACCGCCCCGCTGGATGTCCAGGCCGGCAGGTGGCTGTGAGAGCCAGCTCCCATTCCTTCTGGAGCCTGTTCACCTGGTCCCTGCCCACAGTGACAGAACGCAGGCACCCCTGGCGACACACAGGCAGGGAGGGGCGGAGGCCCTAGTGGGTTTCACCGCCTTTACCCTGTGGCCGTGGAGCAAGGACTGCTGGTTTTTCTTCGTCATCCTTCCTGGCATCTCCCCCCACCTTCCCCATCTCCACGGGTCCTGGGCTCCTCGACTCTGTTTGTTCAGTAACATGCCCTAGTTGCCAAACACGCATGTATCGGGCACTTAAGAAAAATGTGTTGAACTTAAATGCATTCTGACCCTCCAGATGCACCCAGAGCCCCTTACATAATAGGAATCCATCCTCCACCGCAGTGACACAGAAGGTTCTAGGCTGGGCCTGCCCACGTTTGAGCTTTGGCTCCCATAAACAGCTCAAGTGATTGCTTTCAGTGTGTTTGTTAACTTAAAAAAATGTCACCATGACTTCCAGTGATATTTACTTTTGCTGGAAAGTGTTGCAGTTTTAAATGCCAAAGCATCCTTCGTGGTCCAGCGCAAAGGGACGGATATTGGTTTGGAACACCCAGAGGCAAGTACGATAGGGCTGTGTCCTGGGAATTGCTCTTCGAGAAGCCTCTAATGGTTTGTTGTAGTGACTTAGTAAATGGAGAGAACTTGAACCATTTTCCCCTCTCTGTGGTTTATAGAATAAACTACACCATGGCAGTTATGCCCTAGGCAGTCGTTCAAGGTTTCATTTTTAATTTGATCGGGTAGATTTTGATCGTGACAGTTTTATCCCTTCATATGTGCACTGTTTACATTTTTCCGCTGAAGCAGGAGAGTCCAAAGTTCTTTTGATTTTTGAAATAGCATTCTGCTCTGAAGGAACACATGAAAAGCTAAGGAGTTGAGTCTCCGGATAAACACAACCATAAATGGTACCCTTGGAATATATCTAAACTTACTGAATAGTTGACTAAAACCCAGTAGAGATTTTGATGTGAAACAATACATTGTAAGTGAAGAAGCCACTGGGGCTGGGTTTTGTTTCTTCATTCACATGTGCAGAACTGGTTGATTTTAAAAACTAATGTGTTCTTCGCAATCCTCCTCCTTAGTTTCCGTTTGGCTGTATACAGAATCCCAGAAGAAAAAAGATAAAATGTGTTTGAATATGGAGTCATACATTTCATTTTTCATTTTTTAAAGTTATCTCTATGCCCAGCGTGGGTCTCGAACTCATGACCCGGAAATCAAGAGTTGCATGCTCTACTGACTGAGCCAGCCGGGCACCCCTCATTTTTATATGACTGGGAACAGTAGTTTGCATACGTGTCAGAAAATTTCTCACGATCCTCAGTTGGGAACGGAAGTTTATTTGCCAACTCTAGAAATTAATAGCAAGGGTATTTTGCTAGAACGTGACATTGGTACTCTCTTATAAGCAGAGAGAAGCGTCCATACAAAGCTAACAGAACAAGTGTATACCATAAAGACCAATAATTCTGGGTTCTTTTGCTTATTATTTGTAGCCATTCCGACAACGTTTTTTGAGCATCCATTGGGTAGAAAACACCACCCGAGCTGGTGTTCTGGAAGAGCGTAATACTGACTTGAGTAAGTAGGTGAACGGTCATGGGTGTGCAGATAGGCGCTTCAGGAGAAAAAAGAGCAGGCAGCAAAGAGGAAAAAGAAGACGCAGTTATTTCCAGTGTCTCTCACAGCCATCATCACATCCCGTGATGAAAAGAGATGTTTCAAGACCCCCACTTGGGGTACCTTGGCTAGGATTGGCAGGCATGTGCTCGCCCTCTCCGAGAAAGGGGCTAGCTGAAAGAGAATTACAACCCTGGGAGCCTGTATCACTTCTGGGCAGACAAGTCCGACCACCCCTGCCTTCAGGCAACTTACCTTCTAATGATGTCTTGAGGTCTGGCGGAAGAGAAGGAACCAGAAGGGAGAAGCTACGTGGAGTTGGCTTCAAGACGATTGCAGATGAGCGGCCAACTGGTCACAAACTTTAACTCTAACAGTTCAGGGTGGGGGGTGGGGTTCAGGAGTAGAGACCTATCAAGAGGAAATCCCACCACTTGGTCACCCACCCAAGTGTTAAGCAGAGGAGAAGAGAGTGATGCTTCTCTGTGAGTGGACAGGAAAAGAGGCAGAGATGGATGCCTGTTAGCCTAGAAAAAAGTCGCAGAACAAATAGAGGCCATCTCCATGTTATCCGCTTTTATTTTTTTCTTCTAAGTGTTTAGTTTATTAATTATTTTGTCTGTTTCGAATAGAATCTTTTATTCTAAGCCTCTTGGCGATTGGTAGGGTGCTTTCAAATCCGTCAGCCTTTCTGATCCTCACACACTTCCATAAAGGCAAATGGGACACATAGGATATGCCTGGACTTTGAGATGCAAGAACAGAATCCGAAAGAAGATCATGGATGTATCCAAGTTTTACACTAATTGATAATAAGCAATGAAGCTTATAAAAACGGGACCTCAGGGGCTATCGAATCTCACTCAGAAATTCTTTTGACAACGTCCCGATTCCTGCAATGGAGCGCAACTAGGAATGGCCTGTCTGGATATTTCTGACTTACGTAAGCTCCTGTTTCCTGTCCGTTCGTTCCCTCAACTTTTGTTTCTCTCTTAAGTATGGAACTTCACCGAAAATGAATGCTCATCCAACTGAACTGAGCCAGTAGTTTGACAGTTTCATTAAATAATAGCAAATTAAATACACAAATAGGGGCAAAGATTGGAGGGATTATTGAGAAAACAGCACCAGAGGCTGTTGTACGAATATTAAAAGTCCGTGCCAGGCATCCTTTCCAATTCTCTGTCCTCATTTTCCCACTGGCCCCAATTTTCTGTACCATTCCTTAATGACAAACAAACAAATGTGGCATTATCAAATGAATTTTTAAAGCTGCTTTATATCATTTTGTAACAAGATGGGATATAAATAAATGAATTAAAATAATGGCTCATGTACAGGGTAGTCAGTCTTACATAATACATAGGAGAATTTTCCCTATCCTTCCTACAATACGTGGATCCACATTTTTAAATGATATCTTTTTACTTACTTGCAAATACTGTCCCCGAGCCAAAATGGCATTGGGGGTCTTTTAAAAAGAAACTATAGATAGATTTATAACACTGACGCTTTCTATTTGCATTTGTTACCAAGTAAAAGTCATGCGTGCTACGCAAAATAAACCTCAGTGATTATAATTGGTTGGGAACCAAGCCTGGTTGAACGAGTGAAAACTCTGCATTACAGAATGATTTAACAGAATGTTATGGAAAGTTATGCTTTCAATAATGATGCTCCCCGTAACCTATTCTAATAGCATATCCAAGTTAATAATTTATCATTAGACACACCATACACTCTCAAAGAATTAATATTGTGATGCTTGCAGTACCCCGAAGGATATGCATGAAGGCTGTTGATTCCTCAGTGGGAATGAATGGGGGCTTGGAGCAAATTTTCTTATTACGTGTCTAAGGATGGAAAATTTTTAATTAAACTAACGGCATGAAAAGCAAATATTTTTCCTCATTTGCTCATGGGAATTTCTTTCAAAAAGTGCTCAGGATATACATTGTGGGCTTATATTATTTTTCACTTTCTGTTCATCTTTTAAACAGGAGCTCTCCTCTCATTTTTACCCTTTAGGCATCACTCTTTGACAAATTGATATAATACTGTGTATCTGTTGGGCCGTGCTGTTTCAAAAACTTACAGTAAAAATGACCCGTCTTTTTTTTTTTTTTCTTTTAAGTAGGCTTCACCTCCAGCATGGGGCCCCAGGCGGGGCTTGAACTCACGACCCTGAGATCAAGACCTGAGCTGAGAGCAAGAGTCGGGTGCTCAACCGACTGAGCAACCAGGCACCCCTATCGGTCTTTTTATTTTTTTAATGTATGCAATAAAGAGGACAGAATCCCTCAGCCTTGACCTCAAAGGCTTGTCCCTTCTCTTCTCCTTCCCAGGCCATTAGGCTTGGTCGCAGAGCTTTAAATGCCATCGGGATATATCTCCCAAGTTTCTCTTCCCAGTTGCCTACTAGATCTTTCATTCGGGTGTCCCACAGGCCAGTCCCCTTACCCTAGCGAAGCCACCCTCCTAGCCGTGACCTCCAGCGTCTTCTGGCTGCTGCTTCTGTACACCGGTCAGCCTCCGTGGCAGCCCCGTGCTTCCAGGCACCTTTCTTGTTCGCCCTCTCCCTCCCTCTTTCTCCCTCCAGCCGGCAAATTAGCTAACGCTATCATCTCTATCTTCACTGTCGCCAAGATCCCAAGATTTCTCATCGGCTCAGCATCCTGGTTCAGCCCTCCGTCCCTCTCTTCTGGAGAGGTCGACGGCCCCTCTCTGCGCTCCCTGCTTCACCCCTTGCTCCCCCGCAACCTACTCTCAATGCGGCAGCCGGTGACGACAGTTCACGTTAGTCCTCTGCTCGAAACCCCCAGTGACTCCCCCACCGCCTAGATTGAGAGCAGATGTCCTTCTCATGACCCGTAAGACTCCTCAGCATCTGGCCTTGGCCACCTGATCCACTTCCTACCGCTCGCCTCCTTCCTCATTCTTTCCAGCCTCGCCGGGCCTCCTCTCTGCTCGTGACTCACGATCCTGAGATTGTTCTCTTCCTTCTGCTTGGAGTGATTTTCTCCAAGTCCTTCATCAACTTCAGTTCTCTGTTAAGATGTCAGTTTCTCTGTGACCTGACCTCCTACTTAAATTGCACTTCCCTGCCCCGCCCCACCCCCCTCTCCATCGCCCTCCTCTGCTTCGTTTTTCTCCGTGCGACCCGTGCTATGTTTTCTTTATTTGTTGAAGGCCGGTCTTTCCATATTTGTTGTCAGTTTCAAGGAGACCGGGATTCCTGTCTGTTTGGTTTGCAGCTGAGTTCCAGCATCCAGCTCCTGGCACTCAAGAGAGGCATTCGCCAAATATTTATGTGATGAATTAAAGGAACGGGGTGGGGAGAGGCCCGGGGGAGAAGTGCAGGGGTGCCAATGGAGAGTGTGTGAGGATGACTGCCAGGGGACAAAATGGCAAAGACGAGCAAGCAAGTCGACGGCGTCGGCAGTGGGGATAAAAAGGTTTCTGAGCAGGCGCCTTGATTAGAGCTCTCCGACAACCCCACAGAGAAGAAACTTGATGCCGGAGGTGAAGGGAACAGAGGGTATACAAGTTAGCAAGTTGCTGCGTCGCGGGTTCATCGAGGACATATCTTTCTTTCGGACTAAAACCTTTTAAGTGCTGTAAGGAACTTGAGGCCCACACAGCTGAACAATCCACAGGCAAATATGGCTCCAGGCAGAGCTGTACCTAGGACTCAAATGCTGTCAACAGACCCTTTTCTTTCTTTCCATTTCTTGGTGTTGTTTCTTGGACCGTCAGCACAGTCTTGAGGCCCCGTGGGGCTTCTGGCCCCACATTGCCTCCTCAGATGCCTCAGGGAAACCCTCCCGGCTTTTTGTGACCTCTAATGGGGCCGCACACCCATCCCACAGGCAGCTGTGGTAGTCTGGGAAGGGAATGATGGCGGCCTTAGACCAGCTTACGCATCACCCCTGAGCTAAGGGTTGGGGGACTTGGGGCATAACTGCTGTAACAAGAGGGAAATGGAAGCTGGTAATGGCCAACAGATGCCCGCTGCAAAGGGGTCATGAGGGCTCAAACTTGGATCACTGCAATGGAATGGAAGAGAGGGGAAGGTAGGAACAGGCCTCACAGAGATGAAATCGAATAGATCTCCTGGTTCTGCACAGGGAGGGGAAAGGACACAGAGAAGCTTGAACGCAACCCAGATTTTGAGTTTGTGTGAGTAGGGTTTGGCACTGTGATTAATGAAGATTCGGGATGAAGTGGGAGGGAGAGATTTATGAGAGAAGGAAAGCGTTTTGTTGCTTTGTCATCCCTGTTTTTATTAATAAAATTGTTTCCAGCTTCTCAGAGCTCAAGAAGAGTTGAGTTCTGCAAGAGGCAGGAGGCAAACTCCTCCACCAGCCCCCTTATTCTGTGAACACTTGTCCCTGCAGTTTTGAAGAGCCTGGTCGCTGAGGCCTCGTATGCGAGAACCAGACGGAAATTTTGTTTTCTGTCAATAACTTGAGTTTCCGTTAGTTGAGCTACCAGCTTCTATAGAGTAGAAAACCCAGTGGAGTGGAGTTCAGACTTTCCTCACACAACATTTTCACACAAGCGGTTTAACATGGTAAGGCCATCTTCTAACACGCTGTGGACTAGCCTAGGGAAACACTTGGCGCTCACCCACAGAATTCTAGTGAATGCCTTGTCAGATTCCAAAGCGAGAGCCTTTTCATTGTCCATGGACCAGAATGCGAGGAGGGGGGGAAGTGCAGGCTTCGAGTGACAAAATGACACGTGCAGATATAGTCGTCGGCATGTTTTCGCATGTTTGGTCTCTGCCAGGTACTGTTCTAAGTTCTCGACACGTAGTAAGTCATTTGATCACCCCAGCAACCGTTTGTGGCAAGGACCTCATTCTCTCCATTTTGCAGATGAGGACACGGAGACCTAGAAAGGTCTCGTACCTTGCCGAAGATCCTACAGCTAATAAACGGAACTAGGACTCAAATATGGTCTGGCTCAAGGGCCGCCCTCTTAATAAACCTATGTTCCAGAACTGCCCAAAACAATTATAATCTATGTCCGTTGTCTTGGCATAATTATAAATAGGAACTCTAGGAAGTGTCCCCATTTGGACGATAAATTATGAACACCATCCCTCTTGACCATGATGTCTTGCTTATTCAAAGCCAAGAAAATCTAGTCTAAGCACAGAGGTATCCAAGTGAGTAGGCTATATCTCCAGTCATAGGACGTGTGACAATGTGGATTGAGTATGACTTTTTGGCAATCATCCACTTTGTCCTAAGAATTAAACTGGCTTTATGGGTTGGTATAGGTTTGGTTTTAACTGGTGAACCACTCTGCTCTGTTACGACCTTTTAGGCTCTGTTTTATGTTACCGTAAAGTCGCCAGTGACACTGGTTCTCCCCCTTCTGGAATGGTTTGACTGACACCTCAACGTCTGGCCCCTCCAGGTTCCGCCAGATCTCCAGAACGAAGTCCTGATCAGCCTGTTGGAGACCGACCCCGATGTGGTGGACTATTTACTCAGAAGAAAGGCCTCCCAGTCATCGTGAGTATGCCACTCACCCCCTCTTCCAAAGCTGCCGTGGGGATTCCTCTTTCCTTTTCTAGAGAATTCAAGAGGTTTATGTAACTCCATGCAGGGTGACTTGAAGTGGAATTTTGGCAACTTCCTGGGGAATCTTGTCAGTCCACCTATCCAGAAAAGTGCTTCAGTATGACTAATCCACTTATTAAATTAGAACGTGCCTTATGGGAGCTTTCTGTTTCATTTTTGGCTTTTTCTAGCCCCTCAAGGTCTTTTTGACTGTGTTTACTGGGAAAAAAGAACTAAATCACTGGCAAGAAGCTCAAAGGACTGTGATGCACATCAGTGTTTCTCCTTCTAGAATCCTGATAGCTGTACTTACGTGCCCCTCAGGCTACGCCTGGACGCATCTTACTTGTGTCATTTATCAGCGCAAGTGACACGTTACCAAACCACAAGACAAGCCTCTACCAAGGCCTGGGTTCCCGTTTGAAATTAGAGGTGTGCGCCCTCCTGACTCTTCCCCTCTTCGCAGTTGACGTCCTTTTGGTAAAAACGCACACTGCTCTCCACATGCTGCCATGTTTGCAATGAGTAAAATGAATGCCGTGCCGTAGGCTGCGATTTGCCGCCATTTTGCCTCCAAAGGAAGAGCATTGGCTTTTTTACATTAGTCAGGTTTTAGGATTAATCCCAACTATTTGGTAGAAAGGCAGCACGTATGGGGGTGCTGAGCTTTTGGCAAAGCCAGTTAAGAGGGTAGTTTTGCATCGTTATCCAGGAGCGATGTTGCTGCCGTGACACCAACCCTTAAATCTGTGGCATGAAAAGTTGTCATCGTCTCATGAAAATGCCATTTATGTTATGCTTTTAATACACCGAATTGCAACAACTCTAAGACACATTTCTTCCCATGTTTTATCGTCTCTGAAACTGAGAGTCATCTGACAATCAATGGCGTGTCCTGATGTAATCCATAGCATTTTTCCTTTCTCGGCTCTGTATTAAATAATGGTATGTCCTATTCAATGGTGTCTTACAAATACCAACACGTGTTGAGTTGTCCCTTTATGTTGATGTTGAATTCGATAGATGAATTTTCATTTGAAACTATTTCACATGCACTTTTCAAAAAATCATCCTCGTGCCACTGATGATCAGGCCAAACACTTTGCCTGGAGTCAAGCCCCAAGAGCGACGAGTGACTAAAAATATATTCAAATTGTCTTAATGGGCTGGCATTTCATGGTCTTGCTCTTCTTAAATTTTTCCTAGATTTCTAACCATCATCAAGGTGTAAATTCTAATTTAAACTAACGCAAATGACTTTTCTTCACAGCAGATCTCGTATCACCAGAATTTTAATGAACTCACTCCTTTCCCTCCCCGCGCCAGAAAACAGACATGGTGGCATTTCTGTTCGTGAGTCCCTCGTTAAGCTGCATTTATGACGTTTCATGGGTACTCTGTGGGAAAGCTGGACAACACACACCTAAAAAAACCACTGATGTTGACTTGCCAAATTTCCGCTTTTAGATGGTGCGTTTAAATGTATAAATATTGTGCTTTGAAGAATGGTAGATGAAAGTTATTTTTATGTGGTTTTCAGGTATGTTCTTTGCATATAAAGGCCAAGAAGTGAACTTTTCTTTCTCTACTCTTAGGGAAAGGAAGCAGCGTATGTGTTAGGCCCATCCCAAGCTGCATAGTTATCTAGCCTCTCCCGTTCCCTATCCCTATAAGAATAAGAATTGTAAGGTCAAGGCAAGCCGACCCTAGGCCATGATCATAGGTGTGTGTCAGGGGTTCAAGGGAAGGGAAGTGAGCTCACTGGTGCTCCGTGGATGTCAGAGACTAGCATTGTTGAACAGAAAACATTTGGAGATGACTTTCTTAGTAAGGGAGAGAGGGAGTGTTTGTTTTCCTCTAGGTACAGGCCAAGGAGAAGCCCAGAAGGGTTGATAATGATGTCGTGAAGTAAAAATACGTAAATAAATACTTATTTCATCCTGGTTGTCTTTTGAGGTTTGAGAGTCCCACCCTTGAGCTGTAGAGAGTGTCTTCATACCTTAAACACGCTTCTCAAGCCTCACTGTGTATACAGATCAGCAGGAGATCTTGTTACAAAGCCCTCCTGGTGATCTGAATCAGTAGATCTCGGGGAGGGAGTCTGAGAATCTGCATTTCTAGCAAGCTCCCAGATGTGATGCTGCTGGTCTGTGATCCACACTTTCAATACCAAAAGCTTAAAATATCAGGCATATTCCTAACTTTAGGTGCCTACAGACTCGTTGAAGGAGGCCTTCAAGGATAAAAATAATGCGAATCATGTTAGGAAGTGTGTCACAGAGTGTGGAATGATATGTGCCGGCTCATTGGTTCTCAGACTTGCCTACCCATTTGAATGCCCTGGGGAGCCTGAGAATGACCATACCTGAGCGCCACCCCTAGAGATTGGATTCGTTTGTTCTAGGGTACTGTCTGGACATTAGGAATTTTTTAAATCTCCCCTGTGGTTCTACTGTTCTGCCACATTAGATACTACGTATTTGCCATCACATGGTACTATATTTGAGGCAGGTGATTTTCTGACATTAAAAGGGGGTCTTTGCATTGACGAAGGAAGGGAACCAATACTCCGGACCATAAATCCACCTGGAGTTTGGAGAAGAGAAAGAGATGTGACCTATCGTCTCAGCGATGGCTTCTGAGAAGAGCAAGGATTTGCAGTGAACTTTGAAGACTGGAGAGGTGTCAAGAGACCTGGACATTTGGGAAGCTTGAACCAGGGCCTGGACATAACAATAAATCCGTCAACTGGCTGTGGGCGTGATTAAGGAAACTGTTGGCCGGCACAGAGGACAGAAGCCCTGAAATGGCAGTCTTGGGGTGGCACTTAAATTAAGAAGTGATGGCAGCGAATTACAGTGACAGGAGATTGCTCTTAGCTATGTGGTCTTGGGTAAATAGATTCGTCTCTCTCTGTCTCGGTCCCCTCATCTGTAAAGCGGAGGTAAAACAGAGTTGTTGTGCTATTAGAAGAGTATCTGATTTCTAACGAATGCTTAACAAATGTCAATGATTGCTACCATGTTACTTCGAATGTCACCATTTTGTTCATTTGCAACCGCTTACCAAAGACTTGGGTGTCACTGCTTTCTACCTTTCTATCCACGAGACAGCAACCGCTGAAGGCAGTATGACGCAAAAGGAAGCCATCCGCTTTAAATTGCAGCGGTGTCTAAAGGCAAAGCCCGCCGGTACCGGCCTGATCCAGTCGGCATCGGGATGGCGGTGTTGGTTCTGGAAGAGAGAGAGGGGTGAGGGTGAAAAGACACACAAGTGGGAAGGTGACCCGAAGCCTCTGTTCTGTGCCATCGGCCCACATACCTAGATAAAGCTGTGGACTCCTGTGCCCCTCGTGGAGACTGCACAGGATGGGATGGGGAGTGGAAAAACGAGTTTTCAAAAGAGTGCAGAACCAAGAACAAGAACATGTTTACGATAATTTCTGTTCTGAAGGAGCAAACGTTTAGTGACATTTGGGAATTGAATGTTTTGTTCTGGTTGGAGCTTTTCCCTTCTGCGACGACAGCATCGGGGCGGCAGAAGGAGGACTCGTCATTTTCTCTCGTGCTTGTCCACTTAGATTTTTGGCTTCAACCAAAACGGAATACCAAAGGGAGATTAGAAGAGATTTATATTACTAACAATGCAAGACTTCCAGTATTTTCCTTGCTTGTCTGGAATATTTATTAGAATTATATGCTCTTTTCTTCAAAGACACTCAAAATAGATCCCCTTCCTTTGATTTAGGGATGTAAGGAGGTAGGGGATGAGAATGGAAGGTAAATCAAAGAGGACGAGGCATGTGGGACTCCGGCATTTGCAACAGAAGAAAAGAACCGAAGCAGGACCCGGAGCAGGGCGAGGAGAGTGAGGCACTCACGTAGGTGCCCAAGTGGAGGGTGTGCTACAGAGTCAGGCGTTGGGGCGCCGGGGTGGCGCAGTCGGTTGAGCGTCCGACTCTTGCTTTCAGCTCCGGTCATGATCTCACGGTTCGCGGGTTCGAGCCCCACGCCGGGCTCCGCGCTCTCAGTGCAGAGCCTGCTTCCGATCCATTCTCCCTGCCTCTCTGCCCCTCCCTCTCTCACGCTCTCTCTCTCAAAAATAAATAGTAAAACATTTGCAATAAATAAATCAATAAAAATTCAGGCATCAAAATGAACGATGTGGACCTGTCATATTTTTTAAAATCAAAGTTAACACCAAAATCTACGATGAGCAAAATATTAAAAAAAATTTTTTAAAGGCCACTGCCACGCCGAGCCACCGTGGACCCCAAAGCCAAAGGGAAAATGTGTATGCTGGCCTAAATGGAAGCAAACCCATCAGTGATGCTTTGAAAATACTTCTTTGCTATTTTATTTTTCAACCAAGAGAACTGCTGTTTGACAGTTTCTCCTGAGCAAGTAACAATCCTAAATAAGTTTTAATTAAGTTAAGCTGAACTAAATAATACAATTCTATCTGGGCGCAAATAAAGCATTTCACCCTAATATAATGATGTAAGTCCTAATGTGCCAACTTTTCAATTTTTCAATAGCTTTCAGCTGCTTTAATGTTCTGGGGAAAAAAAAAGCTAACCATTAAAAAATCACAAACAACCATGCATACCTATGTGGTATGCAAGGCTAAATATAGCATTTTCCTACTATATGGAACAAAATGGAAATAAAACAAATTTCACTGCGTTTGGGAGTGAAAGGTAATTGTTTTCTTGAGATTCTCCTCCTGTTGAATAAAACAAAATCTACCTTCTTCATGATGGAGGAGCGTTAGGCTTTCTCATAATTCAAGGCGTCACATTGAAATTATCAAATAAATATCATGTAGATAATTTCGTTTAACCTTTCAAAGACTGTCCTTGAAAATGCCTTCCTCCACAAAACCATGGAGCGCTACAAGATGGACTGTGATTTCAGTTTTCCTTTTCCTAGGATTTGTAAGGTCAAAAAGTTCTCAGGAAATTCTGAGAGACGAGAAATCAGACTTTCTCAGTATAGTATAACAGCAATGAACCCTACCCCCCCACCCCATGCACACTCTGTTCAAGAAAACCTTTTCAGGGGCGCCTGGGTGGCTCAGCTGGTTAAGCATCCGACTTCGGCTCAGGTCATGATCTCACAGTTCGTGAGTTCGAGCCCCGCGTCGGGCCTGGAGCCTGCTTCAGATTCTGTGTCTCCCTCTCTCTCTGCTCCTCCCCCACTCAGGTTCTGTTTCTCTGTCTCTCAAAACTAAATAAACATTAAAAAAAATAGAAAAAAAGAAAGCCCTTTCAGCCAGACAACTTCAGGAGAAATGCATGTGGAATAGGAAATTCCAGAATGAAAAATTCCAAAAAGCATGAATGTGCCTTTTACGGAAAGCCAATTCAAAACGAAGGGAGAATCGATCGCATCACCTCTTCCTCCGAACGCCTTTACGATGATTCGCAATTTTTATAAACTTGCAGAATACTAACTGGAAGATGTCTTATGAGGCACACTGTACAAAAAGGGACGGGAGTCAGCGTTGTTTTCTCTGCGCCTGTCATAAATGCCTCCGTGTGCCGTGGCTATCAGGAGGGAGTTAGCAAGAGCTAAAAATGAGGGGAGAAATTTCACCCAAGCCCTGGGTAAGTTCGAATGTCCCCGTGCGATTAATAGTGTGTGAGATGGGTATGTGCTCTGAGTCCCAGCAGACTGAGCTTTATCAGTTGAGCGACGAAGCCAAGGAAGAAGCCGACACGTGCTTGAAATCTCCAAGGATGTTTCTCGCTGGGGAAAAGCTCAGCAGGGGGCTGGGCTGCCACATCCGGTGATTGAACCAGAGTTTTCCATTTATCCGCAGAACGAGTTCTGTGCCTCCAGCTGCAGTGCAGGCCTGCCCACAGTCCCCTGCCAGCGGCGTGTTAACACCCTGACCTGGAGGGACCAGCTAAGGGTGAGAAAGCGCTTCACTCTCCATATCTATCTCGTGCGTATTTGGTTAGCTGAGACCGGCCGTGCCCGCTGTGCGTTCAGGTCTCGTGGAGGCAAACCCGCGTCGACGGGCAACCTGTCCGCTCAATTCCAAGACACAGAGGGCCCGCTACGCGCTTTGAAACCATTCGCTCATCTTAGCGAACCGCTGGTGAAATATTTTACACAAACAAATGCAAAAATTTAATTGCCTTCACTTGCAGCACTGAACTTAAAAAAATTGTCTCCATAGACCTGAATCATCTTAGAGGCAAATGTTAGCAAAGGCGATGGCGGTGGGGGTTCCGGATTTGTTTCCAGGTAGATTCGATGATAAAGCAATGGGATGACACCAAAGTTTCTTTTAGCCTCTGCACTGCCCGTGCGGTACGTGGGAGTCCTGAGAAGCGAATACAATGGTTTCGTTTCGTTTACCAACTGGCGGACTCCCACGTGCAAAGGCACTCCTCGCACGTGGGTTGTTGGGCACATTTGGCCACCGCCTTACTGACCTCTGCTGAGAAAACGAAGTGATGGGTGGAAACCGCCTTAAACACTTAAGAGGGCCATTGACCCCAAGTGTAAACACAGCATTTGACTATTGGTGGTTTAATAATGCTGGATACCGTTTCTCAAATACATTTTAGAAGGGTCTCAAGCCCTACTGCCTCGACTGCCAGAGAGACGTGTGACCTCCTCGTTTCCTCTAGGAGAGTCGTTGGCAGGAGATTAGTGCCCTGCCCGCCACCCAGGGAACCCTGTGTGAGCACCCCCTTTTACAAAGGGGTCGCTTTGCACGAGTGCAGTTCTGCTCGCGTCCCTGGCCGTGAGCCCAGCCACCCTCAGGTTCACAGCCTGTGTCCACTGTGAGACCTGCTTGCGTCTCTACCCGCAGGGTTTAGCTTTGGCCGCCTCCTTCAGTTTCTCCCCTGATTGGGGCCCCGGCTGTAGTCACTTTGGTGGCTTGACTTAGGAGAATGAACCAGAAGAGCAGAGAAAGGCAGGTTGGCTTCTCCCGCTCCCTCTCACCTTACCGATTCTGATCCGCAACCCAAACGCATTGGGTTATCTGGATGCCGTTGACGAGTGGCTAGGAGGGGCACACCCCCCCCTTTATTCAGCTGTGGCCCCAGCCACCTCCAGGTCGGGACCGCCACATTAACCGCCTCGGCCAACCAGTGCTGACGTCTGGGCCACTCTCTGTGCTGTCCTTCCTGATTTGACCCAACAGATCCTTAGCCCACTGTCCTATCTATGGATGAGGGAGGGAAGGTAGTTTGGCCTCGAGGTTCTCAGACTTGCCCCTGCGTCACAGATACCTGAAGGGCTTTTTAAAACACAGTTTGCTAGCCCCACTCCCAGATGCCCTTTCAATAGGCAAAGCCAGTTCACAGTCTGCAACCTGTGCAGCTGCACAGGGCCTCCATTGAGAAGAGGCCCACACTTGGCTCGATGATCTGCTATCGCCACCTGCAAATTCTTAATTTTTTTTTTCACCGGGGGCCTCCCATGTTATAGCCAGTCCAGACAGTAGGTCCAGAGCGAGGCTTGAGAACTCGCATTTCCAACAAGTTCCCGGGTGATGTTCCCCAAAGAACAGAGGAAGTGGTCAGTGGCCCTCCACCTCCTCCTCTCTCACCTCTCCTCCATCAGCTCCAACCACAGCCGTGAAAATGGAAGGGAAACGGTGTGGCAGCTCGGTTATTTTTGTTATTGTTACCACTGTTCTCTGTTTTATTCTGTTTCGGTTAAGCAAATGAAATGTTCTCATGAAGCCTTTTCCGTACACCCAATAATTAATGTGAGTGTGATTTCCCCGTCTGTACAGTCCCCAAAGAGCTTACTGCAGCAGCTTGCAAAACTATGCAAGTGGAACAACGTTGTAGTGAGTAATTTGAGAGGCTAGGGAGAGGAAAACGATGGGAAGAGCCATAAGGTAAGACGAGGCCGGGGTGGGGACACACAGAGGTGACCACAGGCCTCGGTACGGCAACTTGATGCATGCTTCCATAGGGCCAAAGTAACCTCCTCACTGGGCGGAAACCAAAATGTTCCTAGTGCTGAGACCCGCTACGTTTCTTCCGTAGGGCAGCTTTCTTTTTCTTTTTTCTTTTTTTTTAATTATTTTTCTTTATTTTTGAGAGGCAGAGAGAGAGACAGAGCGCACTTGGGGGAGGCGCAGAGAGAGAGGGAGACACAGAATCCACAGCAGGCTCCAGGCTCTGAGCTGTCCGCACAGAGCCCGATGTGGGTCCCGAACTCACGAACCGTGAGATCATGACCTGAGCCGGAGTGGGACGCTCAGCCGACTGAGCCACCCCCAGGCGCCCCCGTAGGGCACCTTTCTTTATGCACGCAACCCTTGGCTGGGTCTGCAGCTTATCATATCTGGCTGAATGTATTCTCTTCTCTATGTGTTTTAAGACAGATGAGCAAGACGCGAGACAGAATAGTTGGGATCCCCATGAGCTCAAATGCCACCGTTCCAACATTTTCCTCCCAACGTGAGGGGGCAAAAAAGCATTCGTGGCCCTGATGGTTATTGCGTTTGGGCTAATGAATGCACTGGGCTCTCTTCAAACACCCCACAAGATCAGGCTTTAGTCCTCACTGACTTATTCTTGCCGAGGAGACCTAAGACATTTTCATTAACGACGGGGGAAGCTGTCAACTAAACAGGGAAAACAACGGAAATTGGCCCCGTACTCTAATTTCTAGCCCTGGTCAGAACCCCGATTGTGAGCTCAGCTCCATGTTCAACCCATTCAATTTTTCTCATTTTCATAGTAAAGTTTCCTCAGCCGGAGTCAAATTCGTGATGACACAGCAGTGTCCATTTGTTTTGCTTTGTTTTTCCCCTGCTAGAATTTGGGAGAATTCCGCCTCGTTAGATATGGAGGTTGAATAGTTTCCCCGCCCCCCATTTCCAGCAGAAATAAAATAAGTTTCCTTTCTTTTTCCTTCATTTCACTGGAGGCCTCACGTTTCTGGAAAATCATCCTCGTGGTTGTCCTCTGGCTCTTTCCCATAAGATTATCTATCATCGGTTTAAAGAGGAGGCAAGGAAAGGACTGATTTATTCCATGTGGATAAGAAACTTCCTCAGCAAAAAGTGCTCGAGCTCCTGGCCATGTCAGTGACAGGCGAGGCACGTCACAGATACGGAGATGCTTTTCTCCTGGATGCTAACCCCGGCTGGAAAACCCGAGACTGAGCTAGATCCCCCTGTGAGGGCACGTCCTCTGTCCTGCGTGCACACAGCCCTTTCGTTAGGAAAAGATTGCTCGGGCGTGTGTTTACCTTCTTTAAGATCCCAAAGGATTTGTTTTGCAAAAATTAAACCAGAAGAAAGCAAAGGCTAGTTAAAGAGGAGCAAAGTGGGTTTGAGGGGGGCGACAGAAGTAGGTTCTGGAACTTTTAATCTGTCATCATTTCCCTTCAAGATGTCAGGGCCACTGTTTTGAGGAAGGTAGAAAATACAGATGCTCCCAGGTAAGCCTTCCAACACTCTCTTCATGTTCTTGACGGTCTCATTTTCCTGCCCCTCTCACACGTTCGCTGTTCTTTCTGTTGCTGTGACAACTTGTGCACCGATAAGACATCATGGATATGCTGATTAGCATGTTTCGCATCCATTTGTAAAAGCACTCGTGCCCTGTAGACTCATTTTCGGAGTGTTAAAATCCCATGAACTGTAGTGGCGGTCATGTATTTGTCATGTGTTTCGCCTCTTCATACGTGAATCTATTCTTCCCACCAGAAGCATCGTCGTCGTCGTCGTTGTCGTCACTGTCACAGGAAAGATGGATTTACTCACACTGAGTGTTCGGGTGGGGGAAGAAACGTTGTCCATAAAGCCATCGTGAACTTCACGTAAAGTTTCATCGTTTTATGTGAATTATTCAATTCAGGCTATTAAGGAACGTCACAGAGTTCTCTGCCAGTTTTTCCTTACTTAACAGATAGTGAGCATCAGACTTTGATTTTCCAGTGGCAGCGACATTAATGCAACAGGCATTTGAGCGATGCCCCCTGGAGAACACAGGGGTCCATGTCTGTTTCATCGTCCCCGCCTCCCTGGCCCGGACAGTTCCTGTAACGACTGTTGGGTTTCACTGCCCTCTGCTGGCCGTGTCGTGGAAACGCTTTCACATTATCGCTGTACAAGTGTCTGCTCCGAA
Source organism: Panthera uncia (assembly GCF_023721935.1). Classification (NCBI taxonomy): domain Eukaryota; kingdom Metazoa; phylum Chordata; class Mammalia; order Carnivora; family Felidae; genus Panthera; species Panthera uncia. Next base: position 7,326,082 of record NC_064817.1, on the reverse strand, counting down.
TTGTCTTTTGGTTTCGGCCCCTGTGCCCATCCATGCGTTCTCCTCCTGTCGTTTGTGTCACGGTCGTATCTTTTGAATCTGGTCACTAAGTGTTAACACACTCACGCGCTTGCTATTGTCTCCTTGCACCAGAAGCCCTGACATGCTGCGGTCGGAAGTTTCATTTTCTGTGGGAGGAAGGCACTCATCCACCGACTCCAACAAGGCCTCCAGCGGAGACCTCTCCCCTTATGACAACAACTCCCCAGTGCTGTCCGAGCGCTCCTTGCTGGCTATGCAAGAGGACGCGGCCCCGGGGGGCTCAGAGAAGCTTTACAAAGGGCCGGAGCAGTACGTGCTGGTGAGCCACTTGCCATCGTCGAAATCAAGGGAGAGTTCTCCTGGACCAAGGCTTGGCAAAGGTAACTGGAACCCGGCCGGCGCCGGCCAGATCGGTGACCCTGATGGCACGTGGCATGGCGTGGGCACTTGGACCTTCTCTCCATCCCTTCCTTGTTTCATGTTCCTGTACTTCTGTGGGATTGGCTGAGTTCTGGCTCTGGGAAGAGGAGGGGACGGAGGGCCCAGTCCTGGTCTGGGAGGGTCCCTGCAGACCCCGGCATGCGGCAAGCAGTCTCATGCCCAGAGAGCCCCCAATACTCCCACTGATTGTTCCCCCCGAGCATCTGAGGGACTTGATGTGTCCTCGCCACTGAGTTTGGGAGCATGTCTGCATGTCTAAGATGTCACCTGATTATTGCTGTTACTTTTACAAAGAGAGGAAGCTGAACCCACTATATAAGGAGACGTCGTGTGCCAAAGAGGTCTCCGTGGGAGAGGAAGATTTGTTTGGCAAAATAAGCATTCCATGGTCAAATATGTTTGGGGAATGCTGGGCTAACCGAGCTAATGGTTTCTCTATTGTACAATTTCTCAGACTCTTTAAAGTGGAAAAGAGAGTGTGGTTTACAGTCTTTCCCAAATTTATTTGACCACCGAATGTTTGCTTCTGTTCTTTTCCTCCACAGAGTAATCCCTCAGTGCCAGGGCTCAGCAGGACGCTCTGAGTAATAAATGGAAGACACATTTTATCCTACATTTATAATTTAATCCACAGAAACACCCTGAAAGGGCTTTGTTTGTTTGTTTGGTGTGTGTGTGTGTGTGTGTGTGTGTGTGTGTGTGTTTAAAGCATAGTATGTTTATTTTTATTTTATAAATAATCATGTCAAAAAATAATTGAGAAAATTCGTAATGAAAACAGTAACCTGGGGCGCCCGGTGGCTCAGTCGGTGAAGCGTCCGACTTGGGCTCAGGTCATGATCTCATGGTTCGTGGGTCTGAGCCCCGTGTCGGGCTCTGTGCTGACAGCTCGGAGCCTGGAGCCTCTTCGGATTCTGTGTCCCCCTCTCTCTCTGCCCCTCTCCTGCTCACAGTCTGTCTCTCTCTCCTTCAAAAATAAATAAACATTATAAAAATTAAAAGAAAACAGTAACCCATGTTCCCTTCAAGCATAAAATTTATTTTTTAAATGTAAAACTTTAGTTTTCATAGTCCTTGTCCAGATGTATACCTAACTTTACAGCTTTGTTTTCCAAAGTATAGCTCCTTTTGAATTAAGCGTATCTCACTTAAAATCATATCATTTAGCATTTTCCATTTTGCTCACATTCTTCATGGCCATGATATCGATGCATCATAGATTTACTATTCCCTTTCTGACGTATATAAATGATCTCTAATATTTGCTCTTTTAAATTAGTGACAGATTTTCTATACGTAACATTCTCTGCAACAACAACACAGGAACGTGCTCTGAAGAGAATCTGGCCGTTGTAAGAGGCCCGGCATATTCGGGTTTCTAAATACAGATTCAGAGAGATGTTATTCGACAACTTCCCACTAGGAAAGCTCTGATTTGTTAGCAGGTAGACTGAGGCACTCACTAGTTCTTTCTGTCTGTTGGCTATCTTGGCAAACTCTGGCACTGTGGTCCTCAATTTTGCGCACCGGGGGACAGGTGACGATGTCTGTAGGCATTTGGGGTTATCACGACTTGGGAGGGGTTGCTACTGGTGTCCAGACTGTAGAGCCCAGGGCTGAACATCCCGCGGCATGCGGGACCGCTCCGCGCAGAGAAGGATTCGGCCCCCGGTGTCACTGGTGCGGGAGCTAAGCAATCCTGTCCACTCTGTAACTGTCTCCCTGCAAACAACCCCGCCCCGAGGGAATTAGAAACAAGTCGTGTTGGTATCCCATGACCAGAGCACGAGACTTGGCGTCGGTAACCTGTTCTGCCACGTGCAGCCTGCAGGAGAGACGGAGCCTTTCGGAGTCCCCTCCCCTCCTCGTATGGAAACTAAGAAAGACAGGAGCAGTAACTCTGAGAGTTTCATTCGCTCGCCCACGTAAAGTCCTCAACACAGAACCTGGCGCGCAGTGAGCGCTCGACAAGGTCACAAGGCATCCGAACGGCTGCCCCAGGGAAGCACCCGGTAGACACTTGCTTCAAGAAATACTCATTGTGGGGCACCTGTTGGGACGAGCACTGGGTGTCGTATGGAAACCAATTTCACGATAAATTTCATATTACAAAAAGAAAAATACTCATTAGGATCACATCACAGGGTCGTAGCGGGGACTCTGAGATGGAGAGAACGCCCCATACGGCGCCTTCCTCTGCCAGCTTGTGAATGAATACAGGCAGGGGGTGAACCTGTTGATGTCAGCAGCGGGGTATGGCGGAGGGTAGTACCAGCAGAGGGACGGTGACTATTTTCCGTTCCTCCGTCTCAGTAACTGCCGTCAGAGCTGTTGTCATCCGTCACCATTGTATTCACTCCCCATCGCTGCTCTAGCAAATGACAGGTTAGTGGTTGAAAACGACACACACGTGTATTATCTTACACTTCTGGACTTCACCAATCCAAAGGGGTCCTCAGGGCTGTGTTACTCCTGGAGGCTCCAGGCTCCGAGAGGCCACCTGTGTTCTCTGGCTCGTGGCCCTTCCTCCAAAAATATAGCACCCTTTCTGCCTCCTCCTCATAAGGACCCTTGTGATCGCATCGGGTCTACCCGTCCAGCTAATCCAGATCATCATCTCATCTCAAGACTCATAATTTAATCACACCTGCAGTCCCTTTGGCGTATGACATCTTTACAGGTTCTGAGGATCATGACGCAGACATCTTTGGGGGCCCTTATTCTGTATACCACGACCATTATATAGAAAGCCTTTTGGTAAATCCCCAACGGACTAAGCCTCCTGAAAGGCAGGTACGCACCGTGTTCTGTCTTGTATCCGGCACGATCTTGAATGTGGTACCATGTTACAAAAATGTTTGTTGATTGACTTTTTGTTCGTCGATTTCCATTGTGAGTCACATACCTTTCTCTTTACACTTTTTCCTAGATATGTCAGAGGAGCCTTTCAATATCTGGGGAACTTGGCATTCAACATTAAAAAGTGGATCCAAAGACCCGGGAATGACAGGTGACATACTATCTTTTAAAGGCTGTTTATCGCACTTGCTTTCTAAATTAAGTTTCTTTACTTTTTTTCCTACTATCATATTAAGTATTTGTCAGATGTTATCTGGAAAATGCTGAAAATAGGGGGAAAACCATATAAAGCTATACTTAGCCTTTCTGCCAAGGTATGTCAACCGTTGACTATATCTCATTTCATTTCCTTTGCAAGAGTTTTTTATTATTTTTTTAAGGTTTATTCCTTTTTGAGAGACACAGAGAGACAGCGCGTGAATGGGGGAAGGGCAGAGAGAGAGGGAGACACAGAATCCGAAGCGGGCTCCAGGTCCTGAGCTGTCGGCACAGAGCCCGACGCGGGGCTCGAGCTCACAAGCTGTGAGATCATGGCCTGAGCTGAAGTCCGACGCTCGACGGACTCGGCCACCCAGGCACCCCCTTCGCAAGAGTTTTTAAACATAGTTACAATCATTCTGTCTATGCAACTTTATATTATCTGTTTCACTTCCATTTTCCAGTTATTTGCCATTATTATTGTGAAGGGCCACGTAGTGTTCCAGCCTGCATACGCCTGGTTTAAAACCCATTTTTTGGTTATTGTTGTAATAAGTGATGCTGTCAGGAACTTCTTTCTTGCGCGTTTTGTTCTGTATTTTCAATGAAGGACAGACTCACAGAATTTGGGAAAGCAAGTCATAAATCCAGAATAGGGCAGCGAGTCAAAATTAAGAACCTTCCCAAACATCCAGAGGTGCAGTCACCAGTTTGCATTTTTGCTCATTCGAAACCGCAGTTGTATTTATTAGTCTCATTTGCATTTCTTTCATCCCTTACAGTTTTGTCCCCCTTTGCATATCTGGAATTGTTACGTTTTACATAATGTAGTCTATGGCTCTTTGTTTTTGTGAATTCTTCCACAAAACTGATCTTTACTTAAGCGTTAATCATTTATATGCTTTTCTCTTTCATAGTATTTCATTATTTTAGCCCTTAATTCTTTCATCCATGTGGAACGTATGTTAATACACAGCATGAAGTGTGTAAACTGTTTTGGTTTTTTGTTCCAAATACGCGCGTGTGTGTGTGTGTGTGTGTGTGTACACGTGAGTGTGTCTATAGTGCATCTTTAATTTAGTGGCATCTGATCCAGCTGAATTTCGAACGGGTCCTTTATCTAACTACATCCCGTTGTATCCTATGAGGTGCTTTACTACCTTTTGCCTCAAGGATAAACTAGTCCCAGATGTTCCGCTCCATTTCCCCGTGCTATTTCAACTCTGATCAGTCCCTGTGTAAACGCTGCTGTCTCTTGCCCCAGTGATCGTCTTCTCTTTCCCCGCCTACTTTTTAGTAAATGAGAGAACGGGGCGATGGCGGTCTGGGGACATAGGCGCCAAGAACCCGTTTGTTCGCGAAATGCAGTCTTTTGCCCTCCCTTCAGTTTCCTCGAGCCTTAACCTGTCACAGGTTGATCTCTCCCTCACATCACGTCACAGTGTGGATCGTGCAGGGCGAGGAGGGGCGGGGGAGCTCTGGTCCACACAGCCCTTCAGGGGCTCGGGCCCCACCCAGCCGGTGGCTCCCCGGGGGTGTCTCCATCCCAGCCTAGTAGTGGGCGGAAGGGGTGAGCCCGGAAGACTCACAGGCATGTGTGTTTTTATTGGGCCAGGCCTAGAAATGGCTGACGTCACATCTCTGCCCCCTGGCTGGCCAGGCCTCAGTTATGTGGCCCTCCTAAATGCAAGGCAGGCTGGGAAATGTCAACCAGTCCTTCCCACGGGGCCAGTTTAGATTCAGTTCATCTGTTCCAATGGCTTTTACCGACGTCGTAGAAACACGAAAGCATTAGAATTTGTGTCTCCCCAGGACTGCAAATTGCCCCGAACAAGAAGAGAACGCTTCCTTTACCTTCCACGCTCGGAAAAGTTTTCATAGCCACGTGGAAGGGGCCTTTCCTGAAATAAATCAGTGGCCAGGACTATCTAGTTTGACAGCTAACGTCTGTCTTTGGAGCTGCGACGTGCACTGTGCCGGTGACCAAAACGTCACGTGTCATTTCTTTTACTAGGAAATATTTTACTTGAGGCAGCGGCAGCTAAGAGCCAACTGGGCTTTTTTGGGTTTTGAAGCTGCCAGTGGGAAGGAAATGACGGGACCTCCCAACGGGGATTCTGCAAACTAATTCCCTCTCTTGCCCCTCTCTCTGGCCTCCAGGTTCCTATGGAGACATTTTTGAAAGTAGCTCCCTGCGACCGGGGCCATGTTCCCTTTCTCAGGGGAACCTGTCCCCGAATTGGCCTCAGTGGCACGGGAGCCCCACAGAACTGGAACGTGGCCGGCAGGTCATTCGGAGGACTCGGACCACGGCCACCGTGGTAGAGTGCACGGCCTGCCCTCCCGTGTCGCGGGTCTGCAGCACGCCCCACATCCAGGGCGGCGGCAGGAGACCCGAGCAGGCCATGCCCAAGGCAGGGCGGTATTTGACTCTGGGCAGTGCCGAAGACCTCACCCAGAGCGAGCTAGACACTGCCTGGCCGCAGAGCAGAGCCAAGCCCTGGCACCAGAGACCTCGAGAGGGTGAGAAGCGTGACAAGAGGCCTCCTCCTCCTTATCCTGGTCCAGGGAAGCAGGCTTTGGCGTCAGCCCGCCAGCCTGCCGAGTCACTGCTGTGGAGGCCTCAGAGGCCCGAAGAAGGTTCCAGAACAGCTTCGGAAGAGCCTCGGGCCACTGAGCAAAACCCGAGCACTGCCTACTCCGGTCCTGCCGGCGATCAGAACAGCAAGACTTTGGGCGACCCCGAGTGGCTCGACTGGCAGAGAGAGCGGTGGCAAATCTGGGAGCTCTTGTCCACCGACAACCCCGACGCCCTCCCGGAAACGCTGGTCTGAGCCCACCCGAGTTCGTGCCCCCACGTCCCAAACAGCCTTCTTTCGCTCAGTAGGGACATCAAATCATTGTAGGGACAATTGGACACCTTCTACTTATTTTTCTTCTTTTACACTTTAAAAAAATAACACAGGAGAAACCGAGTTCACTCAAAGATAGAGAGCACTACCCTTGCCATTGATAATAAAGTTCTATTGCATAGCCAGCCTTAGGAGAAAACAAAAACAAAACCGGATGGCGACATCCAATCGAAAAACTACTCACTTTGGCTCTGTATAAGATAAAACTCTTGCTTTGATATCGCTTAATTGTATTTATGTGACTTCCGTTCTGACTGTTGTATATTCTGTAACAGATTATGTATGATAATCATATATGATATATTCACAGAAACAGAAGGAACCATTTTTTTTTAAATCACTTCACGCATACTAAGGAGTGAGATTCCATAGAATGTTCTAGAATATGCACAAGCAGGTTTCTGTGCTTTTGCCATAGCTTTTTAACTGGGGATAGCCCTTCCTTCAATGCCTAAGAAAAAACGCTAACACAACAAAACAAAACAGAATATGCCAAGCCATATTTTTATATAGTAGTGAGATACCAAAAAAAAAAATGTAGTCACCGAATGCTTTTTCATATTGAATATGTTTTAAGGAGAATATTAAATTTGATACATTATGGAATATATTTTTAGAATCTGTTTAGGAAGGTTTCAGTTAATCAAACAAGAGAAAGGCCGTGCCTAACAAAGAAAGAATAATTAAGTTGTCCTTCCCAGTTTAGATCAAATTCAGTTTTATATAGACCATATATAATATATATTTATAATGTATAATTTTTATGTATTTTCCAAAACTACAAACTGGAATCCAACTATAAAGTGTTTAAGAATCCAAATGGAGTATTCAAATTACAGAACGCAGTTTTTCCTTCTGCCCCATAATCAGTATTAACCAAATTATACGCAGTGCTTTGTAAAGTAAATCATGTTTGGAAAAAAAAAAAAAACTACAGCTTTGTATTGACGTCGTGCCAAAGGCTGAGGAAATGTTTCCTTCAGGAATTTTGTGTGTATTGTAAAATGCTCCTGCCACACTTCAGTTTGAAGTTTTTCAACCGCAAAACCATTTTTGACCAGCAGGTGGCGATTCGCTTCAGTATTTTCTGAGATTTTTTTTTTTTCACTTCATAAGGGAATGTGTATTATAGAAAAGGAATTTTTTTTTTTTTTTTATGGAACATGCTACTCTTAATCTTCATGTTGGCAATGAAATTTTCCGTGGTGTTTCTTCATGTTCTATCTTGTGCCATGATGAATAAAAAGTTAAACAGAGACTTTGTTCCCTGGCATTAAATCTGATGAATGAACTCACCCGCCATTCCAGACCTACCCTTCACTATCCACAAGTCCAAGTGCAATAGACAGCAGCACTACTATACATATGCAGCTAAAGAGCTGGTAAAAAATTATCAGACGGTTTGGGAACACTGATACACTTAGAAGTTTACAACAATCATTTCTTGCGAGTGGGGGTTGTGTTTAGCCACAGGCCGGGTTTCCGCCTGTTGGACAGGTGTTGCCAACACAATCCCTGTAAGGTACATCCGTCTTAAAGGCCTTAGATGCTTCATTCGTTTCAGCGGCCGGCTGGGGACTCAGGAAGGATTTGGCCGCCAGTATCCGGATCTTCCCGGGTGCCCGCACGCAGCGGAAAGTTGTGAACGAGGCTCCGAGCAAACGCTACTCGATTGTGGATGGCAAGTTGCTTTTCCGTGCCACCCCCTCTCCTCCTACTGACCCTGTGTTTTCCAGGCTCTGAGCGTGACTGTGACCTGGCCAGTTGTTTCCCCCCATTCTGGACTGAACTGCCTCGTGCATCGGGCCCTCTGCCCGCCAGGCTCTTGCCCAAAGAGTTTTATGTTTTAAAGCTTCCAGACCAAATGGCTCTGCGGTGGACGTCGGTGACACAAAGGGTAATGAAAAGTCTCTCCATCTGTTGATAGTCAGATCGAGAGTAGCTGGTCCAGGAAACAGGGCTCAGCATGTATTTGAAATAATCAAACTGAGTGTGTGTGTGTGTGTGTGTGTGAAAGAGAGAGAGAGAGAGAGAGAGAGAGAGAAACAATATTCACTCTCCCTCTCTCTTTGTGTGATTTAAGCCCAGTGGCCGTATCTTTAGCATAGCGAGTGAAAGCTGGGTTTTTAGATACCCTTATCACATTGAAAATAAGTTGTTTTAAAATACACACACGGGACCCAAGGACCGGAGTGGAAATTGAAGTAATTTGTAACACCTTGTAAATGACAGAACGCCTGACAAGAAACAAATAGAGCTCAGACGCTCTCAGGTTGGACAAAACCGTGGAGCAGGCTGTTCCAGTTTACTCCTGTGAGCAAAGAAGCGATGTCGCAGGTGTCTCTGCGTCTGTGAACACGAGCACTGCTTGTGTGTCTCTGGCAACAGGGCCAGAAAGATGATGGCAGAAATGGCCGAACGCGAGTTTCTCTTGATCCATCTAAGTGGCTGTTAACGTACGCGCGTTGTGGTTTGTCACAGAAAACACAAACCTCTCCCACCAGTGGAATTTGCGCAAGTTGAGGAAACATCTAGATAAGCCCGGCTTGCTTCTTTTCTCCTGCGCGTTTCACTACACACCTGCTTGGCAGGGGGACAGCATTGGGATTAAACGTAAGGAGCTGTCCGGAACAAAGTCCAGGCCTGTGGCGCAGGCTTCTGGCAGGCAGGGGGTGGACGAGAGACGGGACCACGGCTCGGCCGGACGGATTTCTGAAACGGGACTAAACGGGCAGCAAATGTTCGAGAGAAAACAATGCAAACCAAAGGCGAATGCCAAAAAAGGTGGAGAGTCTTCGGCGCAGTCGAGGCGACAGATGGCGTGGCGGAGACGGGCGACGGCGGATAGTGGTCCCTGGGGTGCGCACCCCTGGCCCGGTGAGGCCCCGCCCCGCGCACCGAGGTGCGCGCAGCACCCGCCCCAACCGAAGACCCCACGGAGGTTGCAAAAGGGTCAGGAGATCCTCGAAATTCAATTCAGGCGACATCCGTTCAGCCTAGAGTGACCGACTCGTCCCAGTTTGATGGGGACATCCCGGCTTTCGTGATAAAAAAAAAAACCAGGGCCCTGCCTCAATGGTCACGTTTTAGTAGAGGCACCTCGCGTGCTGTGTCTGAGATGTAATTATACTGAACACAGATTTCTTGTCCCGGATACGACACGGGACGTACTTCTGTTAGAGAGCCACTCACTGGTTACCTGACATTCAGTTGAACTGAGTGTCTCTTGGTAAGTCTGGTCACCCTCATCTGCAGCCATGGTACCCCACTCAGTCCCCAGTGGCTTGACATCTTCACTGAATGTTGCACGGGGCCTCCCCAGCCCTGAAGGACCAGCTGCATGCCTGCCACGTGCAGCCACATTCTCTCTAGCCACCAGCCACCCCCTGGTCCAGGGCGTCTTATCCCCAGCCTCCCCGGGATCCCAGCCTCCCCGGGATCCCACCCTCTCGGCCTGTCTCGCAGGTGTCTTCTGTGCGTCTGCCCTCACCAGCTCCTTCGTTCCTCCACGCCACCGCCCTGGGTGTAGTTTACAATCCACACCTTGTCACAGGCGTGTCCCTGCTTTAAAACCACCGATGGCCTCCTCCCCCTCTGGCCTCCAAGACGAAGTCCACACGCCCGGTGATAACATCCAAACGCTCCAGAGTCCAACTTCAATCCGCCCTCCGCCCCTGGTGTTTCCCCACAGCGCTACCGGCTCCTCTGGCCACATCCGGGAGACACCCCATCCCCACACGCAGGACGCACTTCTGTTCCAAGGGTCCCGACTGCTCTTCCCTGCATTTCCTACTCAAAGGCTATTATTTCCTTATAAAGTTGGCTTGACGCCTCCCGTTGCACACACGTGCTGAATCACAACTTACACAGGTACTTGGCCCACGTGGCCATTTTCGCGAGCGTTGCTGTGCCTTATCAGTACCGCTGTACGTTGTATCTCGAGATCATTCCCACTCTGCCCTCGAAGGCAGGCACTGTGCGCTCAGGACTGGGCAGAGACCCAACATACGGTCGGCATTTGATAAATTGTCGGCCGAGCGTATGCGTGTAAATGTGATCGAGCAATTTACCATGAGATGGAGCAAACACACAAGTCCGTGGGCCTCCCCGCAAACACAGAGATGGAGGTATGTTTTCCAAATTAACAGACTTTGGAAGAAACGGCAGGACAGTCTGGGGAGAAGCGCATGGCAAGCACAGGGACCCTGTGTCCTCGCCAGCCATGCTCCACGAAGACACGTTGTCCAGCTCGGTACTATCTGGGACAGGCAGGGCGGGTGGCTTGGATGTGTTATCTTTCCATTCTTAAGAGTAAAAATCTAGTCGTAGGCATGGCAAGTAAATGTATATTTGCCTGCTCCCTGCTTGGTGCTCGCTTGCTAATATTGGAGAAACAATGACCTCTCGAAGTGTGGCCTTCGGGGTCAGAGAGAACAGGGTTTGACTCCTGGCTTTGTCATTCACTAGCCGGGTGACCTCAGAGTCATCAGGGCATAATAACACCCGACCTTCAGGACTGTTTTGAGGGTTAAGCGAGAAACTGCCTAGAGCAGCGGCCGGCCATACACTAAGTAGTCAACAAATTGCCGCGAATTGGCGTCCCACGTGCGATCGCTTTAGAAGATACAACCTGGGACCCTCTGCTGCGAAGGGCAGGTCCTGTAACTAGCATCTATTAACAACATCTGCTCGAACAGAGGTGTTACACTCATTAACTCCTCTAACCTCCACAAGCAGTAGACAGGAACCACAGCTGTCCTCTGTTGGCAGAGGGCACAGATGACTCAGAGTGACATCACACGAGTCGCCCAAGGTCACACAACTACAGGGCGGCAGAGCCAGGATGTGGTGGCAGGCCATCCAATTGTGCTCTGTGGTTCTTGGGCGACAAGTTGGACAGAACTTCCGGTGTTTCCATACAGATAATATGCCCACGTTTGCTCGGAAACTGAAGGAGGAAAAAAAAAAAATTTCCTCCTACCCTCTTAAGTGTTTTACCCAGGGCCTGTGAATTAAACTAGCAAAAGACAGCTTAACAGGAGAAAAGGGTGTATTTCATTCCCATAATGGGAGCCAGCCAAAGAGTAGCTGGCCCCTTAAATGGTTGAAGTTAAAGGTTTATCTGTCTTAGGAGAGAAAAGGGAGCGGGGAGAGACAGCTTCTTTGAGCAAAACAAATAGGTTTATGTAAGAAAGACACATGGGCTTTTAGGAGAGCAGACAGCAGAAAAGAAAGTTTGCGATAATGTGAGTCTATACAGGTATGAGTGATTTTCCCGTCTCCTTCAGGACCATAAAACTTCTCAAATGTGTTCAGCTTAAAATCGTCTCCTTGCCAGCTCTGGGGTTGTGAGTGGGTTTCCACAAAGGTAAAATGCATTAGAAAAGGAATTAGAGACATGCTTTTTCCTACAGGAGACAAACAGGGCGAGTCGGTGCTCAGAGCCTCCTTAAAGTCCGGTTACTTCGCTGGCTCCAAGATCAAGGACCAGTCCGGGGCCAGACTGTGCTCGGGAAGGTCAGTCATGAGACGAGCATGAGGCCAGATGAGCCACCTGGCCCTTCTCCCTTCCCGATGCGCCACAGGACACTTTGCATCTGGTGGTCTTGCCCTCCCTCTCACCTCCCACCAAGAGATTTCCATCAGCTGCTTAGCCATCTGGGGAGGGGCGGTTGCCGCCTCGGCCGTGAGCACATCCGAGCTTGGCAGAAGGGCGAAGATCCGCGAGGGACCAAGCCAGTGCTGGTTTGCAATGTCGCTGCTGAGCGAAGTGTGCAAACAAAGACGGCAGAGCCCTTCGGCAGGGACAGAGTGCAGACGCCAGAGGGAGAGAGGCTGGACGGGCCCTGGGTAAGCCGTTCTGCAAATGTGAATGTTTGGGGTTGAACTGTGTCCCCCCAAAAGATCTTGAAGTCACATTACCTGTGGACGTGATCTTATTTGCAAACGGGGTCTTTGGAAATGATCGACGTAAGATGAGGTCATTATTAGTGAGGGCACAAACCCAGTGTGGCTGGGTGTCCTAATAAAAGGGGGAAATTTGGGTGCAGACACAGCCCCCCATCCATGTGGAGCCTGGGGTTCTGCCACAGGCCAAGGAACTACCGGAAGCCGGCAGAGAGGCCTGGAGCCCATTTTCCCCAGGGGCCTGGCTCTGCACTCTGATCTTACTTGTAGCTTCCAGAACTCGAGAGAATGCCTTGCTGTGGTGTAAACCACTCAGTTCGTGGTGCTTTGCTGTGCCCTCGCCAACGAATATGGTGAGAAAATCTCAAGTAGCACAGATAACCCAGATGATGCGTTTTCCCTCTGAGACCACGATTCACGCAGGAGCAGCTCGCAGTAGAAGAGGGGTTTTCTGTGTGCCCGCTGGGGACACTGTCTTCACCTCATTGCTAACTCGCCATCGCCATCACCTACAGAAGTCATGTGAGCAGATGAACTTCCAGAGGAAGGACAGATTTCCAGGGCACCTGGGTGGCTCAGTCGGTTAAGTATCTGACTTTTTTTTTTTTTTTTAATGATTTACTTTTGAGAGAGAGTGCGAGCACGAGCGGGGGAGGGGCAGAGAGAGAGGGAGACATAGAATCTGAAGCCAGCTCCAGGCTCCGAGCTGTCAGCACAGAGCCCGACGCGGGGCTCGAACCCACGACCCAAGAGATCATGGCCTGAGCCGAAGTCGGACGCCTAACCGACTGAGCCACCCAGGCGCCCCAAGCCTCTGGCTCTTCATTTCGGCTCAGGTCATGATCTCGTGGTTGCCTTCTCTCTCTGCCCCTCCCCCACTCGCTCTCGCACTCTCTCTCAAAATAAACTCAAAAAAAAAAAAAAAACCTAACAAAGGATAGATTTTCATTATTGACACAAAACAAAGGTGAAATTGTGCGACATTCAAAACAGAGGGGAGCGGGTGGGCTTGAAGGAGGAGACGGAAACACGCAAAATTGGCCAAGCGGCATTTACATTGAACACGCTTTCCTACTTGGGACTTCGGCCGGCGCCAGGCAGAGCCGGGGGCGGGGACAGGTGGCAGTGTGCAGGATTTCAAGGACCTGGAGGAAAGTGGGGCCGAGATCACAGGCCCCCCCCCTCCTCCCAGCAGCCCAGTCTCCTGGGAGCTCCTTTAGGAATGCAAATCCTCCCTGACTTGCTGAATCAGGAATCCTGGGGCTGCCCCCTCCCTCTGTTTTAACAAGCCTTCCAGGCTATTCTGATCCGCAGGGAAGTTTGAGAAGCATCAAGCTGGGAAGCCACAAAAGGGAGACAGCTGGAGGGAGGGATGGGCAGCAAGATCCAGACTGCTGCTCTAATGCAATACTTTGCCTGACTGATATCGAATCGTCTGTTTTTTTAAAAGTTAGATGAAGCTGGAAATCATAACATGATTACCTGTTATAGTGTAACCAGAAACACATAAACGTACATCATTTGTGACTATTTTCCCAACCCTTTCCGGTTTCAGGGAAATATTTTGAGTGATTCTCCTTCAAAAACCTTCTTAGCCGTTTGTTAGTATGTATAGACTTGGTTTATCCGTTTATATTGCGTTGTCTTTTCTTTTGCTTAATTGAGTTACTGGCTCTTTTTTTTCTTCCAAGATTTTCTTTCAATCCAAGTTAGTTAACATCGAGGCTAGTATCGGCTTCAGGAGCAGGATTTAGTGATTCAGCACTTAGATACCGCACCCGGTGCTCATCACAACAGGTGCCCTCCTTCATGCCCATCACCGTCTAGCCCATCCCCCACCCGCCTCCTGCCAGCGGCCCTCAGTTTGTTCTCCAGAGTCAAGAGTCTCTTATGGTTTGTCTCTTGGTAAACTGACTTCTCAATTAATAGCAGAGGGGGGCTGTAGGGATCAGCCAGCACATTTTTTTTTCTTTTTTCAAAATAGCTCTCTTGGGCTGTAACTACACACAGTACAATTCACCCACTCAGGAGGATGGTGAAGGGAGTTCGCCCTATCGGGACGAAGCTGAAATGAAGCATGAAGGGAACGGCATCCGGGGAGCTGGAATCGACCAGGTGCACACTCAGCCTTGCACCTGTGGTGACGAGTCCCAGCAAGGCCTCTGGTACTTGCCGCCAAAAACGTCCTGTTCATCTTCCATGCCAAGCCATTGAAGGGCCGGGAACTAGCCGCGTGAACTTACCCGAAAATGTAGAAGGAAAAGCAAAGTGTTTAAATGATGATTCTGCCCTTCAGGGCTCCACTCAGCTACCGTTGTGACGTCTCTGTCTTCACACGGTTCCCCCGTTGTAGCACTGAGTCGTTGTTTCTGTGGCCCCCGTCACATGTGACCCTGCGTGTGTGAAAGCATTAAGGAAACAATTATAAATCCAAGACGGCTCCCACGTGTCCACGCCTCATCCCCCGAGTAGACATAGGCGTCCCGAGAAGGAACTTGTCTTAGAAGCTTTAACGTCTGCACCAGCAGCTGCTACGATCCCACAAAAACACTGGAACGCTTGCTATGGGAGGTGACGCCAGGTTGAACACTTGGCAGGAAGCGCTGTCACCGTCTCTTCAAACCAAGGGAGTAGCGTACGGAAGCATGAGGTAGATGTTTTACTGCTTATACAAATGGCCTGGAATTTTATTAAGGTAACTGTGCCACAGCAGTAAGTGTATTCTGTCTATCATGGGGGAAGGAATAATATGTATCACTTTAATTATGCTGTAGGTTTAAGAAATTATGAAACATTATGTAATTTTATTTGCAGAAAACATAACCTTGTATTATCTGTTTTTGTGTTTTTTTGGTTTTGTTTTTTTAGTTTCTTTTGAGAGAGAGTGTGAGTGGGGCAGGGGCAGAGAGAGAGGGAGAATCTCAGGCTGTCAGCGCAGAGCCCGACGTGGGGCTCAAACTCATGAACTGTGAGATCGTGACCTCAACCACAGTCAGACGGACGCTCAACCGACTGAGCCACCCAGGCGCCCTTGTAATATCTGTTTTGAGTCTGGATACAGATTAAATTTTCACGGAGCGGGGATACCTTTGGGATCCCGGAGATGCGGTGAGCTACATTTTAGACCAGGGAGCACAGGAGCCCAGTTATAATCTTTATTTTTCTCCAGCGGGACTTGCATATTACGTACACCATGTCCCCCTGCCCCGTTTCTAGTTTTCAAAAGGTCAGAGACTGCTCCCTGCCTTGTCCAATGAACCCGGATCAGGAGGAGACCCTGCTGTTCCCCCAGCAGACAGATTCTCCTTGGGAGAGGGAGGCCGACTACCTATCGTGGCTTAGTACTTCTCGGATGCCCCGCTTCTCCCTCACACCGCCCTTTCTTTGTTGATTTCTGAATGCCTGTGGCCCCCACCCCAGATTCAAGTGTTGACCTCTCGCTCCCAACGCGATGGTATCAGGAGGTGGGGCCTTTGGGGGGCGCTGAGGTCAGGAGGGTGGAGCCTTGCGAGGGGATCGGGTCCTTCTAAAGGAGACTCCAGCCTGCGCCCTTGCCCCTTCCTGTGAGGACCCACGTGAAGACGGCCTGCTGTGAACCAGGAAGCCAGCTCTCCTCACCTGCCAGGAGTCTGTGGAGCCTTGATCTCCGACCTCCAGCCTCCCAAAGCGTGAGTGGTAAATTTCTGTTGTTTCTCAGTCGCCCGGTCAATGGCATTCGGTAACAGCAGGCTGAACGGGCCCAAACAGATTTATTATTCTTTTTAAGGCTGAGAAAGCTGAGGCCCAGAGATGTGAAGATCACACAGCAAGCGAAGGGGCTGAGCTGTGACTCTAAGCCAGCCATCTGCTTTCGAGACTCGCTTTTTTTTGGAAACTGAAGTATAACTGACACATGCCATTAGTTTCAGGGTTATACTGTAAGGATTGGTGTTTGTATCTATTGGAGATGATCGCCACAGTTAAGTCTCCTTAACATCCATCACCGCAGTTACACTGCATCCTTAGGACTTTGTTTATAACAGACTTGGACCTCTCGAGCCCTTTCACAGATTTCACCCCCGCCCCATGTTCGGCAACCACTAATCTATTCCTCTGTATCGATGAGCTCCGTTTTTGTTTTTTCAGATTCCACATACAAGTGACATCATATGCCATTTGTCTCTTATTTCACTTAGCACAATGCCCCCAAGGCCCATCTGTGTTGTCACAGACGGCAAGATTCCCTTTTTTAAGCTGACAGTCCGTCGTCCATCTATACCGTATTTTCTTTACTCATTCCTCTGTTGGTGGACACTTAGGTTGTTTCCATGTCTTGGCTATTGGAAATAATGCTGCCGTCAACATGGGGGCACAGATGTCTTTTGGGGGACATGCATTCATCACCACACATGGCCTCAAGCCTATGAAGACACAGATGATCCACAGTACAAGTCCCATAGTCACTGCAGAGGTGAGGCATGAATTCTGCATCTCATTTCAGCTAGGAAGGAATAGCTCTGCTAGAGAATTAACTGTATTGGTGACTCAGTAATCCGTTAACTATACATTTAGTATATATTCAAAAATACTTAGGTGAACTCGTGTCCCCCTAGATTACCACAGCCTATCTTTAAATTGGAAATCTAGAACTTACCACCCTTTCACTTATAGACTGTCCCTTGAAAGACTTGAGTGCTGATCGGGGCTGCCCCTTTTGCCTGTCGTGTTCCCGGGACGACGCGGAGGGCACAGCTCCCTAGACACACGGAATTGCTAGGGAATATTCCAGGGAGATATACGAGCCCGGTTCCAACCCCGCCTTGTTCACTAATACCTGCCCTAATGACAGGAGTTTGTTCTGCTTCTGAATAGTGTGAATACTGGAGACAGAAGACTTAATTTAAAACCTCAGAGAACATCCAAAATGGAGTTCGTGTTCCAAATGCATCTCCTGTCAGAGCGGAGAAGTGTTGGCCCCCAGATAGGAGCGGGTATGATCTAGGCACACAACTGCTCTGACATCCAGTGGGCTATGACCTCTCCCAGGAGCGGTGGAAGGCTGGACTACATCAATCCTGCATTCAGCCTTGATGGACAGTTTACTGTGGATGAGGTCTTTCTCGAGAAACAGTGTGGGTCTGTCAACGGGGGGAGCCCCTGCCTGTGGCGCAGTGTTACACTTTCTCGTAACACCACCTTATCCTACACTCACTCAATGGCACATAGGACCAAAAAACTGCCAGCGGTTATTACTTTTCTCAGTTTACCAATGTGACTCACGGATGACAAAACGGCTGCTACCAGGGAGACTACGGCGTCACTTCTGCACAGGTGATTTCTGTCTGGAGAAATGGCCGGGAGATGTGAAGTTACTCTTAACATCAAAGCCTGTTAACTATCAGCTTTATTTTATTTTAAAATATACAAATATTTTGACACGTAGAAGCGTTCAGAGCTGTCGGATTTTGAAAACACCACACAATACCGACAAAACCAAGAAATTCCACGTCACGTGAATCGCTGCAGACTGCCAGTTCCTTCCACTAACCTAACATTACAGATTCAAGGTACATCAAACGGGTTAACATTGGCAATGCTTAAGAGAACAGTAACGTGCTGCTCTAAGCAGAACAGCCAGTTTAGGAATCACGGGCAGAAAAGCATTTCAACGGCAAACTTAGAGCTCCCTGCAAAAAAAACCCTGCACCGAGACACCGAGTTGATACAAACATTCCGTATCTGGGAAAATACTCTTCTTGTGAATTCTAACACTCAACAGAATAGGATCCTGTCTTCGAGAGGGACCGTCCTGGCACTGTGACTTACACCAAATCTCTAAGGTTCGGGTTAGGCTGACCGGAGGGAGGGCTTCAGGCAGAAGACATGGGACTCGGAGCGGGGAGAACACGTCCAATGTCACGGGCAACGAGACCTGGTTGCGGGAGCAGAGTTCCGTACCAGGATGGCAGGAATCGAAATGGACATATTTAAAAAGTGAAAACATATACACCAATGCAGGCGCATCATCAAATCATGCGGGTCTTGAAACTATTCTCTAACAAGGCCCAGCCTGAGCGATTCTCACAACTTGACTTCGTGGAGCTGAGACGCACCTTAGTTTTGCCGAGCGCGTTCCCAGGGCACACCTCTGCGTTTTCCTAAGGGTGCGCTCCTAAACCGTACGGATGACGGCACAACCTCCGGAAAAGAATCTTTCTTAAAATTGGAAGGGAGCCCCTTTTTTCCTTACTCTTCCTCACGAACATGTGAGGTTGTTCACTCTTCTAGATTAAATGCACAGGCAATACTGCGGCGAAAGGAAAACCCAAGGGACCGCTTCCCACTGAGGCCAAGTGGGAAGGAAACCTAGAATGATCTGGCATAAACTATGAGGTGAAAACAAAAGAACACGGTGCATGGGACCCTCACTAGGTATACAGTGTCACGACCCACTTGACATTCCCATTACATCACGAGAGCAATTCGGTTTGGGGAAGAGTTTAATGTATCGCTCAGGAAAAAAATAGCTCGTATTTTCCCATCGCTAACGGAGCGGTGGTTACGAGGTCCAGCGCCACCACGCGACCTTCATCCTGTCCCACACTGCCGAAAAAGAATCCAAAGCGGGCCGGACGTCCAGGATGGTGAACTGGTAGTCCTGGTTAACTTCGCCGCCGTCGTAGTAGTCGATGACATACCTGACTTCTGTCCCACAGCGGTTGATGATCCAGTCGTGCCTGTCAAAAGGCAACTCGTACCTGAAACGAAAACATGCTCGTGAGCGTGAAAGCGCTTGCTCTCGGGGTCACACGCCCAACCGGGGAGGTGAGCCTCAGAGGACCGGTCTGCTGCGCTGAAGAGAGACGCTGCTGAAGAGCCGCGATGAGCCCAGCCCAGGTCAGATGACGGCTCGTATGTCTGCAGAGCAGCAGTCGACAGAAAAGAGACCCGGGCCGGGGAGGTCCCAGGAGGCGCTGCAGCGATCCAAGCGTGAGCTGAGTCTGTCTACGCTGGAGGAACAGAGAGGGACGCAGAGCGTTCAGATGCACAGAGACCACGGGAAGGAGCGAGAGGACAGATCCGAGAACACGGAGGACAAGTGAATTCCGTGCTACGATAATCAGACCGGGGACAAGTCACAAAACCCTAATAAATCTGCCCACCACTGGGCACACTTGAGGGAGAGGAAGAAACCTGCAGCTGAACACTGAGTTTTGCAAGACGGAGCTGCAGTCCTGAGGCTGTCTGCTTTAGGTGCCAAGAGAAAGCTGATCCTGACCCGAGGCATGTAAAATAACATTTGTGCGCTGCCACTCACCCCATCCAGGAACGGATTCTTGCCCTTGGTGAGTACTCTTTCGCTTTACCTCCGAACCGGATCAACGATGGACCACAAGGACACTCCCTAGAAATTCGCCAACAAGAAAAGCCTATTAAAATATTTTCCCCCCTCTGAGAAATGCGATGTTGCAGTTTTTCAACAACACACGTTTTTCTGTGTGCGTTTTATGTATCACATTTACAGAGTGAGAGAACTTCGAAAACAATTCAGAGAAATATCCCTTTTCGTTAAAAATATTGCTCTTTATTTCGGGGTCAAGTCTGTTCCACTCCTTCCACTTCAATCCAAGTATCTGCGCTGTTTCTTTCCAGGAGTGAGGAAATGGACTTTACATTTGGTGGAAAGGGAAACGTTCTTAGGAAAAAGATAAAAGGTTAAGTAGTGGGCATGACACTTCTTTCACATGCTGCAGCTGGGTTTTTTAAGACGAACAGAAGAAAATCCTACTCTTCTTTCATTTGAAACCAGTGAACAAAGCCTTTATGAAGAAAAATGCTGGCTGAATCCCTAGGAACAAACGAAATCAGCGATGGGCCGGCTCTTCACATCAGGATATACGAGGCCACCTGTCTTGTTAGCTGCTGTCACCGTGAGGACAGGCTTCAGCCCTGGTGGCCCTAATGATGGGGCGGGGGGAGAAAACCAGCCCCAGTGTAACCGAGCCCTACCCGAGGCCCATCCGAGTTCCTGTACTTCCTTTACGAACCATTCGCTAGCATCTCAAGAGGGTCGCCAGCAAAGAAGTAAATTCGACCCAGGCAAGCTTTCTCCTGGAGGCTGTAGCATGTGTCTCTAAAGGGCCAACTTCATTTCGAGGGACCCCAGAAAATGACTAGGAAGGGGGTGAAACTGACAAAGCGGACTTCTCCTGGTCTCTCTCTGCTCCAAAGTCACACTACAAGTAGTTGGCAGGTGGCTTTCATTACAGTGGACTTTTAGTCACTGCAGACACCTGTGGGTGGCTTCATCGGTGAGCTGGGAACATGGCTCCTGCTGGTCTCGGGTCGCGGAGGGGAGTCCTGGGTGCCCTGCCGTTCTCTCCTCGCACGGACCCCTCCCAGGCCTGGTGCCCAGCCAGTGACACCCACGGAGGGCTACTAATGAATCTCAGAGTTCAAATATTTAAAAACCGGGATACCTTAACGAAATCATTAAGTGGACTTTAGCCAAGAAGTTAATCCCATTTTATCACAAATTTAAAATGTAATTCATCAATGATGATACAATCTGGCTTTCTGTGCAGACATCCCCCACCCCTACGGTTCTCGAAGTGGACTCTGCAGACCGGCGGCATCTATGTCTTTCTAGAAATGCCAAGTCTGGGCCTCATCCCAGACCTACTGAATTAGAATCCCTGGGGCTAGGGGCCCCGGCTCCCAGAGACCTCAGGCCCACCACTGCTGACAAACACGTGACTGCTGCACCTGTTCCCCCGAGGGAAAGGCCCACTGCTGAGACCTCTCCTGAGGTCTGGTCCTGATGGGGGTTCAGTGATGCTGAGGGAACGGAACTGCTCTTCTCCTCACCCTTGGGGCACAGCACCGGGCCATCTCCCACCCCATGTGCCTTCCGTGTACTGTGACATTCCTCCCACTGAGAGGCGGGCACCACGGCCCCTTCCCCTGAACCCGGGCAGGCTTGTGATGCTCCGGGACTGCCGAGGCCAGGTCATCAAGGGAGATGTAGCTTCCCTGGAGTTTTCCGGAACACTAGCTCTCGGAACCCAGTCACCATGGCGTGAGGAAGCCGAAGCAGCCAGGGGCAGGTGTCCTGGCTGACAGCCGACACCAGTCACCAGGTGAGGAAATGGTCTAGCCTGCAGAGGATCCCGGCCCACGGCCGTCAAGCCCATCCCCGATCAGAGCCTGGCTGCAGCCCTAGGCGTTGTGAGCAGAGATGAGCCACCCCCGCTCTGTCCTTTCTGCACTCGGGACCCAATGAATCCACAAGCATAATAAAATGGTTGCCGTTTCACGCAGCTGGGTGGGAGCGGGTCTGTCACACAACTGTCACCGAAACAGGCCTACCACCTAAAATGTTGTATTACAACAGCACACTGTTTGAATACAACGTTAAAACTCTAGAAAGCAGAGCCCAAATAAGAAAGATGTCGGAAAAATGCTGTTTTTTTTTTTTTAAGCTCTCAGACATACTTACGCAGCATGAAGGGCTTCCCACTTCAAAATCTCCTTCCAGGCTTGCTCGTTATTCTGATTGTGAATTCTGATGATATTGTACATATCTCTCTGACTAATATCGTCATCCTTCCACTTCCACCTAGGAAAGGACATTTGGTAGAACTTGATAACATTACTGATCACGCCATAAAATCAACCCACATATTCGTTTCACCAAGTCACCAAAAACCACTTGCACACAGATCAAGGAACCATAAAGTAACACTTTTTCAGTCAGTACCACTGATTAACTTTTTCTAAGTACTTCACGTAATAGAATTTTTAAACATCTATTACTGGCTATAATAAGTTAATCTCGTGTGTCAAGTTGACTGGGCCATGGGGGGCCCAGATGTTTGGTCAAACATTACTCTGGGTGTGTCTGTGAGAGCATTTTGAAAGAAAATAAGCTTTAAATGGGTAAAACAGAGTGCCCTCCCTAATGTGGGTGGGCCTCATCTGATCGGTTGAAGGTCTTAATAAAAGAATGAGCCTCTTGCAAATAACAGGGAACTCTTCCTGCCTGACTGCCTTCGAGCTGGGATACGGTTTTTTTCGGGCCTTTGGACTGGAATGAAAACAACAGTTCTTGGGTCTCCAGCCTGCCAGCTTTTAGACTCAAACTACACATCAGCTCTCCTGGGTCTCCAGCCTGCTGACTGCAGATTGGGGGACTTCTCAGCCTCCCTGATCACGTGAAGTCAATTCCTTACAATAAATCTCTTTACATCTGTAAAGACACACACCCCGTTAGTTCTGTTTCTCCAGAGAATCCTGACTAATACGCTGGCCTTTGTACTGACGTTCTCGTAGGTCTGAAAAATCGGCTGAATGTTATATACTGTCTAGCTTATGAAAATTTACCGTATGTTTTGGGGATAAAAACCTCTTTAACATTTCATTCTTAGATGAACTTGATGAG
Organism: Panthera uncia; assembly: GCF_023721935.1. NCBI lineage: Eukaryota > Metazoa > Chordata > Mammalia > Carnivora > Felidae > Panthera > Panthera uncia. Next base: position 7,303,324 of record NC_064817.1, on the reverse strand, counting down.
CAAATTTATACCCTAACATGCTCACTCACCCTTTGCGTAACATCGCGTTCCAGAACATCTGTTCAGAAGGATAAACCCACTTTTTGTCTGAATCTGCTCTCGGAATGGATGACTCCTCCCTCACCGTAGACAGCGCAAATGGCTGATCCGGGGCCGGCATCTGATTGGGTGGCGGCATCTAAACAAGGTGAGCGGGTTTTTAAATGTTGGAAATAGACACAAAGTGGAAACGAACAATATAATCGACGACATTCTGGAAAGCAGTGCATCATCACACATGAGGCACAGGTTCCCTATCGAGCCAGTGACATCACGATTTCAGACCTGCCAGCTGATTTGGTTGTTCTGAAGAGTTCTAGTTCTAAAGTTGTTTTTCCTTGTTAAGGAGTTCTCACAAATGGTAGGTACACACTGTGGCTACATTTTCTGTCTCTTTCTCCCCAAGGATTAAGAAGTAAAAATGATTACTGTGACTGCAGACATTTCTAAAGCCCTTTCGATGACGGGCTCTTCAAAAATGCCTGGTCTTCGGAGGAAGAGTCTCAGAAGATACACGTAGACCACCACTTTCTTTTTACATGTTCTTTGCTTTTACGATCCCGCTGATGCTTTCCGTCTTTGGGCTGAACACATTAGAGAGGAGCAGTGACGCTGGTGGACTGGAAGGAGGGGAAGAATCCTTCCTCCCAGACATAAGGGCGGCAACAGTGCTGTGCAAATACTTGCCCTGGACCAGGGGCTCTCGCCCCGGGCACCGCTGCCATTTGGGGCCGGACAACTTTTGGTTACGGGGGTCTGTTCTGAGCACTGTAGGGTATTTGGCAACCTCCCTGGTCTCTACCCAACAGTACCCCTCCTCCCGAGTCGTGACAACCAGGGTCCTCCCGAGGGCAAACATCAAGCCAGGTTGAGAACCCCTGGCACAGAACTTTTTCTGTGCTGGAAGTATGCGGGATTTTTGAGCAGATCCGCATTTATTATTAAGTCACAACGTGGCCCTTGGTTAGAATGATGTGCACGGTCACCACAGTGGGTTTAAGGACTCACATCAGAGGCAGGTGGGATTCATTCTGGGATCTGCCACATGCTGGCTGAGGGATGCGGGCCAAACCGCACGCTTGATCATTCTCAGTGGCTTCTGCTCTAAAAACGGGGACGCTGACACTACTGGCTGCACAGGGTGGTTATGAGAACTACTCAAAAGCGTGTATGGTGCTTAGCATGAGGGCTACGGACGCGACTAAAAGAAACGCCGGCTGTTATTAACACTCTCACTACGTGTAACAATCCCATGGGGGAAGAGTCTAGGTCTGTGGGATTCCAAAAGGCCCATGTTCTGAACCACTAGGCTGTTCTCTAACAGCAGTACTGTTCCCTAGTAACTAGTGTTACCTGGAACAGTAGTCTAACGAGGGCACTTTTAGAAATGTCAAGAGACACATTAGGTTGTCATGACCGAGTAAAGAGGGTCCCACTGGCAACTGGTGGGTAAAGACTAGGGAAGCCGCTAAATATCCTATGGAGCACAGGACAGCCCCCACCGCAAGGAACCCACCAGCCTCAATGTCAACGGTGCTAAGGCAGAGAAGCCCTGATCTTGTCCGCTTTCCTCCTCAACACAGCAGCGTCCTTAGAGTTTGGCAGGGTCATTACTGAGTGCTGAGGCTGAATGTCTGTGTCCCTCCAAATTGACTGAAGCTGCTGGCACCTTCCAAGAGGACTTCTCAACCTCTGGAACCGTGAGAATAAATGTCTGTACAAGCCACCTAGTTGCTGGTATCGTTACATACATAACATACACACACACGAACACACACACATATATATCACAGCCCTTCTCTTCCAGACTAAGTATTTCTAGTTCCTTCAAATGTTGGCCAAGATTTCTAAATACTTTTGGTAACCATGGCCTTCTAAGAACCCTGTTCTGGCCTTCTAAACTACAGATCTGAGTCTGTCTGTCTCTCCATTAAAATGGGATTCCAAACAGGAAGCCTCCACCCCCCGCACTATCGCAAAATGTAGTGAGGCCGTGCTAGTCTTAGCCTTGCTTTGTCACGCCATCCCACTGGTGGCTGCCACGGGACGCTGTACCACACCAGTGACTCTCACGCAGGCTGGCACCCAGCTGGGCCCGAAAAAGTGCCCTCATCAGCCTCACGCCTATGAGGTTTCCCAAGACCAGAAACACCTTTACCAATCCTAACTGCACTCCTCATGGGACTTCCTGCCTTCCACTTATCCCCAAAGGAACTATTCCTGTGGTGTGGCTTCTTTCCAGTCAACCTACTCTGGCACTTGGTGGTCACGGTTTTCTTTTTCAGGCACCCTCTGAAACGATACTCAGAAATGCCTTCTAGATCTTCAGTGTGGATGGAATATGAGACTTCTGTATCTTAAGAGGAAGAGACAATCAATCCTAGCAGCCAGCGATTTGTCCTGGGAGTCCACAAAGGCATCTCCGTATGACAAGTTGTGGGGAGGGGGGCCGAACGTGAATTACCAGGTTAGAAGGGTCCAGGTCCTCCTTACTGCCGGCCACGGCGCCGGTGACAGGGCACTCCACGTACTCATATGCACGGTCCTGGTGGGTGGGCACAGAGCTCGTTTTGTTCTCACAAGTTGGCTCAGGTGGCTCCGCACTCACTGGACAGCCTGAAGTAAACGAAGTGTAAAAACAGTGTCACCGCAAAGGCAGGACATCTAGCTCTCTCAATCCGGGCCCTAAAGAGCTAGATTTCTGACCAGGGATCACCATCAAAGGGGGAATAACTTGGAAGGGTACTGAAAAAGTGTTACTTTGTGGTAACACTGTTACCATACTGTTTCAAGCTGCCAAGAACTAAGCTAGCTAACATTCTAAGATCCTAAAGACCAGGAGAAGGTTCTAGATATTTATTCTCCCCTTGAAAGAGAAATGGGTACTCACTCCCTTACTGTGCCATGCCCTCAGCACAACTCTACAAAAAAAAAAAAAAAAATCTCAACACTTGCAAAGGAACATATCGTTCGTTCCATGGTTTTAGTAATGGGCTAGAAGGTACCTGCTTGGGCTCCCAGCAGCGAGCTGTTGCAGAGGAACCTAAGTGGGGGGTCGGCCACGTTTTACCAAATCTCCCTTTCTATTCACAAGTTCCAGAAAAGGCCCAGCCCCGATCAGGACACCAGAGGCCTGGCTTCCTGATACCTTCTCTCAGGTACTGAACACAGGAGATGAAAATGAGCAAAGGAGCCCTCAAAAAGGCTCCTGGAGAAAAGTCTGAATGCCACCCTGCTTGTGTTTGCTCTAGGATGGAAACAAGGCACAGAAAACTACTCCTTGGCCAAGGTTCTATTCCTCATGGGTAGATAGCAAACATTTCGCAACAAAAGGCATATATTAAAGAAAACGGTCCACGATCCGCATAGGACCCAGATGCCACTTCAAAGGGAAGGTCTGAACCTATAAGAGCAGCAGTGAGAAGGGCAGTTGATGCCCAAAGTTCCAGGGTGCTAATGGAAGCAAGTGTGGGGACTGAGAAGCTGGTCTTAGACTCAGGAGAGGCGCAGGCACCAGGAGAGCCATGGCCCGGGGAGACAGCTGCCCGAGTAAGGAATCCCTGTGTCAGGAAGCAGCAGTAACACCAAGAATACTCTGGATGACCTACACACCAAAGACAAGTTTCCTTTCACTTCCTGTCTTCCGATTCTCCTCCCAGACCCTCATTCTCACTAGGACCTTGTATAGCTGTCCAGTTGAGGGCTGAACAGAGACTTGCTATACTGCCTTTCCTCTCTACCATTCAAAGTGCCAATCTTTTCTGGGTCACTGATCCCAGCTGGCTGTTAGAAAATACCAGTAGCCCCTTTAGTCACCTACAAATACCCGCATTCTTTACTAATGCAAACAAATCAGGCCGACAGCTCTTTTGGATACACGGTAAATGAAATCAAAGCCTGTTTAGGGCTCTATGATCTGCCCCAGGTCACAGAGTTTCTGCTGGCTCTGCCGCTTATTAGCTGTGAGACTTTTTTAAGTTTCCTGAACCATAAAATAGGGAGAAAACCTACCACACAGGATTAGGAAGATGAGAATGTGAACTCCATTAGGCAGAAGCTTTTTGTGTTCTGTATGTTGCTGTTCTCTCAGTGCAAAAACAAACAAAACCCACCAGTGCTTGGCGAAGAGTGGGCGGTGGGTAAATTCTTGCTGACTGACCAAGGCAATGAAAGACTACAAGGCAAGCAAGTGTTTTTCAGGCCACACGTTTATAGACACAGTGCTCTTCCAGGGTTTCTCCATACAAGAAGAATGGAGACAGATGCAGACGAAGCAGGTGTTTTCTAACAGCCAGCTGGGATCAGTGACCCAGAAAAGATTGACACTTTGAATGGTAGAGGGGAAAGGCAGTATAGCACTCTTGACATGCGGGGCCAGGTGATTCTTTGTTGCAGGCCTGTGCTGTGCACTCCAGGGTGTTTAGCGGGGCTCCTGCCTTCTACTCACTACATGCACCACGTCCTCTCAGTTTTGACAAACCAAAATGCTTGCAGACACCGCCACATGTCCCCTGGGGGGGTGGGGGGGTGGCCACCCAGGCTGAGAACCGCCGATGGCAAACTTTGGGGGGGTAAGAGCTAAGGTATGGAGCAATCGCTTCACTCTCACACACTATCCTAATCCTTTTGGGAATTCCCTTTTTTGTTTTCTAGACAAAGGGTCGATTACCTTTCATTTTCCCTTCATGCATGGGGCATCCTGAAGGCGGGGATGCTGCCTGATGATCAGAAGCATTTGAGGTCTGAACTGCAACAGCAGGGGTAGACGCAGACAAACCCATGGTTGGAACCGCGAGGCCGAATCCAAACAATTCTAAACTCACGCCTGCCAAAAAGCAAAGAAACCGATTAATGCTGATGCCTGGCCTCTGACCACTCCCTTGGTATTCTTAATCTGCCCAACCCTTGTTCCTCCCCCTTGTCATCCTGTTGTAAACCTACAGGGCAGGGTATCCACTTTGAGGGATAGCTTTAATACATTAACCCCTTTAGGAAATACTAGTGCGAAATCTACACCACACCACCCTTTAGACGCACGTTTCTAAGATGTCCGGATTTTGGGGGTGAGGTGAGGGCGCCCCTGAGAAACTACACCACACAGAGGGGGGTGTAGGTCTAGGGAGCAGGGGGTCCTCAAAGTGGTGATCCAGATGGGAGAGGGCAGCCCAGACCAGAACCCCAGACCCGGGCTTAACCAAGGACTGGGAATGAGGGAAGGGTACGGGGCAGAAAAGGGATTCGAGGAGGAAGGAAAGGACCGCGGACGGGAGGACGCGGCCAAAGTCTTCTTCACGCGGTCCCTGCGTGTCTCACCTGGGACCCCTGTCCCGGGACCCCAAAACCCACCGGCCTCGGCCAGCCTGCCCCTCCGCACCTGACTCCAGTCCCGGGCCGCTCCGAGGAGCCGGCCCCGCCTCTAACCGTTAGCCCGCCACCGCCGCCTTCTCTCTCGGTCACCGTTGCCTTCGCGGTCACCGCTGGCGTTCGAGCGCACCGCTACTTCCTTTTCCGAAGGCGGGACTTCCGGGCGCGCGGGAGGCGGGGCGCGGGCTGAAGAGGAACGGCTTCCGTCGATCACGGAGGAGCGGGCCACGCCCCTTCCCGCCTCGACCTATAAGCGTGAGGGCCGCTCCCCGGCCCCGCCCCTCCTAACCAGCGCGGGCCGGGAGAGTTCTGGCTGGGCCAGAGACTTCCCTAGGGTGAGGTTGCCCATGGCTCCTTTAAACCGCAGAGGGGTTGCTTTGGAGGAGTTAGTTTTAAAATTTCCGGCTTTTAAATTGCATCCCGTCAGTTTGAATTATAGTAATGACTCAAGTAGCATCAGTAGGTGGCCGACTCCGGAGATCCCAAAATGAACAAATCAAGGTTCCAGCTCCCAAGGCCTTCTTAACTGGGTGTGTGGACTTGAAGGTCTGTATTTTCACTTACCTCTAAGAGAAATTTAGTATTTTTTTTCCATCAGGAATGCAGGCAACAAATCCTAGTAGCGTTAGCTATATGTGCACTAATAGAAATCACAGAGAAATTATGTCCTAAATAACGGGGGTTTCTGTCTTAAAATACTATTCATCGCTACTTTGAAATTAAGATCATTTTATCTTGTTACTTAAAAAGTGTTACTAAGAAGCATCTGTCTATCCGTGTCACCCCGCCTTCAGGGCGGGGCAGACCATCTCCTGGGTGCTGGGGGTGTTAGCAGCTGCAGCCACTAGGCTGGGTCTCTCTCCAGCAATAGCCCTGGGCCAAAAAGAGCTGAGCTGCCTCGGGCAAAAAAAAAAATCACATCCCCTCCCTTGGGGATGGGCTGCAGCCTTTGAGTGGTGTCCGCAAGGGTCCGGGAGGCCCAGGCCTTGGCCTCAAGGGGAATAACTTGGAAGGGCCATCCCAGCTTCAGTGGCTGAGGTTTCCATTGTGGCTGCCTCGCATTCAACTTCTCCCCTTTGCCCAGACCTTCTGTCACTCTCTCACTGCGGTTTGCGAGAGCATTCCTAGCCCAAATCTTGGGGTCTCAGCTGTTTTAGTCAGCTTCGTTATTATTATTATTTAGGTTTGGTGAGGTCAACAGATCAGGAAACACCTGCCATTGAAAATATAGTTTATTATACTCAGAGACTCCGAGATAGGGAGTACATATCACACCGGGGGTGCCACACGTGTGAGCACTAGAGTCTTTCTTGAGCCAGAGGGAGAGGGGGGAACTGGGGGGCAGAAGCCTTTATTATGGTGTTCATGGGAAGAAATAGGTGAGGTGGGGTAAGCAGATTCAGGACTGGTTAATTTGAATAATCTCAGCGAGTTGGAGCACAGGGCTGGGTGGGACCTGGCCCTGGGCTGATGGGGCCGGGTGTCTGGTGGCTCAGAGTATGGGAGCCCAATGACAGTTGGTCGGCAGGTGTGGACTTAGCTGCTCAAGAAGGGGAGCTGACCAGCCTCTAGCTGGGGCTTCAAAACTGGCTCAAGACAGCATATTAAAAACTGTATTATATCCGTGCATAGTTCCTGGGGAGCCAGATCTTTAGCAATCAAAATCTGTTTTTCTGAAATCTGATGGTAACTATATTTCACTATCGTTGATTTCTTTAATTTCTTGTAGTTTGTTTTATGCACGTAAGAATATTATTCTGAGAAAATACTCATAGACTTCACAGTCCAAAGGGGCATATTGGCACCACAAGGCCAAAAACCCCTGGTAATGGGAGAGACGGGCACACAAATAACCATATTTACGTGTCAGTACGTGTATGCTCCGACTGGTGGAGGAAAAGGGAAGAAGTGACTGTTAAAGGGTGATGTGCCGGAAGTGCTTACGAAGGAAAGTAACAAGGATGCTTTATAGACAACGAGCTACCAAACAGGGCATTAAGGAGAGCTGTAGGTGGGTGGGGAGACTGGGGGGACACTTTCAACCGCAGCGCCCACTGTCCCCAGGCAAAGACTTACTGCTCTTTAGCTGTTTCTTCTAGTTTTCCGTCCATGTTCCAAACAACATGCCGACACAAACACACGGGTCCCATCCCTATGCCAATAGTTACATGGTTTGGGATACGCCACAGTTTCGTATTTACATTATTGTGACTATGGAAATAAATATTTGTTATGACCAAAGGTGATTTTTTTTCCTTGTACTTTTTCAATGGAATTCACTCCTTGCCTCCCCGCCCCGTTGTCTTTTTTGATTTTTAGGTTATCCCTAAGTTTCTTGTCTGCATTGTAAATCTCCTCTCAATGCATTTAAATATATCAACTAATGTGTGTTTCCTTTTTCCTCTTGGAGATAAGGGAAATATCTCACAGATAAGCACCTCACTGCTGCCGCAGCTGCTCAATTCTAAACTGGAAATGACTTCTGCCCCCTCTTCGTCTTCTTGGGATTTTCTTTCTGCCCTTTCTTATCCTTTGCTGGATCTCGGGCTCTTGGATACCATGTATTCTTCTTGGCATTGTTTTGGGAGCACATCGGTTTTTGAGGTCTTGAAAATCAGAAACTGTTTTACCCTTCCAATTGATTGGTAGTTTGGAAATACAATTCTAGGTTTGGAAGCATTTCTCTCAGAACCGTTAAGCGGTTACTTCATTGTCTTTTAGTTTCCATGGTTGAGGTTGAAAAGTCAAATGTCATTTCTTTTCTTTCTGTCAACATTATTTTTAACTTTCTTTCTTCCAGTGGTTGGAAAAGATGTGCTGTGATATAGACCTCTTTGCTTTCCTTGGCTTGGCACTTGATGGGACCATTCATTCTGGAAACCTATAACCTTCACATTGGGGATATTTTTTCGGATGATTAATTTTCTTTTAACTTGCTTCACTCTTACTCTCTCCATCCCTTCTTTGAAGGAACCTCTGTTACTCGTATGTTGGATTCCTAGCTGACACTCTAATTTTCTTATGTTATCCTATCACTTTTTCGTCTTGTTTTATTTTTTATAAGGCTTAAAATTTTGTCCAACCATAAATTCTAGTTTATTTCTGTTCCCATGTTTGAAATTTCCAAGACATGTGTGCACATGTGTGTATATGTGTGTGCTTTTGTGTGTGTATGTACAAGCATGTGTGTGAGTATATATGTGTGTGTATGTGCCTGTGTGTGTACGTCCGCCTCTACAAGGCAGCGCCTGTGGGTTTGCCAATCCATGGTAATGTGATATGAACTCCTGCTTGTCAGACCCAAGGGTTTAGCAGAGAGGAAAAACTGAAGCTCGTTGGAAATTACAAACTGAATTTATGACTGGTTGTAGTAAACTAAATCTCCTTTCCAAACCTACAGTTGCTTATGTTTACAAAGTGTTGCTTTTATAGTTCTTAGAGCTCCCACAGTTCTCTGTCTTGTGCCCAATTCTCCCTTTTCCCCATAATTCCCTGATTCCTTTATAATTCTTCATCTCTCCCACAATTCTCTACTCTCCCTGATTCTCTGCCCTCTCATAATCTTCCTCCTTTTCACAATTCCCCAGTTTGTCCACAATTCCCTCTGCAACAATTCTGCCCTTTCCCAGAATTCCCCGTCTTCCATGTCTCCCACAATTTTTTATGATCTCCCACAATTTCCCATCTCACACAATTCTCTGTTGTTTCCCGGAATTCTCTCTTTATTCCATAACTCCCTGTCTTTCCCACAATTTTTGTGGCAGGTTTTTAAAAAAATTTTTTTAATTGCGATATAATTGACAGATAATGTTATATTAGTTTCAGGTGTACAACATAGTGATTGGATATATGTAAATACTGTGAAATGTTCACCACAATAAGTCTAGCTAACATCCATCACCACACAGTTACAAACTTTTTTTTTCTTCTGATGAGAACTTCTGAGATCTTTCTTAGCAACTTCAAGTATACAAGACAGTATTGTTAACAGTAGTCACCATGCTGTACATTATATCCCCAGCACTTCATTTATTTTATAACTACAAGTTCATCCCTTCTGACCACTTTTGTCTGTTTCATCCCATCCCCACATCCAGTCTCTGGCAACCACCAAGCTGTTCCACCTATGAGTTTTTTATTTGTAGCTTTCACATATAAGTGGGATCATACAGTATTTGTATTTCTCTGTAGGACTTATTTCACTCTGCAAAATGCCCTTAAGGTTTATCCACGTCGTCACAAATTGCAGGATTGCCTTCTTTTATATGGCTGAATAGTATTACAGTGCATGTGTGTATGTGTGTGTCATATTTTTTTTTACCCATTTGTCCATTGATGGATGCCTGGGTTGCTCTCATGTTTTGGCTATTGTAAATAATGCTGCAGTGAACAGAGGAGTGCATGTATCTTTTTGAGTTAGTCGTTTCCTTTGGATAAATACGCATCGGAATTGCTGGATCATAGGGAAGTTCTATTTTGAATTTTCTGAGACACCCCCATAATGTTTTCCATAGTGGCTACGTTAGTTTACATTCAGCAGTTCACAAGGGTCCCCTTTTCTCCACATCCAACATGTTATCTCTGGTTTTTTTGAGAGTAATCTCTCCAATAGATAGATGTGAAGTGAAATCTCACTTGGGTCGATTTGCATTTCCCTGATGATCACTGATGTTCAGCACCTTTTCCGGTACCTGTTGACCATCTGTATGTCTTTAGGAAAATGTCTATTCAGTTCTTCTGCCCAGTTTTTCATCGGATTTTTTTTTCTTATTGAGTCGTATGAGTGCTTTATACATTTTGGCTGTTAACGCCTTATCAGATACATGATTCACAAATATTTCTCCCATTTGGTAGGTTGCCTTTGTATTTTGTTGATGTTTTCCTTTGCTGCGCAGAAGCTATTTAGTTTGATGTTCATTGTTACTTGTTTATTTTTACTTTTGTTGCTTTTGCTTATGACGTCAAATCAAAACCATTATCTCCAAGACTGACGTTGAGGAGCTTACTGCCTATGTTTTCTCCTAGGAGTTTCATGATTTCAGGTCTTATGTTCATTTTGAGTTAATTTTTGTGTATGATGGTAGAAAGTGGTCCAGTTTCATTCTTTTGCATGTGGCTGTCCAGTATTCCCAGGACCATTTATTGAAAAGACGGTCTTTTCCCTTAGTCTTAGCTCCTTTGTCATGAGTCAATTGACCATGTATGCATGGGTTTATTTCTGGGGTCTCGATGCTGTTCTGTTTTTCTAGATGTCTGTCTTTATGCCGGTACCATACTGTTTTGATTACTGTAGCTTTGTAATGTAGTTTGGAATCAGAAGGTATAATGCCCCCAGCTTTGTTCTTTCTCAAGATCGCTTTGGCTATTCAAGATCTTTTGTGGATCCATACACATTTTAGGAGTGTTTGTTCTATTTCTGTGAAAAATGCCAGTAGAATTTTGGTAGGGATTGCATTTAGTCTGTAGAACGCTTTGGGTAGTATGGACCTTTCAACAATATTGATTCTTCCAATCCATGAGTATGGAATATCTTTCCATTTATTTGTGTCCTCTTCTATGTCTTTCATTAATATCTTATAGTTTTTAATATACAGGTCTTTCACCATTTTGGTTGAATTTATTCCTAGATATTTTATTCTTCTTGATGCAATTGTAAATGAATTATTTTCTTACTTTCTCTCACTGATAGTTCATTATTAGTGTATGGAAATGAAATTGATTTCCCTACAATTTCCTGTCTCAAGCACAATTCTCTATTCTTTCCCACAATTTTCTGTTCTCTCCCACAATTCCACATCTCTCCAACAATTCTCTTATTCCCAGAATTGCCCTTTTATTCCACATTTCTATTTTTTCTCCACAATGATAATTCTCTGCCACAATTCTCCATCTCTCCTACAATTCTCCTCTCCCTCTCATAATTCCATGTGTCTCCCAAAATTCTCTATCACATCCACAATTCCCTATTGTTTTCCACGATTCCCCATTCTTTCACAGAATTCCCCTTGTTTCCTATAATTCCCCATTCTTTCCAACAATTTTTTTTCCTCAATTTCCTCTTGTCTCCCACAATTCTGTTTTCCCCACAATTCTCCCTTTCCTGCCTCACTTCCTTGTGACTCCCACATTTCCCTGTCACTCCAACAATTCCCTTTTGCCCCACATTCCCTGTTCTTTCCTAAAATTCCCTCTCTCAAGTACAATTCTGTTCTTCCCAACAATTCCCTCTCAAGCACAATTCTTTATTCTCTCCCACAGTTCTCTTATTTCCTGTAATTGTTTCTCTCACAATTCCCTTAATTTCCTACAATTCTTTAGTCTCTTACCCAATACACCATTATCTCTCACAATTCTCTTTTCCCATAATACTCTCTTTTCTCCCACAATTCTTGTTCTCACAATTATCTTTTTTTCTTCTTACAATTCTCTGTTCTCTCCCACAATTCCCCTTATCTCCCACAGTTCTCTGTTCTGTCCCACAATTCCTCTGGCCCCCAGCAATTCTCTGTTCTCTTCCATAATTCTCTGCATTTTCCACCATCCTCTGTTCCCTCCCACAATTCCTTTGGTCTCCCACAATTCCCTGTTCTCTCTCACATTTTCCCTCATTTCCCACCATCCTCTGTTCTCTCCCACAAGTCCTCTGGTCCCCCACAATTC
>NC_064817.1:7217559-7291251 GCF_023721935.1 Panthera uncia | reverse complement strand
AATTCTCTGTTCTCTCCCACAATTAGTTTTTCATCCCACAATTCCCCATTCTTTCCCACAATTCCCCCTTTTCTATGAAGCCATAGAAGGATTTTATTTTATTATTATTTTTTTAATTTTTATTTATTTTTGAGAGACAGAGAGCTTGCAAGCAGGGGAGGGGCAGAGAGAGAGAGAGAGGAAGACACAGAATCCAAAGCAGGTTCCAGGCTCTGAGCTGTCAGCACAGAGCCCGACCAGGGACTTGAACTCAGGAGCCACTGAGATCATGACCTGAGCTGAAGTTGGAGGCTTAACTGAGCCACCCAGGCTCCCCCATAGAAGGATTTTGAAAAGAAGTTATTTGACCTGACAATAGGAAGAATTTGTATTCTCAACTTTGCTCTTCACCACTGTGCTTATATGCCTGGAGACCTTCACTTGGCTCCTTGCCAACACTGGCAATGAATTGCACAGTCTTTGCTAAGGCCTGAATGAATGAAGCAAGTTCCTAAGACACAGTTCAAAGACACAGCCAGCCCCCACCTCCCCTTATAGCTCAGGGTTCCTTATTCATCAGGGCCCACCTTCTGTACTCAGAGGCACCATGTCTATCTCACGTCTATATCAAGGGTCAGGGCTGCCTCTCACTCATTGAAACAAATGCTACTTTTCTTCAAAGGGATTTGTTGCCAGTCAAATTGGATTGCTAGAGGTTATCATTCTGTTTAGTATTTTCAATACCATTGTCATAGCTTCAGAGGACATACTATTGCCAAGCAGTAAGTTTCAAGCTTTTGTTTTCTTTTTATGAGTCTGGGGTCTTTTAACATAACCTCTAAAAATGAATTAATTATATGTGTGTGTGTGTGTATCTTTGGTTTTCATTGCGTAAGGAGACCATGCAATAAGATAGTATCACAAATATCTATACCTATTAGGATTCAAGAGTTAAAATACGAATTTTGATATCCCCTAAAGCATATTTCTTGGAAAAGTATGTCTGCTGTGGTGGTGATAGAGAATGGTTTATCGCCTTGTCTTTTGTGGCTTTAATTCTTCAATGCCACTTTTTAAAAAAAAAAATTATTTATTTTGAGAGAGAGAGAGAGCGAGAGAGTGTGTGGGCAGAGGAGACGCAGAGAGAGGGAGAGAAACAATCCCACGCAGGCTCTGGTCTGTCAGAGCAGAGCCCGATGCAGGGCTCGATCCCTCGAACCATGAGATCATGACCTGAGCCGAAATCAAGAGCTGGAGGCTTAACCTACTGAGCCAAGGTCCCCCTCTTCAATCCCACTTTTGAGTGAGTCCAAATTACTTAAGAGAGCCTTCTCATCCTTCCTCTACAGCCGCTCCTACCTCACCTTCTTGATCCCCCCCCCCACTGCCTCCAACAAGAAATGAAACTACCAAAGAAGCAGGAGTATATATATATATATATATATATATATATATATACATATATAGGTTGGCTAGTCAAGCATTCTCTTCCTAGTAGTGAAACCCAACTAAAGTCAGAAGATTCTTTGGTAAATGTAGAATGATAGCAGAGAAAAACAAAAGCCTTGGTGGATATCATCATTCATACTTGTGGCTTTAACATCCAACCATACCTGATGATTTACATTTCTTTGTTTGCAACCAGCTCTCGCTTTCCTGAGTTTCAGTTCTGTGTTCTGAATTGCTTCTTGGATTTCACTGCCTAGATAACCATTGTCATCACAACTGCGGTATGTCCGACCCTGAACTCATCTTGCCCTCCTAAACCTGTATATTTCTCAAAATCAGCAGCCATTTCTTTTACTCCCTGTCTACTTGCTTTCTACAGCTTAGTTTTCTCTTTATACAGTAAGATGGTGATTTCAGATAACTAGTATAATCTACTATGTTCCTCCCCTCTAAAAGAAAAATCATGTTGAGAGATCCTTAAGTGTGGTTTATACCTTAAAAAGTTAAAGGCAGGGGCACCTGGGTGGCTCAGTCGGTTAAGTGTCTGACTTCGGCTCAGGTCATGATCTTGTGGTTCATGGGTTCAAGTCCTGCATCAGGCTCTATGCTGACAGCTCGGAGCCTGGAGCCTGCTTTGGATTCTGTGTCTCCCTCTCTCTCTGCCTCCCCCCCACCCCCGTTCATGCTCTGTCTCTGTCTCTCTCTCTGTCTCTCTCTCTCTCTGTGTCTCAAAAATAAAGAAACATTAAAAAAAAAAGAAATCAACTCTTTTTCTAAAATATAAGTGTATTAGTCTGTTTGGGCTGCCATATAACAGGAAAACATAGACTGTGTAGATTAAACTACAGAAATTTATTTTCTCATAGTTCTGGAGGCTGGAAGTCCAGTGACTATCAGCCTGCCTTCAGGGCTGTCTTCCTGGCCTTATAGATGGCCACTGTCTCGCTGTGTCCTCACTTCTCCTCTCTGCACGTGCAGAGAGGGAGCTCTCTCCTATGTCTTCCTGTAAGGACGCCAGTCCTATCAGAGCAGGAGCTCACCTTTATGACCTCATTTAACTGTCTTTGTTTATTTTTTCACTAAAATTGGTATATAGCATTATAGCAGTTTCAGATGTACAACACAATAATTCAGTATTTGTATACACTACCAAGTGATCGCCACAATAAGGCTAGTCACCATCCATCATCATCCTGAACCCGCCTTCCCCTCTGATAACCACCAGTCTGTTCTCTGGATCCATGGCTTTTGTTTTGTTTGTTTGCTTGTTTTTCAGATTTCACGTGTAAGTGAAATCATACGGTATTTGTCTAATTCCATATGATTTCATTTAACTACGGTTACCTTCCTAAAGATTACTGTCCCTGAAGTGATATTTGGGGTTAGGGCTTGAACGTGAGGATTTTGAGTGGGACACAATTCAGTCCATCACAAGGAGGTGGACGTATTTTCTGTTTGTCATTTTTCTTGTGTTTTCACTTGTGGGAAGTTTTGCTTTGAGTAATTTTTGTGCACCTTCATTTTCAGTCTTTTATGGTTTCTGGGTATTGGAGCATAGTTCAAAGTACTCTTTTAAGCCTTAAATAAATCCTTTCATATTTTTTTTCTCAAATTTTTAAAAGTTTTCACTTTTTATTTTCAAACATCAATATATTTGAAATTTATCCCAGTGCAAGGAATAAGTTACAGTTCCAATCCCTCTATATTTTTCAGACATTTACTCAATTGTCCCGGGATGATTTATCCAATAAACTATGCCCCCAGATACCCCTTCACATATACTAGATTTGAGATGTCTCCTCATTATTATGACGCTAAATCCCCGTGAGTTCTTGGACCAATTTTTGGACTTTACCCTGAGCCATTGTTGCATCGGTGAACATTAGTTGAAGTGTTGGGACCATCTGGCAAATCAGTAGCCTCTCATTTCACTTCTTTTTCAGGTTTTTTCTTGATACTTTTGTTTGTTTATATTTCTCAATGAAATTTGTAGCTGGCTGGTCAAGTTTTTTTTTTAAACCTGGATGGTAATTTCGTGAGGATTATGTTAAAGTTATATATTAATTTAAGAAGACTAGAACTCTTGAGAAAAAAGAGTTCTCCTATACATGAAGATGCAGCACCTTCCCAAATGTTGAGTTCTTTTGTGTTCCTCAGTATCATTTTAAAGTGTTTTTTCAAATCTTAGATATTATTTTGCTGAGATTATTTCTTGGTATTTAAACTAGTTGTTGCAACGGAAGGGAAATCTTTTCTCTCCTTAGGTCTTCAGACTTAGAGTTGGTATATTTAGGCAAGCTTTTGGCTACGCTCACCTTATGTTCTGCGGTGTTTTGAATTCTCTTATTGCCTTTCGTCTTATTTTTTGTTGATCTTGGATCTTCTGGGAATTCTTTCATAGCATCTCCACTAATAATAATTTTACTTCCTCATTTCCAATCCTCAGGCCTGTCATTTCTCTGTCCTCTTAGTTGCATGGGCTTGGGATTTCCAGCAAAATATTAAATAATAGAAGTGGTAGTGGACACTTCAAAATTTTATGAGAACGCTTCTAGCATTACTTATCCATTAAACATCATGTTAACTTTTAGATTGGCATAAATAGAGTTTTCCTAAATCATGTTCGCAAAGAATGCGTATGTCTCTGTTTTACTATGAGATGTAACAAAATCAACAAATGCTTTGGTGAATGGACTTCCACAGGAGAGGATAAAGGGGTTGTTTCCGATCTAAGTTGATGTGAACTGAGCCGGCACAGCCAGAAAGAGGAGCCCAGAGGCAGAGGTGACCACGGGAACATGAGTCCCTGGGAAGTATCATATAACTTAGGGAAACTTGATCTTCTGTGGATCTGGAGATTCAAGTGAATCAGATCTTGAGCTCCAGGGGATAGGGAGGCCAGGCCTAGCTGCCAATGGCTTAAACTTTGCTTAAGGGTGAATTTATTAAATACCTATTATATAAAACGTGGTGAGTTGATAATAAAACATTCTGTGGTCTTAAAATCATATGTTTGGACCAACGCTTCTCATACTTGAGTGTGCATACACATCCCTCCGGGATCATGTGAAAATGTGGATTCTGATTCAGTAAGTCTAGGTGGAGCGTGAGAATCTGTTTCTAGTCCTCACAAGTGCCCAGGTGATGCCAGTGCCCCTACCTTTATTTACATAATTTCACTAATAATAATATGCTCGACTGATTTTTTTTTTAAATTCCTCGATTATTGCACAAAGCGGCCGCATCGTTTAATTCATTGCTTTTTGTGGTATTGCAGCGCTGAGCACTGAACCACCCGAAGTGAGAAGGGAGCGTGTGCACTGATGTGGTTTGAGGCCCACCTATAAGAGCTCCCCTGTGTGAACACGCTTGTCCCCAGGTGAGCCTTTCTGCAGTGCCGCAGCGAGGAGTGGCTGCTAACGGGGAAATGTGGCAGTCCTCGTGAGCGCCGTGCAATACATATTTTGTTGTGTCAGGTGAAATAGAATAGACTGCGTCTTATACCAGTGGTTAATTATTTTATTTTCACGGTGAACGGCTCAGTCTGCCCCCAAACTATAAGAAAACACTGGAAACCATCACTTTAATTTTTTTTAATGTTTATTTATTTTTGAGACAGAGAGAGACAGAGCATGAGTGGAGGAGGGGTAGAGAGAGAGGGAGACACAGAATCTGAAACAGGCTCCAGCTCTGGGCTGTCAGCACAGAGCCCGACGCGGGGCCCGAACTCACGGACTGTGAGATCATGACCTGAGCCGAAGTCGGACGCCCAACCGACTGAGCCACCCAGGTGCCCCATAGAAACCATCACTTTAAACCTTTAACTCCAATAGATTAATTTGTTTTATGAAAGTTTTGTCCCTGAAAAGAAACCTTAGCAGCATGCTTAGGTGATTTGCAAAGCAGGACCAGTGAGTATTGCATTGTTGGGTAGTGTTTATTAGAGGCAACGTTGGGCTGTTGTAAAATAATTCTTTTCTCTACCTTTCCTTTCTTTCTTTCTTATCGGCTCTTTCCCCTCTCTCTCCCTTCCTCCTGTTCTTCTTTCTTCCTTCAAGCCTTCTCTCCCCACCATTCCCCTTTCCCTTGCTTTTAGCAAATTATTGAGCACCTACTATGTGTAAGACATGCTAAACACACACAAAAAGATGTGTTTTGGCACTAATAATGAGGCCCCCAGGCCACTGGGATCTAAAAGAGATTTGAGGGGCACCCGGGTGGCTCAGTCGGTTAAGCACCCTACTTTTGATTTCAGCTCAGGTCATGATCTCACCGTCCTTGGGTTTGAGCCCCTTATCAGGCTGTGTGCTGATGGTGCAGAGCCTGCTTGAGATTCTGTCTTCCTCTCTCTCTGCCCCTTCCCCCATGCACACATGTGCGCATGCGTGCCGCCCCCTCCACCCCCAGAGGTAAATAAACTTAAAAAATAAGAGAAATTTATTTTTAAAAATAAATAAATAAAAGAGATTTGTTGAAGTTTATCCTTCAAAGGCAGGGGTAGAAGGGTGGCCGTTGGAGGAGAACGTTCCGGCCGGAAAGGAAACAAGATGTGAGTAAGGGAAAGACAGGCACTTCCGCTCAGGATTTAGGAGAGGCAGGAATGCTTGGCGTGTAGGAGCTTAGCACCAGGTTAGTATTATTTACAGGACCATGAGCCTGGCCTCTAATCTAAAAGGAGCACGGGAGCGAGGCATAGCAGGTGGTGAACCAAAATAATTCACCGTGATGTGACAACTGTGTTGAAATACGAACTTCATTAGGGGTAGGGAGGCAAGAATCTTCCCTTTTCTGAGTTGAAGGTAAGCCTCTTCAGTCCATATTTGCTTTCCTCAATTCTAGCTCCTCCTTTTCTAGGAAACACGGCGAAATACTTTATGCCAGCCATAAAAAGCACTGACTGTATTTAACGCAAATTTGTGAGCTTATTATGCTATGAAAGTGTTCCTTGGCTGTTTCACATGTAATGCGTGTTCACGCCCTCAAAATAGTTCGTATGTTTGGGATCCCAGATAGCCCACCTTTTGTTTTTCAGAGAAAACATTCAGTGGCTGTGGCGGGATGCGTTCTCGTGTCTACTCTGTGCAGCCTAGGCTGGGAATGGACCCTCAGACTAGAGAGCAGATTGAAACACCTGGAAACTCTCTTTTGCTTCCAGAACCAAGAAAGCGGGCATTGTATCTTAACCATCTCTTCTCCTTGGAACCTCACCCGGTGTCTGCCACATGCCTAACGTAGCAATGGACGGATGAGGGTGATCAGGAAGGAGAAACAAAGCCCACAGCACACTACCAAGTGGCTGCAAAATTATCCCTGTTCTGAAGACACATTCTTTCTCTTTTGTTTACCATAGGATACCTTTCTTAACCTAAAGCGGATAGGTGGGAGAATGGGCGGATGGGTGGTTGGGCGAACCAACCAGGGGGGTGGGGGTGGGATGGGGGGGATGGTAGGTGGGTGGTTGGGCGGGTGATGAATTAAGGCGCGTACATCAGTCCCTACTGACCAGTGAGACGATTTAATGTCCTTAAACTCTGATGACTTAGGGCAACTCTGTCAGCTATTTTTGAGTTTCCATCGTGTTGAAGTTTGAAATCACTACAACTTTTATGCTTTTGATGCTGTCTCTTTGTGTATGATCTGCTGAAAGTTTTGCCAACCCAGCAGTGATGTTTCTATGTACTTTGTGCCGGTTTAATGTTGGCTTTTGCAAAGTTGTCCACGCGTGGTTTATAAACCTTCATTTTTGTTGGCATTGAATGTTTTCTCATCACCTTGGACAATGTTAGAAGACATTTTATGGTGGAAGAGTTTACAAAGGGATAATACAAGTTAAAAAATTATAGTTATTAATAGTGGATTATTGTTTACATTATTTTTTAGTGTTTTATTTGAGAGCGAGAGAAAACAAGAGGGGGAGAAACAGAGAGAAAGGGAGACACAGAGTCCAAAGCAGGCTCCAGGCTCTGAGCTGTCAGCACAGAGCCCCATGCGGGGCTCAAACCCACGAACCATGAGATCATGACCTGAGCCAAAGTTGGATGCTTAACCAACTGAGCCATCCAGACCCCCCAGTAGTGGTTTAATTGGACCAGACAAATGGAACCCCAGGTCTGGATCCTCTAAATTAAAAAAAAAAACATATTTGAGGTAATCACTTTCATATTAGACTTTGCAGGAATTTTTTACAAGGGGCCCCCCAATTGGTGAGATCTGTCCAATTGGATGCTTCTTGTCAGTTGCATGAATCTGTGACCCTGTGACCCAGCAGCTCTTAGTTTGACATTACTAACAGGCCTCCACACAAACTTTTCATAATCTTCGGTGTCAGAATTTAAAAAAAATTTTTTTTTTTTTAAATAGTTTCGGAGGGAAGAATCCTAAACCTTCTGGCTTAAGAAAATCCTAGACAAAAAGAAATGGCCACTTGGGGGCGATGGAGGTTCAGAAACCGCCCGGCTATTCCCTGGGGCAACCGAGCACTTTAGCTGGTTTATTTATTCAAAGTTGGAATTTGGACGTGAGAACCACGGAGCTCAGAGAAATTCCTGGATGAGGAACGCAGTCCTGGGAAAAACCTACCAAAGATGGAATTAGCACCTTGGCGGACCGCCTTTAACACAAAGAGCTTTCCTTCCTTGTGGGTCTTAGGAATGGACTTGGGTTCCCATCAGTCTGAAACAGAGGAAGCCAAGTTAAACTGCAAAGAACTGAGCCAGGGAAGAAGCATGCTTGTTTATCATTACCTGCAAACACACGGAAACGCACAGTGCCCTTGGCCTTAAGGCATCGCCCGCCATCTGGCTCCGAGTTTTGGCTGGTGCGGGCAGGCCTCAGTCAGGACCTTTCCTCTGGGGAGGGGGAAGGTTGTGGAGTTTATCTCAGGAAACTCTGAGTCATAGCTTACACTTCAGGTGACACTTGAGGAATCTAGTGAGGCAGAGTTTAGACAGGTCCCGAGGGGTATCTTTTGGAAGACAAAGGAGGAAAACAATGTGTCTTCACCAAAGTGGTAATTTTTGCAGCCACTTGGTAGTGTATGTGGGGCTTTATTTCTCCTTCCTGATTATGTCAGCCGTGCTTGGGACCACTGGTAGGTTTGGGGTCCATCCGTGGCCCCAGACTGTGGCTAGCTCAGTCTGTCCAGCATCGTCAATGTGGTAGGCCCAGCCACTAATCCTACTTGGTCTTCTCCCCCCCCCCCCCCCCCCCCCCGCCCCTCAATCGATCCCATCAGTGTCCCAGCATAAGGCTTTTGTCTTGCGTTTACTCCAAGACGGGTCAAAGGACCTGGAGTTGTAGAACTCAGGAATGCATAACAGCATACACACATCCAAGAAATGACGTGGCATCCCATGTCCTAGAGGCTGTCCATTTCTTTTTTTTTAGTTTCATTTTATTTTTAAATTTATATCCAAGTTAGTTAGCATATAGTGCAACAATGATTTCAGGAGTAGATTCCTTAATGCCCCTTCCCCATTTAGCCCATCCCCCCTCCCACAACCTCTCCAGTAACCCTCTGTTTGTTCTCCATATTGAAGAGTTTCTTATGTCTTGTCCCCCTCCTGTTTTTATATTATTTTTGCTTCCCTTCCCTTGTGTTCATCTGTTCTGTCTTAAAGTCCTCATATGAGTGAAGTCATATGATATTTGTCTTTCTCTGACTAATTTAGATTAGCACAATACCCTCATGAGTGAAGTCATATGATATTTGTCTTTCTCTGACTAATTTCGCTTAGCACAATACCCTCTAGTTCCATCCACATAGTTGCAAATGGCAAGACTTCATTCTTTTTGATTGCTGAGTAATACTCTGTTGTATATATACCACATCTTCTTTATCCATTCATCCATCGATGGACATTTGGGCTCTATCCATACTTTGGCTATTGTTGATAGTGCTTCTGTAAACTTTGGGGTGCATGTGCTCCTTCGAAATGAGGCTGTCCCTTTCTTTTTTTTTTTAATTTTTTTTTTTTAGCATTTATTTATTTTTTGAGAGGCAGAGAGAGACCGTATGAGCAGGGAAAGGACAGAGAGAGAGGGAGACACAGAATCCGAAGCAGGCTTCAGGCTCTGAGCTGTCAGCACAGAGCCTGACGTGGGGCTCGAACCCATGAACTGTGAGATCATAACCTGAGCCGAAGTTGGACACTTAACCGACTGAGCCACCCAGGTGCCCCGAGGCTGTCCATTTCTAAGTCCCTCCAACCTGGCAGAGGGATGGCCGAGGAGTTCTAAGATTGCAGCTAGGAGGAGGACCCGTGGATCCCAATACCCAGTCCCCTGTGCCCTCTGGGAGTTGCTGATGCATGTTTCTGAGGACACTCAGAGAATCTGGAAATATGTTATGTCAGTGAGGACATTTTGGGTTTTGAGTGAGAAGTCCAACTTGGATTAGTTAAGCAGAAAAAGGAATTTATTGGTTCACATCCCTAGGAAGTCCAGGGGTGGGTAAGACCTCAAGAGGGGCTCAATCTGGGGGCTCTGCCTCCCTCTCTCAGCACAGTGTTCCTTTGTTTGATGGCCTCTCTCTCAACTTCTTTAACATTCTGGGGAATTAGCTCCTATCGGTCACATACTTTCCCTTGGACCAGCCGCTGTGTCTCAGGCTGGAATGGGGCAATGTGATTTGCTGGGGCCTGGAGCGTTGTAACTCACAGCCCACCTAGGACCACACGAAGGGGGAAAGAGGGCGCTCCCCCAACGAAATGATGCTGGACATGCTAAGGCAGCACGAATCTGCATGCAGATCCTTTGTATGGACAGAAAGATCAAGAAGCCAAGCCCTACTAAGAGATCCATTAGCCAATAGTAATATTAATCACAATTGCAGTTTTGCTTCCTTAAATTCCACCACAGGCCTAATGAAAAGGCTCTGGATTCTTGTGCAAATCATTTGAGGAATGTCTCTACTAATTCAAAGAGGATCTAAGAACTGTATTCTATTGACAAATGTCTCTATAAACAGGAACCCGAGTTGTAATAAATACAATAAGGAAAATACCCTGCTTTCAATACCGGATGCTGAAAAGGGAACACACTGTCTAACAATGCAAAGGACAGGCCATTGCATTTAGGACTAACAGTCCCGAAATTATTCCTGGAAACCCCGCAAGGTCTACATAATTATTTGCAAGGCTCCCTTAATGCAAGTGATCTGCTTTCTATGTAAATGCTAATCATATAAAACACATGCCCTGAAACACAACAAACTGAAACGAAATAGAATTTCAAGAAACCGAGGACCTAAAATAGCTATAAACAAAAACTAGTAAGGTGTGACCGGAGACAGTGGGACGTTCGGGCCTGAGTGACAACAGTCTGTGACATAGAGAAGGAAGCCAATTGTGTGACGGGATGATTTCCTGATTTTTTAAAGTTTATTTAGTTTGAGAGAGAAGGGAGAGAGAGAGAGAGAGAGAGAGCGAGTGGGGAGGGGCAGAGAGAGAGGGAGACAGAGAATCCCAAGTAGGCTCCAGGCCTTCAGCAAGGATCCTGATGTGGGCCTTGATCCCACGACCACGAGATCATGACTTGAGCTGAAATCAAGAGTCAGACGTTTAACCCACTGAGCCACCCAGGTGCCCTGATTTACCAATTTAAAGGTGGCTTTTATATCTAAAATAAAGGTGCCACAGGCCTGGCAGCCACCCCCCCCCCCCAACACACACACACAATTCTGAGGTCTAGAAGAAAACCCAAGGCTCTGTGGTGGGGTGGCCTGGAAAGGGCACCTTTCCGAATGTTCCAAGTTCTCCTCCGGGCTTGCTGGCCGTGAAGGTGACCGTCACTTCTCGTCTTAGAGCCTCCACTGCCTCATCGGCGAAGTGGCAAGAATACTGACCTAGGGAGTTGCTTTGCAGATGAAACAAGCAATCTCGTACGGGCCTAACCCAGGAGTAAGCACACTTCCGTGAAGGGTGAAGAGTAAATATCTGGGATTTTGTGTGCCAGTCTCTGTGACAGCCACTCAGCTCTGCCTCCTAGCGGAAGCCGCCTGGGCAATGTGGCCAGGGTGGGTGTGGCTGTGCACCAGTAAAAGTTTGTTCACAAAATAAAGGTGGCTTTCGACTGAGACCTTCGGGCCCCAGTTTGCTGACCTCTGGTCCACTAATTGTTCCTCCCTCCTGGTCCTGTTAATCCTCTTGCCCCTGGTCAGAGAACATCCTTCTGTGGACTCCGTTGTGCCCCCACCAAATTCATAAGTTGAAGCCTTAACCTCAGATGTGACTCTTCTTGGAGATGGGGCCTTTGAGGAGGTCATTACAGTTAAATGAAGCCCTAAGAGTGGGGCGTTAATCTGATGGGCTGATGTCATTATCAGAGGAAGAGATACCAGAGCTCGCTCTCTCCGCTATATGAGGACACAGCGCGGCAGCAACGCTGATGGCACCTTGACCTCAGACTCCCAGCCTTCAGAACTGTGGGAAAAGAAGTATCTGTTGTTTAAGCCACCCCACGTGTGGTGTTTTGTTATGGCGGCCCCAGTAGACTAATACAGTGACCCATTAATTAACTTATCAATGCTGTGGCTGCCTTACATTTCCTTCTTCTCTTTCCCCCTCCCTCCTCCTTTCTTCCTCCTTTCCTCCCCTCCCTCCTTCCTTTCCGTAAGTGTTTATGTCTCTCAAATGGAGCTAGAAACATCTGCCCTGCTTATCTAATAAAATTTGCGTGAGGCTTAAATTAAATAGAAAACATAAGGTACGATATAGCACAAGCTATCACTAAGGTATTTCCGTTTAAGGTCTATCACCTGTAGTTGCAAATGCAAACTACTACGTGGGACAGCAAATCTGGTCCCAAATGCCCTTCCCTCCTGCCCCCCACACGAGGTGACTTGGGTGATGGAGTGGTGTCTGTGTTTATCTGCTTGGGCACTCTCCTTTTTTGAGCAGTAGGGGAGTTATAAGGAAGCTAGGAGGAGAAAACATGTATGAAAGGATTCTGGTTCTAGTCCAGACAGAGTGTTTTCCCTCCATTCTTTGACGGTCAGTGGTATCGCGTCCTTCATTCAGTAAATACAGATACAGTTTCTACTCTATGTCAGGTGCTGTGCTGGGTACGGTGGATACAGAAAGGAGAAATCAGATAAAGGCTTGGGCCGCGTGTGCGCGCGCATGTGCGTGTACACACGCCGGCAGAAGGGGAGAGGAGGTTGGGCTCAGAACAGAGAACCATTGAATGAAGAAAATAATTACAGACTCGGAACAACTTCAAAAAAGAAAACCAACTGGGCCACACGGCAGAAGTTACAGGCATGGGTGTGCTGGAGACAAAATCCGCAGTGGCCATGGCCTCTTTACCTCCCCTTTCATCATCTTCCCTCCCCTCAAGCCCAATCCCCAAGGCTTTCCAGCTCCTAGTTTCTCCTGCAAATGTTGAATCAAGATGGTGGTCTTCTTGTTGGGATCATTCCTCATATACGGTTCGCAGTAATCGTCACAGCTCTTATTAACATGTGCTTCTGGCCTGGGCACTACTCTGCTCGGCATTTTTTGGTAATCAACTTTCAGTTTTAGAATAGTTTCATATTTACAGGAACGTTGCAGTGACATACAGAGTTCCCTTACACCCCACACTCAGCTTGTCCTGTATTAACATCTTACCTCAGTATGGTACATTTGTCACAAGCAATAAACCAACTTTGATACATTGATATTAACTAAGATCCATTCTTTACTTGCATTTCATTAGTTTTTACCTTAATGTTCTTTTTCTGTTCCAGGATCGCTTCCAGGATGCCACATTACTGGCTGTGACGGTTTCTCAGACCTTCCTTAGTTTTGATGACCTTGACAGTTTTGAGGAGCACTGGTCAGGTATGTTGTAGAACACTCCCGAACTGGGATTTGTCCGATGCAATGCATTATTTCTTATTCTTACGGCTAATCTTCAGTGTTAATAGAAATTATCGATTTCATTATTACAGATGAAAGCACTGAGGCCCAGAGAGGTTAAGGAACTTCCCTAAAGTCGCACAGCTAGCAAATGACAGAAACAATGATTCAAACTCAAGATTGACATGAATTACGCCACGCATTTACTCTGCCCTCCCCCTGCCTCAGCCCCGATCTGCTGAATTCCTGACAACAAAAGAGTTCCCTTCAAGGCTGTCAGGGTGATTTCTTTTGCAGTTGTTCCCCTCACATAGTTTTAAACAATTTATTAATGTGTTTAATTAAATTAGAGCAATTTCCCCTATCAGTTATTTGCGGAACTGATTATTCGTGTAGCTTCAGTGGCTGTCTTCTTGGGGTAGTTGGTCAATTCAGAAAGAAGAAGGCCAACCAGTCTTCAAGAACCTGTGTTTCCAGTGGCTCAAACTGTGCTCACCTGGGGTCCACAAGTATCACCTGGGCTGCTTGTTAAACAGGCACTTCCCTGGGGTAGGTTGATCGACTGTCCCAGTTTGCCCAGAACTGACCAGCTCCCAGGATGCGGGACCTTCTGTGCTAAAACCGAAACCGGGACTGTCCCAGGCAAACCAGGGTGGTCGGTCACCCTAGCACCGATCTCTGGTGAATTGCCAGGGCCCAGCAATCTGCTTTTAAACAAACTACCCGGGAGAGGGCCCTAAACATACAGAAGCCGGAGAGCCGCTACATCAGATACGGGAGAGAATTCCTGGAAGAACTGGTGGCGGGTTTCTAGAGACACTGAGAAAACACTGATTTTCATCCGGGTATGTTTGATTCTGCGTGAAGTTGAGAGGAAAAAACAATCACCCAGCCTTCAGCCCAGATGACATCAGTGGGGATCGTTGTTCACTCTTTGGGTAAGAACTGAGCATTGCTTTCCCAACTCGACAGTTTTGTTGAGGGATGATGGGAGCTCCCAAAAGATATCAGGTCCTTCCGAGGCCATTATTTACCACGTGGACTTTAAGATCACATGACAGTTAACGCAGTGTATCTGAAGTTTTATCTTTTTAACGTCTCATTACCAAAATGATCAATTACACGTTTTACACACATTCGTTTTCATTCCAACTGAGCTCAGCTGCTCAGTTTTTATCAGAAATACTTGATCCATATTTAGATTGACGCGACCGAGTTGTTCCGAATGTATTTAACCTAAGAGTAGTCCAACAGCTGAATCGGGTCTTATTTTCTCAATTTTCGTTTTAATTGTAACCAAAACGAGGAACGCAGTTTGTCAGGCTCACTAATCACATCCCAGTTACTGAATAGACACGGGTGGCTGGCAGCGTTGGAGATGGATGGCCCGGCTGCAGGGCAGTGCTTCTCAGACTTCAATGGGGGCATCAGATCACCCGGCAGTCTGCTTAAAAGCTAGGTTCTGATTCGGGAGATCTGGGGTGGAGCCTAGGAGTCCGCCTTTTGAACAAGCTCCCACGTGACGCCAATGCTGCTGGTCTAGGGACCACATTTTGAGTAGCAGGGGACTGCAGTGACCTTGAAGGAGGGCTACCTCAGTTTTGATTTCTCTACTTGCTCAGTGGTGTTCTCTCATTTTAAAGGCTAGCAGATGTGCATGTGATCGTGTGAATATATATAAAACACACATGTGTACATCCATACGTGTATGTGTATGTAGCTGAATATGTGCGTGTGTCTGAACTTGTGTAGATACTTAAGCTCTGCAAATACAGAGAACACTTCATGACTAGAGGTGTTCTGTGTCTTCACTTTCTTTTTACTCTTGAGAGAGAGAGAGAGAGAGAGAGAAAGAGAGCAAGCAGGGGAGGGGCAGAGAGCGAGGGAGACAAAGAATCCGAGGCAGGCTCAGAACTGTCAGCACAGAGCCTCACACAGGGCTTGAACTCACCAACTTTGAGATCACGACCTGAGCCGAAATCCAGAGTCGGACGCTTAACCGACTGGGCCACCCAGGCGCCCCTTCTTCACTTTATTTTAAATTCAACTTACTCTTCTTTGGTCCCTGGAACTGAACAGCAGCTGAATGTTGAATCTGGATTTAAGTCCCTATATGTGTTTGTTTGCTTTTTCAAATGCGTGCAGTAGGTTCCTTCATTGTATTTCAACGTTTGAAGGTATTTAAAAAGTATTTGATGGCCCCCCCTCTGTGGTTTTGTGAACTGTGCAGAGTAACCTCCAGTTCCATCTGGTTCCCTTGTACTTGTGTGGGGAAATTTTATGCCCCATTATTTGTGTTTCTATAGACGCTTTTTCATTCTTTAGACATCGGTATGGAAAGGTTGTGAATTACTTCTAATAACTCCAGCATCTACTCAACTATTCGATTCACTTGGTTCCTCTGATCCAAAGCTGGTTTAACTCCTATGCCAGGTTCTGAGAAACAAACACCGCCTCTCCCCGCCCCCCAAATTCAAAAAACAAAAACTAAAATTGACAGAGTTCTCTTTGTCAGGATTTATGAGAAAGTTATTGGGGCATAAACAGCCACCAAAATCATAGTGAAATTGGAGAAATTGGTCATGCTCCTTTTATTATCCTTCAGTTTCTTTTAGGGGACAAGCTTTCCATGGGAAATCACCATTATTTTTGGCCGTTACTGGAATCCGACAAAGGAAGACATGAAGACTTTTCGAGAAAAAACAGGGAATAACCCAGCCTTCCACTAAAGTGGAAGGAAATAAAATGAGGGATAACAATTAGGTATATCAAAGCAGGATGGAGGGTAAAAATGTTAATTTTTACTTTAGTCTCAATTTTAATTTTATTATCTGTTATTGGCTCTGTGTGGTGGAAACAATTGCGTATCTTTTTCTTTATGGGACACAATCCTTATTCTGTGTACAGTTATAGATTCCAATAATTATAAGATCTGGCACCATCCATGAAAATGGCCACTAATTCAAAAGCTTCGTTCATTGGGCTGAATTCTGGAGGGTTCAAAAATCTCCAGGGAAATCAAGCTAGGGCTCAGCATGAATAGTCTCTTAATTTTATTTCATTTGTTTTAGCTGCATAGGTGTCTCTGGGTGAAGTTTGGATATGCTTCATTTTTTATTTCCTGTGGATCACGTTGCATTTAATAATAGCTAATAATAGGGGCACCTGGGTGGCTCAGTTGGTTAAGCAACTGACTCTTGATGTCGGCTCAGGTCACAATTCATGAGATGGAGCCCTGTGTCAGGCTCTGCGCTTTCGTTCATGCGCGATCTCTCTCATAATAAACAAACATTAAAAAATAATAGCTAATAATAATAGCTAACATTCATTAACTGCTTTTTTAAAAAGTTTATTTTGAGAGAGAGAGAGTGTGCGCGCGGCGCACACACAAGTTGGGGTGGGGCAGAGAGAGGGGGAGAAAGAGAATCCCAAGCAGGCTCTGCATTTTCAGCGTAGAGCCCAACATGGGGCTTGAACTCACAAACTGTGAGATCAGGACCGGAGCTGAAATCAAGAGCTGGATGTTTAACCGACTGAGCCACCCAGGCGCCGCGTTAACTGCTTAATATATGTCAGGGCCCTATTAATTACTTTATTTGCTTTATTTTATTTAATTCTCATAACAACTTCATAACATAGGTACTGTTAGTATAATTTTTAAAGAACTAAAAACATAATCTTGTAAAAACACAGAACGAACACCTGTCAAGAATTTATTCAACTCATTAACGAGAGGACCATAAGAGGGTTCAACTGATTCCAAAAGCATTTTGAGGAACTTGGTATTTGTAGGCATTTTGAGGGGAAAAAAAAGTGTTGGAATAAGATTTCCAGGATAGATTCAAAACTGATTAATAGGGCACTAAAGCCACAACCTTTGCGGTTATCTTTTCAATTGGACAGAAATCTATGAATTAACATGTAACTACAGAGCATCTGAATTCTAACCAAATAAAAAATAGACAAACAAGTGCATTCCCTAGGTAATGATGTAACTCTTAGGTCGGTAGGTGAGTGCCCTAGGGAGATTTTGAAAGGTCACACCTCGGGCCATTTCACCTCATTCAAAGTTGGGATGTGTTCTTAACAAAGCTATACTTATTCTCATTTTAACAATGAGGATGCTTAGAGATGTTAAATTAGGTGATAAAGGAGTCTTTGCAGGGACTGAGCAAAACTGGAGCCCTGTGCTTCTGACACTGCAGCCTAGTCTCTTAAACTAGGTGAAATCCATTTTGATCTGGTTTATAAAATTCTCTCTCTCTCTCTCTCTCTCTCTCTCTCTCTCTCCCCCCCCCCCCCCGTGTGTGTGTGTGTGTGTGTGTGTGTGTGTGTGTGTATGTACATGTACGTGTGGCAGGGGAAAGGATTTGGAAACCAGTATTCTTTTTTTTTTTTTTAATTCTTAAAATGTTTATTTCTGAGAGAGAGCGTGAGCAGGGGAGGGGCAGAGAGAGGGGGAGACAGAATCTGAAGCAGGTTCCAGGCTCTGGGCTGGCGGTACAGAGCCCGACCCAGGACTCGAACCCATGAACCATGAGATCATGATCCGAGCTGAAGTCGGATGCTTAACTGACTGAGCCCCTGGAAACTGGTATTCTAACCTGGATGTTTTGGGGGCTGTTACTGACAAAGCTTATTCAGATGGTGGCAACATTTTGACCATTTTTTTCTTTTTTTTTTTTTAAAAGAAAAATCTCATCCCTTGCCTATTAAACATCCATCATTAAAAGAGAAGTCTAGTCTACTGGTTGCTTAGGAATGGGAGGTAGGGTTTGCACTGAACCATCACACACATTATCCTTGCCCTTGACCACCAGCACATATTTGAAAACTAGCTGGCCAGGGGGTTAGACTTTGAAGTTCTGAAACAGACTTTTCCTTGGTACAAAGCAAAATGTGTTCATGCAGAGTCTAAATCCACGAACCCCAGTCTGTAATCAGCTCAGCTACCCAGCTTCAATGCAAGAGAGTTAATACATGCCTTTTAGGTGTAATTTGCATGAAAGATAGTCTAAAATCTATTGGGTTTCAGAGAGAGGGAGAGAGAGAGAGAGAGAATAGGAGATTACATTAATTGAAGGCATGTTAAATTTGTACCCATCAGAGGACCAGGGGCCAGATTAAAAGGTTAAAATGTGGAGATGGGAGGTGGGGGGAGCATGTGGAGACGGGAGCTTGGCAGTGTGGGCAGACTGTGCTTCCCCCCTCCCCACTCCTACTCTAATCTCTTTACCTCCCGTGAGCCAGGCAGCTGCCAAGAGGTAAACGACTAGGACAGGCGAGGCCTTGGGCTGTCCTGGGGGGTCCGGGGTTGGGGAGATCTGGACTGGACTGCCGCCCAGAGTGGGAGGGGGGTCGCTGATGATGGCCAGAGGGTGGCCGATCCCCGCTCGGTGTTCAGGACGGATGGCGATCCCACCTGAGCGTGCTGGGTGTCCGTGATCCCCGTGAACAGTAGGTGGAAGAAAGGTATAGAAGCTAACAGCGGTCACGTGGCCAGTCGTAGGAATGAGGATGGTGAGGACATAACTTCTTCCTGTTGTGATATGTATCCATACAGGTAATAAAATTTGGCCTTCCTTGACTATCACGTAGGAACGTATGACTCAATACTTACTTTGTAGCCTCACTTTGGGGGAAAGCGCAAGGCAATTCAGGCTGCATGAAGCAGGATAGAAGCATCATGTTGTTTACTTATTTGAAAGTTAAAAATGGGTGAAAGGAGTGCATGCTGCCCGGACAAATGGGTGGAGTGTGCATCGCTACAACTACCACCCTTCCGAGGTGTCTTCTGAGTTCCTGAAGAGAAGTAGGGGACTGACTCTCTTACAGTCCCCTTCCCCGTAGCGTCCCACGTGAGGGTTGCCGAGGATGGTAGCGGCGGGGGGGGGGGGGGGCGGCTTTTTTTTCAGGTGACAGAGGAGCGGAAGCCGTTCCGCTCAGGGCTGTTTGCAGCGGGATGTTGGGCAGGCGGGAGGCTCACAGCGGCCTTGCCGGGAGAGATGGACACAACCAGGTGCTTTGCTGGTGCAGACTGAGGTTTCTCCGAGGTTCTCTGGGAGCAGACTCCCGTAGAGCTCGGACAAGCACCCACACTGCTATGCCAGGCTGAGATCATCAGTGTCTGCGTCCCTGGTCTTTCCTAGTGATTCTCCTGACCCGACTGTGCTAATGGATTCCGACGGAAGCCCTGATTATTATATTAAATTCTTTATTCCTGGAATGTTCCGAATGACC
Organism: Panthera uncia; assembly: GCF_023721935.1. NCBI lineage: Eukaryota > Metazoa > Chordata > Mammalia > Carnivora > Felidae > Panthera > Panthera uncia. Next base: position 7,271,743 of record NC_064817.1, on the reverse strand, counting down.
CTGTTGTCTCAGCTTATACTGACTGACTGTTGTCTCAGTTTGATAAAAGACGTGCATCTCGATGCCTTGAAGGGAAATGCTGTTGGAAGGCAAACAGCATCCGATCCGCACAGGAATCAGAAGTGCTGCTAAGCACATGGTAAAATATAGAGAATTAAAAAGCACTAAGATTTTCAATCTGACCTTGAGATAAGGTCCTTCCTTAGGTTTCAGTCTGTTGGAGAGCCATTTGCATCGTATCTCAGGGGTCAGCGAACTATGGCCTGTGAGTCAAATCCAGACTGTCGCCTGCTTTTATAGATAAAGTTTGATCGGGACACAGCTGTGCCCATTTGTTTCCATACTGTCGATGGCCACTGTGCTGAACCGTAGAGCCAGATTTGAGTATTTGCAGCAGAGACCAGGCGGCACACAAGGCCAAGAATATTTGCTATTTGCCTTTTTACAGCAAACGTTTGCCGACTCCCGTGTTGTCCTCATTCCCGCTTCCTTCAAAACGTAAGGGTTTTGTCTCTGTCATCATCACCTTGGCTCAGCGGGATTAGACTAAAATACTAAGGCTTTCGCAAAGCCATTTCGGATGCCAGAAGGAACCTTTCAGCTGTCTGAAAGTACCCACTTACCAACACTTCTAACTTGGCATAGCAACGTGTCATGTTTCATTAACTGCATCCCCCTTGATCATTTTGGCTACCTTTGCAGCATTTTGCTCCCTGCCTTGGGAAAAGTAGACCAATCTGCTGTTCCCATGGTCGTGCCGTTCCCGCAGAAGCCCAGTTCCCACATGGACCGGGAAGTGTTGCAGAAAGGGGAGCATTTTGTGTCCGAAATTCAACATTTTAGAAGCAGCGGAAGAGCGATTTGACACATTACCGGAAATCTAGAGGAAGAGGGCTTAAAATGCTTTCGAAGCAAAACCCTCACTGAGCGTGTTTGAACTCTATTTTTTGTCACTTGGCCGTGCGAATCCTTTCTCTTTGTCAGTCACGAAATGGAGCTTGCCCCCTCTAAACGGTTGCTGTTGAAAAACTCTGGAAAGGTATAGTTTAGGACATGTAACAGCCACGTTGTGACATTCAGAGAGGATTCTTTAACGTTTGGCTATGATATTGCATCTGTTATAACCCAGTGAGCCTACAAATGCAGAAGATAATGAATGTATTGATAAATATTATGCATTCATGTCCACAGGTCAGTCATCAAGTTTTTTAATCCATTCAAAAAGTATGCGTGTGTATGTGTATATGTGTACGTATGTGTTTATTTATTTGGCTCCTGCCCTAGGCCGGGCCCTGCCGCGGTTTTGGGGCACGGGAGGACAGGAGGTAAATAAGGAGAGAAAGGAAAGTTCTGGAAAACCTCACACGCCTCTCCTTCGGGAGAAGTAGCTCGGTCGTACGAACCCCGTGTCTGTGGCTGTGAAGCTCGTGGCTCTAGTGTGGCTCCGGCAGGCGGCCTCCTCCACACTTACTCCTGGCCTGTGTCCTCTAGAGCCGTGTTAGCTCTGCTCACAGAATGACCGCAAAAAAAGCATAGGAGGGTCCTTTTAAATGGATGTTTTTGTGAAGAGTCAACTATAGAGTTTGTATTGGACCAGAGTTAATGTGGAGCAGCAGGAAGCCCCTTGCGCTCCCCTTTCCAACTCCATAGTCTGACATTTATTCTTCTTGACAGGAAGATAGACTGCCAACTTTGTTTTTAATTATTTGAATAAAATTACATACATCATTCTCCCTTTTCTTGTGCCTCCCTCTGAAATCCCATCTTCTGTGTAGCTGATGCTGATGAAATTGCCGGTTTTGGCATTAGTGCTTCTGTCAGCCAAGTGAGATGAACGGAGTTAATATCCACACCCTGAAATGAAGCCAGGAACATTTACCCCCGGGTTCCCCCCCCCCCCCCCCCATTCTTTCCCCCCCCCCCCGCCCCCACTCTTTATCTGCCACCCTGCAGACGTACCGCACATCTCCACGCATCTAACCTGGCACCTGAATAAACATTTTCATAGTGTTTTCTAATGCCCCCTTCCCACCTCCCCTCCCTTCGCCTCCCCTCCCTACTCCTCTCCTCTCTTCTCCTCTCCTCTCTTTTCCTTTCCTTTCCTTTCCTTTCTCCCTTCTCTTCCCTTTCTTCCTTTCCTTTTCCTTCCTTCCTTTCCTCTTCCTTCCTTTCCTCTTTCTTCCTTCCTTCCTTCCTTCTTTTTTCTTCTTTCTTTCTTTCTTTCTTTCTTCCACAAAACGGTCAGACCCTCCCTTTTTTAAATTCTAGTGTAAACACGGAACAAATGTGTAGCTCATCATAATGGACATCTGTTATAGGAATAGTGGCGAGCTCGTATCTCCCAGATTAATCACTGTTTCTATTCATTTGGAATTAGCAACCTGTGACTTCAAGTAACTCCCTGATGAAACAGAACACACATTCTTTTCACAGATGTATAGAAATAGGAATAAATCTACAATTTGGCAAGTGCTCCAGATGCGGGGCACAGTGCATGCTTATAATAAGAAAATATAATAGCTGTCTCAGACTAATACACGGTGACTCTGACAAAGAGGAATTTATATAGTCGAAACTTCTTGAAAGCAGCCTCACCTGCATAAGTGTTTTCTAAACTCTGGCCCTGAGGGCCTGTAGTTTCCTGACAAAGTTTTCTCATGTTATTTGTCCTCCTTGGAGACTCGAAATTCTTCATCACTTCGAAGCAAGATAGAAATTTGGAGGCTATGAAGCATAACAGAATTATCGTCTGTAGGAGCCAGGGTCTTACTGGCTACCCTCCTTTGTCAAGGTATGTTTTCAGAAAGAGTGCATTTCTGTGTGCTAGGACTGTGTATCCAAGACATCTATCATATACGGATCATTGAGTACAAGTCCGCATAAGCTAATGATTCACAGTTGTAACCCACTGCACGCTCAGACAGAATATTGCACTCAAACCCAAATAAGGAGTGTGCAGCATAAAGTATTTGTTGAATTCATTTGTGCTATGAGTGATGCCCGCATTTACAACGAGGCCATTCCTTCGTTTGGCAATGGTTTCTCGATCCTGTTCCATCAGAACCTACTGGTCCAATCTTGGTGGCGTTCTAATTTGGGATACGAAGACCTGAACTTTTTTTTCTTTAAAAAGATTCGTCTAATGAAGGAGCCATTAGACTCCTTCACTCCAATGGCAGATGGCCATTGGCATAAGGCCAATACTGCGATAGAGCCTCTGGTAGACATCTGCACTGCAGAACGGTCAATCTCTCTTCAGTGGGCTGTAGACAGCAAGAAGAAATTCAGAAAAGACTAGAGACTTTGAGAAGATGGTGTCTTAGCGGAGTCCCGAAAGAGGGTTATTTATCTGGGGCTTTGGGGAGAGTACTGGACACAGGCTAGGGACAGAGCGGGAATGTCACTGCTTATCTTCCGTAGGTTGCGTCGTGCTTCTATTCAGCTTCGGGAAACAAACTTTAAGAGCATGAGAGATGTAAGCAAGAAAATGATATAGCAGGGTCAGGGTTTGAGAGGAAGAGATAAGGGATAGTTTGGGCCACTTGTAGCTCTTATAATCTGATGGTAGGGGAAACATCAAGTAGTCTACCTCTTGTGTCCTATAATTGACTATGCTGAAGGTAGACAAGATAATAAGAAAACCGTAGACCAAAAATGGTCAAGTATTGGGCGCCCAGCTGGTGGGCAGAGCTTGTGACTGTTGATCTCGTTGTAAGTTTGAGTTGCACGTGGTGTGGAGAGATGACTTAACAATAAAATATTTTTAAAAATGAGTAAAAATGGTCAAATATTGGTACAGTCTATTGGTCAAATATTGGCACGTGGGGTTCAGTCTAATAGGTGTAACATGTGTGTACATGGTACAAAAATCGCAAAGCACAAAAGAGAGTGAAAAGTAGGTCTCAATCCTTTCCTTCTCCCCTACTCCTCCATTTCCTTCCTCAGAGGAGACCACTGCTAGAGTTCTTCCAAAAGGTATTCTTGCCATATTCAAGCATTTCCATCATGTAACACGTTGTTAAAATGGGGCTCTTCTAGGGTCACTTTTGGCTGAGGAATGAAGACAATGACCGCCACATTCCAAGATACCACCAGGACAGTCATTCTCAGTAGACTGTGGAAAACCTGAAGAGAGGAGTCACCGACATGGAGGGTAAGGGTTCAGAGGCGCTTGTGGGGAGGGGTTTCCTTGTGGGAAATGGCACTGAGGGTCCCACTGCTCCTTCCCCCTCAAGAATGAAGGCAGGGGGACTCTTATCCCTAACCCCTGGCCTACTGGGGGGAGTGTGTCAGCGAGACCGAGCTGAGACATGTGAAGTCTGTTCCTTGCATCTGAGGAGCCTGGAAGGCTGGTGCCTGACTCACCTGATGAAGCCCGGATGTCCCATGATCAGAGGGAGGGGCCTCTTTCTGGAAGGAAACTGCCCTCCCTCCAGGGTTGCACGGATTCAGGAGACCTTGCGTGGAGTACGTGATGGGAATATTGGCCCACAGTTGTTTTAACAGGGATCTTGTAGCAGGGTGTTGCAAGTCGGTTTCTCCCGGAAGTATGCCGTGGGAAGGAGTTCGGTGCGCACATGTCGAAAAGGGGTCAGCGGCTGGGAAGGGGAGAAGAAGGAAGCGGGATTGGGTAGAGGGAGAAGCTGGGCTGCCGTTCAGGCCACATCAGCCTTGGCCATCCCCGTGGGTAGCTCCGGTGTGAAATGGCCCATCATAATGATCCCTCTTGGGGCCAGATGGCACGGATTTTCTACCATTACTGTGGCCAACCATCCTGGGAGGGGGTTCTGGATAACACATCTCAATGGCCATCACACGAGGCAAGGGTACCCTCGAAATCGAGCCCGAGGAAAGGCTGGGATGTTTAAGCCTAGGGAGGAAAAGACGCTAATGTTGATGTGGTTTATTTTGTTGCTTAGAGATGGATGCTTGATTCTCCTTTGAGGGCGATTGCTCCTCAGTTGTGGGGAAGAAAAATGACCACAGCAAACCTTTTGGTTATGCCAAAGGGAAGCTGTAACTCTAACCCATCTGCATAATTCTTCATTGGAGGCCAGAATCGTACCCTCCCAGGAGGGGAACCTGGGGCTGGTGATGAAGGATAAACTATTGTTACCTCTCTCTAGGTCCCAGGAGAGTTTGGGGATAGGGGAGACAATGGTCAAAACCCTGCCAGGGTGAGTGGTTAGTGGGAGGAGGGCTCTACTCTGTGGCCTGGTCGACACCGGGAGCTACACTATTTTGTGTCGTTTCACATTTGCGTTTCTGCGTTACAGTCCTTACCTTTCAGCCTCGTGTGGTCAGTACAATTTTGTCAAATTATACTTCCGAAGTTATATTTATATCATGAAATTATATGGTGTCAGCAGTGCTCTGTGAAACCGAAGGGGGGATGGGCAGCATCCCTACCGGGGACAAAGCTCTTGACGCAGCTGGGAAAGGCCGGGCAAGGCCGGGAGGCAGTAAGCGCCGAATTCCAGTAGCCACAGGGCACCAGGGTGAAGTGAAGGAATAGTCTAGTCTGTAGGAATCTCCATCCCAGAGACGCGGGCTGGAGAACACGCTGTGGCGTGAGGTGGGGCTTCGCCACCATTTCAGGCACATCCGTGGGAGGTGCCGCCACGAAGGAGGAGCGCTTGGCTCACCTGAACATCCGTCCTGGAGGGACTGCAGTGGTTTCTCTAAACGCCATCCTATCCGGCCACTGCTTACGTATCCGGAGTCAGCCTTGGGTGTTGCGTGTGTTGTTGAGTGGGGCCACTTTGGAGAAACTCCGTTCCAGTGCAAGTTAAATTCAGGCTTCCTTACCTGCCCCTTCCTAGCTGTCTCTTTATCCTCCTCCCTTCAGCACTTTTCGGGTAAACGTTGCTTTGATCAGGAAGCATGGTGTGCAGTAGAAGCTTTGCTTTGGAGTCACAAAAGCTCCTATTCCATATTGAGTACTTCTTTTTTTTTTTTTTTAATTTTTTTTTTAACGTTTATTTTATTTTTGAGACAGAGAGAGACAGAGCATGAACGGGGGAGGGTCACAGAGAGAGGGTGACACAGAATCTGAAACAGGCTCCAGGCTCTGAGCTGTCAGCACAGAGCCCGACGCGGGGCTCGAACCCACGGACCGTGAGATCATGACCCGAGCCGAAGTCGGACGCTTAACCGACTGAGCCACCCAGGTGCCCCAATATTGAGTACTTCTTACTGGTGCAGATGCTGGCTTACTTCGCACAGTACTTTCCTTCCCGCACACTGAGTCTCTACGGCGATTGCGTATAAAGTGGGTGCACTTGACTGCACTTACTGTCTGTTGCTCAGATCGTCATTGACTTGACCAGGAAGGAACCTCTTTAAGCTGCTTCCAGTGTCCTTTTGAAATGACTTTATCTTTGACACCTTCCTTGATTTCTGGCACTACGTGATGTCTCAGGCTCATCTTGTGTCTTCTCTGCCACCGAACGAGATCTGCGAGTGGCCATTTTCCCGAGAAACTCTAATACCTTGCAGTAGGGATTGGACTTAGAGGCCCAGATCTAGGGGCTTTAGCATTTATTTCTACTGATCATTTTAGTTAGCACTGCATGACTGTGTACACAGAGCGAGTGTCTTCGTGCATTCATCCAAAGAGCATCAGTGATGTATTGGTAAATGATAAAAGCAAATTGTGCAGCACTGTAATAGTGTTTTGAAAAAAAAAAAAAAGTTAAAAGGAAATAGGCACATATCACAATGAGCCTAAGAAAGATGTAGAAGGCTATGTACAAACTGCTAACAAAATTGTGGGATTTGGGAAGAGTTAGAATATTACTTTTACTTATGTAGCTTAGTGTTACATGATTTCCTACAATGATTATATGTTACCTTATTTTGTATTCTGAGATCTGTTGAAATAATTTAAATCGCACACACACACACACACACACACACACACACGGAGGGGTGGATTTGGGCGTACATAAAAAGTACTTGGACTTCATTCCACTTTATTTTGTCTACTGTAAGCTCTGTGTATTGCTGCAAATTATCGTTGGGGCTCTGTCGGGGGAAACATGCGGGATGGAACTCATAACAGACCTTCATTCTTACATTGATGTCGGTCACATTAGCTTTGGAGAGGCTTATTTCAAATATGTGTAACTGTCTGGTAAAGTCACATAAGAAGGTGTTATTTCTACATGTTTCCATATCTCCCCGTTCAGTAAAAATGGATTTTTGTCAGATTCTTAAGTTGGTGTACGAGTCCTCTCCTCTTCACCCGTGTCTGGTCCAAGGACATCTCATTTTCACATTTCACCTCTGTGAAATGCCAGAAAGAGGGGTCAGTAGCGAATTCAGCGTCTCCGATTTGGTGATCCAACGTAGCCACATGAGGTCACTCAACTAAAATGTTCTCTGCCACAAAACACTCTGTGTTTTGTCCTGTGATAACTTGCCAAGGCTTCTCATTAGAACAGAGGAAAACAGGCCCAAGGCTGGTTGAGGAGAAGGTGGCCAATTTCTTATAGAAAAGAGACTTTATGTCCGATGTAAGTATTGTATTGAGAAATTAAAGTTTGTAGGTGCTGTGAATTTTTATTAACACGTTGTAAATGCTCTATTTATGAAGATGCTAACAAGCACTCAATTAGGGTCTAACACACTACCCATTAAATCTCCAATAATTTAAATGTAATGATTTAGGATTAAGGGAACGAGGACATTTTTTTAAAGCTCTTTTTAGCGAATCTTTTGGAAGAGGTATTTTGCCTGATATAGTTTGTCCTAGTCATCCTCAGTGAACATTTAGTTGGTAGTTTTACATAGTTCGCTTTCCATCTTCTTTCCGGCGGAGACAACGCAGCGTAGTGAAAACTGCTCAGGCGGTGGTGTTAGGTGTGGGTTTGAATGCAGCCTCGCTCAAGTTATCCAACACTTCAGGAACTCGGCTTTCTCATCTCTGAAACAGGGGGGAGAACATTGTCGCGAGGGTTAAATGACATAATATATAAAGGAGCTCGAGTGCCTATTTAGGAAATGATAGTCATTAACATACTTAAGTAAAAATTTCATAGTTTTCTGTTTCTAAAGAGGGAGCCGATGAATGGATGCGATGAAATACTCGCATAAATGAGGACAACAGGAGAAATTGTGAAGATGCTGGTGAGAGTGAAAGACGTCTGGCAGAGAAAGACAAATACCAAAGGATTTCACTCATATGTGGAATTTAAGAAACAAAACAAGCAAAGGGGAGAGAGAGAGAGGGAGAGGGAGGGAGGGAGGGAGAGAGAAGCCAAGAAACGGACTCTTAACTATAGAGAACAAACTTCATGGTCACCAGAGGGGAGGGGGCCGGGGGATGGATGAACTAGGTGATGGGGGTTAAGGAAAGCACCTTTGATGAGCACCAGGTGATGTATGGAAGTGTTGAATCGCTGTGTTGTACACCCGAAACTAATATAATACTGTTTGTTGACTGACTGGAATTAAAAATGTTAGAGAAGAAGACCATTCCCCGTGATACATTGAATCATAGCTGATATTACAGAGAAGATGTCAGTATTTAAGTGAGCCCTCAAATTTATCATAGAACTGCGTTGTTTAATGAATTATTTATAACCATGGTTCATACTTTTACCGAAACAGAATAGATTTTCCTCGGGGAGATTCAGAGCAAACGTATCCTTCTCAATAGTAATCTTATTTCCTTCAATCCAATTAAACTAATTGTTGCCAATTCATAGGAAATTCGGTTTGAAGAAAACATTTATAATTTGGGGATGTCGTTCATTGGAACTTCACAAAAGTAGAACACAGATTAATAGAGAAACAGTTTCCAAACCAATGTCTGGGATTTTGTTTGGAATTATCCTCAAAACCCCAATTCTGGAGCTTAACTGGTAATATCAAATGACTTTCCATGTCAATTACTCCTTCTATCCCCTCCTTGTCCTTCTGTTCTGCCAAATAATTTTTCCCCCTAAGTATGGTATTATTCATTCAACGGAACCCCCATGAATGTGAAGCAGACTGAAAACTCACATAGTGTCGGAGGTGGAAACACCGGCTCATATTTTGGATTGTGTTACGATGAGCTATGGACTACACATGGTAGTCCATTCGTGTTGCGTCCTTTTGGAAGGTCTTATCTACCACTGACACATGAAGCCAATTGTGCCTTCCTGGAGTCGGAAATGTTACATGTTTCAATAAGGAGTTCTTTGTGCTGATATTTGAAATGCAAACTCCTTTGTGTGCTATCCTACCCCACCCCATTACTGGTATGAAGCTATATATTTCAAAAATGTCTCGCTTATGAATACCAGGCAGAGAAAGCATGCACGTAAGCATTTAGAAAGGAAAGAAGCAGACTAAACTGGATGAAGAGAAGCATAAATGAATTTTGGAAATCCTGTTTGTTTTTCCAAAGGAGAATCCCTGGTTCTTTTGCCGCTCCGCTCCTCCTAATCCTTCTGGAGTCATTTTAGAGCCAAAAAAAAAAAAAAAAAAAAGAAAGAAAGGGAGGGAAAAAGGAAAAGAAACATGAGAGAAAGATGACATTTCAGTTTTCATAATGTTGTAGTATTCCTTTCCTGTCCTTTCCTGTCTTTGTGTTTTTCTTTTCATGTTGAACAAATAGTTTCTGTTGTATTTTGCCTAATTTCCTTATGAATTTGCATTTTCAGCACTTGGCCACTGTGAAAACATTTTATAAAATAATTTAACCTATTACTGACATTCGGATCTTGCCTGTCGCTATCACTCATGTCTGCCATTTCCTGTTGAGCGTGCCTTCCCTTCCCCTACCCCACGCAAGCAGATCCCTCCCACTTTCTTGCCTGTCCCGGAGACTATTGCCCTTCTAGGATTACTTTCACTCTTATTACTGACTTCGGGCCCTTTCACAATTTTGTTGCCCACCACTCATATTTCAGTCCTTAAGGAGATTCTGCAATAAGTAATACTTTTAATCTATAGCCTGTCTCTTTGCAAATGGATTCATTTTATTTTCAGTATAATTGTTCCCATGAATTTGTTAAGGGCTAAACTTACCTATTTTGTTTTGTGCATCTTCAATCATTTTCATCTATCTGTATTTATTTTGTCTATTGCTAAATTTATGCAAAGATCAAAACATCAGATGAAACAAAGAGGAAAATCAAAGAGTTTCCTTCCTCTCCCCACCTTCTCTTTTTGCCACTTAGGCTTTGCCAGTTACTTTTTAAAAAATATTTGTTTTGAGTGAGAGAGAGAGAGAGAGCATGCATGCAAGCAGGGGGAGGGGCAGAGAGAGAGAATCCCAAGTAGCTTCCGTGCCGTCAGCCCAGAGCTCGACTTGGGGCTCCATCTCACAAACCGTAAGATCATGACCGGAGCCGAAATCGAGAGTCAGACAAGTCGCTGACCGAGCCCCCCAGGTGCCCCGTACGCTCTGCCAGTTCTATTACTAAAGGGCAGGTGAAATCAAGGCAGGAATCATTAGCTGCCTTTCTAAAACAAAAAAAAAAAAAAAAGAGGGGGGTTGCCTAGTTCCTCCGAGAAGGGAGGGTGAGTCTCTCAAAGGGAGGACCCACTCTCCAGACCAGCATAAATGCATAAAATGTGAGAATTAGTTTTGCCTTAGGATTTTGGATCATTTCTTTTCCTGTTTGGTAGTAGAGTGAAAGAATCGCTTTTAACATCCATCTTCTCATTGTCGTGGACTTGCTTTTCTGTCCCTTTCATTGTGTCACTCATTTCTCTTTAGCGCATTAACTAGAGGAGAAGTGTGTCTGGAAAAAATTTAGTTGGGATAGACCTTGTATCAAGCAGTGAAATGAAATTAGGGGATTATCGTGTTTATTCAAGTTCTTACCAGCTCCTAATAACACACACACACACATACTCAGTTGAAGTAAGAGTTGACCGCCTGCCTGCCTGCAAACGGCAAGAGGTTCAAACAGAATGTTTAGGGCCTAAGTGGATATTAAGATCACATTTTTTTTTTCTTCTGGATTATATGCTATTATGCCTGATTTAGGATTATTTCCATTCCTAGTGACAGAAAGCCAATTCAAACTAGATAAAGAAAAAAACCCAGAGTGTATTGCTTTATGTAACTAAGAGAAAAGAATTCGTTCTTCAGGCATGGTAGGATCCAGGGACTCAAATGATGTCATTAGGAGATACATATGTGTGTCTTTCTTTTTGTCGATCTAATCTTTTCTTTTTTCATTTTCAATGGTCTTGTAGGTTTTGATACTTTTTATTGTGATAAAATATATATCACATAAAATATGCCATTTTCACCATGTTAAGTGTACAATTCACTGGCATTCACCACATTAACCGTTTGTTTGCAAATCTTCTCCATCACCCTAAATGGAATCTCTGTAACCAATCACAAAGCAGTAAGTCCCCATTCCCCTCTCCCCCAGCCCCTGGTAACCTCTAATCTACTTTCTGTCTTTATCAGTTTGCCTGTTCTACATAGTTCATGTCAGTGGAGTCATACAACATTTGTTCTTTTGTTTCCGGCTTATTTCACTTAGCATAATGTTTTCAAGGTTCATCCATGTGCTAGCAGGTATCAGTAATTTATTCATGGCTGAATAATATTCCATCATAAGGACAGTCCACATTTTGTTTATCCATTCATCTGTTGATGGACATTTGGGTTGTTTCCATCTTTTGGCTCTTGTGAATACTGCTGGGACGAACATTGGCATACAAATCTCTGTTGGAGTCCCTGTTTTCAGTTCTCCTGGAATATAGCTGGGGCGGAATTTCTATCTACTCTTGATTCCTCCTTCCTCTCTGTGGCTTTATCCTCAGGTAGACAAAGACAGTTTGTTCCTTACTCCTTAAGTTCCTCAAAGATGGGAGAGATTTTCTCTCCCATTGTCTATATTAACCCCTGAAGAGAAATTCTGATTGTCCACATTCTGTTATCTACCTTTGGATGGGTCACTCTACCTAGGGAGAAGCTCCTTCATGACTGTGTGATTAACAGCCCACTGGGTGGGAGGGCAGTTCTCTACAGAAAAGGGAGGCTCAGCTTCTAGATACTTCTGGATGCCAGCAGGCAGAGGTAAGAGATGTCCACTGCAGTCTCATTCCTGATGTGGGCAGAAAACTCATCTTTGCTGTTTATCAGGGACCTTTGGACGAGTGAAATAATTTAAGAATGACATAGTTGGAGTTTTGACAAGAATGAGGGAAAACACACTGGTAATGCTGCTGATTGGAATACTAATGCTATGACCTCTTGGGAGAACATCTTGATGATATCTAGCATGGCTGAAAACGTGCAGACATTTTGTCCCAGCAGCTCTGCCTCTATAGAGTCCCAGGAAAACCTCTTCTACTCTAGCCTCGGGAAACACGGGCAAGACTGTTCTTTGTGGCATTGTTGGTAATTGTGAAAAATCGAAAGCCCCTGAAGGTTTCGTCAGCTGGCTAAAAGATAAATTAAAGTGTATTTCTAGAATGAAATGTGATGCCACCGTTAAAACTGATCTCGATCTATATGTATCAGAGTAGATGGGCTCCAAAGGATAACACTGAATGAAAAAAAGATCAAGTTGTGGTATCTTAAGTGCTGAATTGATGGCATTTATTTACATATTAGAAAACATACATGACTATGTTCAGCAGTGGTTTAGGGTATATGTGTATAAAATAAAAGTATAAAACCGTATGCCAGATGGGTTCCCAACAAATTAAATAGTTCAGGCAAATGGGACAAGGGAAAAAAATCAAGGAGATTTCATTTTTTTCCATTCTGCTCCTTTTTTCCCACTTAAAAAAAGATTTATTTATTTGAGTAATCTCTACACCCAAAGTGGGGCTCGAACTCATGACCCCGAGATCAAGAGTCACATGCTCCACCGACTGAGCCAGCCAGGCACCCCTGTTTTTAAAGTTTTCAAAATTAGCTCACTTAAAATGACTAAATGTGAACAGTTGTTTAATTTCATCTGGTTGGTGCTGTGTTGTTTTCTTCACGGGTCTATATTTTTTTCAAGCTTTTCCCAATTAAAAAAAAGCACATTGTTAGAATTCAAATGGAAATCCAATTTTTTCTTTAATCTTAAAATTTTGGGGTTTGTATGCAGGTAGATGAGATAGATAGATGGATAGACAGACAGCAGACACACAGACATCGTATTGCAATTTTTCTTACCTGGTGTTTTTTCCAAGTAATCATAGGAAGAGGCTCTTTGCCAAAATCTCCCTGCCATTTTATGTCATTTATGTGTTAGAGTACATTTTGTCCTTAATCTTCCCTGTGCCCCAATATTCCCTGAACTAGCGAAATGCCCAGTGTGTTTCCCATTAACCTCAAAATCCCTACTAGGGTTTTGTCTTAGAGCCCTGAAGTGCCTCCTATCATTTTAGCAAACAATCAGACTGCTCTCCAAACATTAAAAGCTGGCAAAAATAAACTACCCAAATCAGTATTCCTGAGAGAAGAAAGTCCTGGGAGGTGAAGACAGATTTCAGAAACCCTATTCATACCATGAGGGAAAACTCATAAAATAATTGTGCTCGAGGCAGTTGCTGACAGCCGTGTCTCTTTCGGTTTTGCGGAAACGGTAACAGAAAGATTTGCCGCATCTTGCTTGATTCTGAAGTGGTTAAAATTTTATAATAGGAACCTTAATGGCAAGAAAAGGACTCGCAGAAAGAGCATTGCTCACTGAGCACTGACATCACCGTGCTGGAATGAGTATTGTCTTACACAATGGAATGCGCTCTGTTCCTCCTCGGAGAGGGAATTTGGCTTGGTATGCAAATTAAAATATTGTTTTGAAAAATCTGTTGCATCAAATGACAGAAAATGCTTTTTTCTAATCCAGTTCTTTGGTCCATTGCTGGCAAAGCAGCTGACAGCAGGCTCATGCAGCCAGTTCGTCTGGGCCACGCTCTTGAATTTTGTCATGGAGCCCAATCAAGGAATTGTCCTTTGGCAAAGACGCAAAAGAGCCCTACATTCTTGAGGTCTCTGTTTAAATAGTTTTATCGGGCATAAAAGAGAGGAAGGACAATTTACTTGAAATGCTTGCAAACCCTTGAAAGCATTCAGGATTTGAGTGTTATTTTCTTCTCCCTTTGTTGGAAAGTTGGCAGGTGAGACGGTGGGAAGCTGGCTTGTTTTGGTAGGTGGCCCTTCCTCTTCTCCTTTCAGGCTTACTTGAAGGGGTCTATCCCCAAATGGAGTCTTCCAGTCTCGAGTTCCGCAACCTGGAAAGAATTTGAAACTATTCAGAAATGTTATACATTTCACAGCTCTGCTCTGCAATGTCATTTGACTGGGGTTGAGCCTGGGTTCACAGGTGGGGATTCGGGGAGTGACCGATGCCATCGCTCACGCTCCGGGCTCCCGCGTCACTCTGGAGCAGTGGGTCCCCAACAGTGGTCCCGAACGGCATCATCGGCATCACCTGGGAGCGTGTGAGAACCGTCAATTCTTGGAGTCCACCCTAGGCCTCCTGGGGGTGGGACCCAGAAATCTGTGATTTAACCAGCCTTCCAGATGAATAGAATGCACGCTCAAGTTTGAGAACCACTGTTCCAGGGAAACCTGTCTACCTGGGTGTAGAGAAGCCCAACCCTGAGTCCCCTTTACTCTTCCTCCTCCTGCTGTGGCTGAAATCCAGATACCAAATTGGTCAGCAAATAGTTTGTGGTGGAATAATTTTAAATTGATGGCCATCATGTGCAAGGGGCTTCTGGAGTTATTTGGAATTTGCAGGGACGTGTTTTTCCACAAGAAGGTAAATGTGGTTATCCATAGTTGTAAAGAGGGGAGCGGTAGTCTGGGATCAGTGCCCCTTATAAAAGAGGCCCCAGAGACCTTCCTCTGTCCTTCTGCCGTGTGAGCTTATAGCGTCCAAGTAGTGGTACCTATTCGTATCCCTTTTTTCTTCAAGAGATAAACTTGAAATTAATATTGAAAATAGCTTTCCCTGAGATTATGTCTCCTCTAATGGCTTCTGTCGCTTAGTTGTGTTCCTTGGAACGGGACTCTTTCCAGAAACTAATTTGGCATCTTAGGTAACAGTCGTCAGACACGTAGCAACACTTGCGGTTTCTGAATATAAATGTATTACATGCATGGGAGTGCCTAAATGCAAAGAATGGAAAGCTACAACTAGACGCTTAGCCTTCTCGCTTGCTTTGTTGCCTATTTTGTAAAAATCTCCTTATGGAAATAATGCTATAATTATTGATGGAGGACGTTCAGGAAAAAACTGACATTTATTGAACAGCTAGGATAAGCCAAGGGCTTGCCATACACTCTCTCATTTAGGATTTCAAACAATTATGAGGATAGGTCATTTTGCCTAATTTACAGATAAACAAACGGAACCTTTAATGACTTATTGTAGCAGTTCATTGGCTGTTCGATAGTGATTTCTTTTTTTTAGTTTTTTTATATTAAAAAAATTTTTTTAAAAATCTTTATTTATTTTTGAGAGAAGACAGCGTGTGAGCAGGGGAGGAGCAGAGAGAGAGGGAGGCACAGAATCTGAAGCAGGCTCCAGGCTCTGAACTGTCGGCACAGAGCCTGACGCGGGGCTCGAACTCACGAACTGTGAGATCATGACCTGAGCCGAAGTCGGACACTCAACCGATTGAGCCACCCAGGCGCCCCAATGGTGATTTCTTTTTTATCTTTTTTTAAAAAATGTTTATTTTTGAGAGAGATAGAGAACGGGGAAGAGGCAGAGAGAGAGAGGGAGATACAGAATCTGAAGCAGGGTCCAGGCTCTGTGCTGACAGCAGAGAGCCTGATGCGGGGCTCAGACTCATGAACCTTGAGATCATGACCTGAGCCGAAGTCAGATGTTAACTGAGGCACCACCCAGGCACTCCAGTCTTTTTTTTATCTTTCATTAAGAGCAGAACCCAGAATTATTGTGGGTATCAGGTAAAGTTATATGCTCAGGGAAGGAGGACTCAGTCTCGTGATAGGAAATGTGAGTGGACTTAAGTCGAACCTGATTATTCTACCTCTTTTCCAGTAACTGATTTGAGGGGTGGTCATGTGACATGGTTCTGGCCAATTAAATGAAAGGGGAAATTTGTGGGGAATGCTGTGAAAACCTATCCTCCCTGGTAAAGGAGAGACCTGTACAAATAAAAGACCTCATTCCTTCTTACATTGGACTGCCATCTTGTAAGGGTGTGGTGCTTTGTTGGAGCAGAAGCAGCCATCTTGCAACCATGAGGAAAATGCCGAAGGAGAGCTGTAGGGGTTGTCCTGCCGGCCACTGTTCTGCTCCTGGATTTCTAGTTGTGTGCGTTAACAAATCTCTATCGTTTAAGCGACTTTTTGCTAGACATCCTGTTACTTGCCATTAAAAGTATACATTCCGAGAACACACAGGTTTATCAGGTACCACTACAGGGACTAACCCCCAAGTCTGACTGGTGACAAGCAGCATCCTGGTTTGTTCTCTCTTTCTTAACCACCTGCCACTTGCCTTCCTTCCTTTTCTTTTATCAAAAGTCCACTTCGTCTACCATCAGCCTACAGAAATTGAAGTCCTAGAAAATGACCAACAAAAATGAGAAGGTATTTGTAAACATTCTGTTAAGTATAATATATTCTAGGCCAGATTGTGACAAGGAATGCTTCGTCAGTATTTTTCAGGTAACCTGGTATAGTTTAGGTATGCATGCAATAAACACATTCTACTTGAAGAAATCCAGATATTACACAAAGCCAACATTGTCCATGATTTACTCAACCTGCTTTCCTTTCTAGAAGTAATCATCCATTGCCTCTCAGTAAGATGCCTCCCTAGATTATCTTCTGTGCATTCATATATTTACATGCTCAGCTCCAGATGAATTTTAGAAAACAGCGTTCTGCTGCACGTACTGTTCCGTGACTTTTGTAACCTTCCCAGTATATCTTGTAGGTTTTTCCACATCAGTTAATTAGTTGTATTTTATTCTTATCATATGCAGCGCAGTGTTCCCTAGAAAGAGCATGGTGAGGTTTTATTCGCTTATCCCTTTGGCTAAAATTGTACCTGGCACATAATAGGTATTTGATAAACATTCGTTAAACAAATTTGTCTTTGAAATTCCTTAGAGTGTTCGTAATTTTTCTTTGTTTCAAACAACGTTCTATTTCAATTTTAGAGTCAGTTTGTCAATTTGCCCAAAATCAATCCTGTTGGGACTTTGATTAGAATTTTATTGGCAAGGATTGACATTTTTATAATATTGAGCTTTTTTTCCATGCATTTTTTTTGCATAAGTATTTCTGCAGGACAGATACCTCAGAGAGAAATCGATGATTCAAATGGGATATGAATTTTTAAGATTTAATAGTTCCTGCCAAAATTCCTTTCAATAAAGCTTCTACGATTTTCTGTACAGCAGTAGCATAGGACGGTGGCGATAATGGTGATGGTGGTGGTTCTGGTGGTGACAGCGATGGGGCGCAGTGATGACAGTGGTGGTGGTGGTCACGCTATATTGCAAAGAAGCCCAGGGCTTCTCTGTCCGAGTTCAGTTCAGCTCTGATTATCCTCAGATCACCTTTCAGTTTTATGGCTTCTCACTTCGAGTGTGGAGAGAAATACTGACTCTTCACCTCAACTCCATGTTAGGAAAATCAGGCTTGCCTGAGAGCATACATTTTTTTTTTTAAATTTTCTTTTTTCAACGTTTTTTATTTATTTTTGGGACAGAGAGAGACAGAGCATGAACGGGGGAGGGGCAGAGAGAGAGGGAGACACAGAATCTGAAACGGGCTCCAGGCTCTGAGCAGTCAGCACAGAGCCCGACGCGGGGCTCGAACTCACGGACCGCGAGATCGCGACCTGGCTGAAGTCGGACGCTTAACCGACTGCGCCACCCAGGCGCCCCAAGCATACATTTTGTAATCACCGCCAAAAGATTGGGCCGGTCCTAGGTGAATGCTTGTGTTGCGAAGTTGGGTAGCGTTGAATTTCTTTTTAGGAGCAGGAACTCCCACAGTCTTGAACGGCTGTCATAAAATGTCTCAGCTAAACTCCTCAATGCCCCTGCTTCCTGATAAATACCCAGACTGCCGTGCGTATGTCCTGTACGTGCTGTTCACGTGGGTCCCTGAAGCTTGCAGGGAGTATGTCGCTGGCTTCCTCCGTTTAGACTTCATTTTCACATTTTCAGCTGGTTATGCAAAACCTAAAACTCCTAACCTTCATCTCACCGTGACTGGCTCATCCCCTTAAACTCGTAACACTATGGGCAGATTATGGACTGCTCTTGCTGCCATGTTGTGTGTTGCATGGACGTTTTAGTTGTTTGTGTTTCTTTGGCAAAGTATTTGTGTGCCCAAGGAGTAATGCCAGCGATCCGATTGGCGATGCACCAGATCAATTGCAGTAACTCTTGAATACCATATCACATTCAGTATTGGTATTTCTTCTTTTACATATAAAGTTTCATTCTGAATGAGAAAACACATGCTTAAATAAAATGGTTGGAGAGCTTATGAATATTCCGAATTCTTTAGATTCAGTGATTCAAGTGTGTTTTTCTAAAGAAGGTCTGGAACTCTTGCAGAGAGACAATATTTTAACTTAGATAATTTTATTTTATTTTATTTTATTTTATTTTATTTTATTATTTTATTTTATTTTATTTTATTTTATTTTTGAGAGAGACAGTGCACGAGCAGGGGAGGGGCAGAGAGAGAGGGAGACCCAGAATCCGAAGCAGGCTCCAGGCCCTGAGCTGTCAGCACAGAGCCCGATGCGGGGCTCGAACCCACGAACCATGACCCGAGCGGAAGTCAGACGCTTAACCGACTGAGCCACCCAGGCACCCCATTAACTTAAATTTTTAAAAAAATATTTAAGGGGCTCCTGGGTGGCTCAGCTAGTTAAGCATCTGACTCTTGACCTCAGCGCAGGTCATGATCTCACAGTTTGTGAGTTCGAGCCCTGGCCCCCCATTGGGCTCTGTGCTGATGGTGCACAGCCTGCTTGAGATTCTGTCTCTCCCTCTCTCTCTGCCCCTCCCCGCTTGTGTGCACGCTCTCTTTCTCGCTCTCTCTCTCAAAATAAATTTAAAAATATTTAAAGAAAAGAAGATTTAAGACTCAAAATCTGTCCCCATGGAAGGCCAAATATACTATCATAATTTTACTATCTCTTGTAATGCTGTTGCCCAAAGGTCACTTTGGGGCAAAAATCTGTTTTCTTCTGTATCTGTCTGAGGAGCAACATTGTACCCAGCAGTCACTGGGAAAGAGGCTGTTTTTCCCCCACCTGACTATGGAAGTAGGCTCTCGCCCATTCCAGGGAGGGACTCAGCGACCTGCATTCTTTCTTCCTTCCCAGTCAGGCAGAGTGCTCCTGCTAACCAAGGTGAGCTGAAGTGTTGAGAGGTGTTGCATGTGGTCCATTGCTCTGGTCCCAGATGATTCTGGAAGGTCTGCTGCCTGCTCTGTGGGAGCTGCTGGTTAGTGGGAGTCCCACAAATTGATGTGAATACATCAGAGAAGATGCATGATTTTGATTTAATACATTGATTTTGAGCTAATGAATGAAAATTAGAATGCCTTTCCAGAATGCTTAGATTCCAAGAACTATCCTTTGTCCGTTACTGGGACTCTAGCTTGCATGTTTTTGAACCTAAAGCAGTCGAATATTGAAGCCTGGACTGAGAATACACACACAGAGAGAGAGGTACCTTCTAGAAACAGAGTACATAACCACAGAGAAAATAAGACCTGGTCCTTACAGCTCAGTGTGGACCATGGACCAGCAAAACCCTATAATCTGGAAGCCTGTTAGGAATGCAGAATCTTGGGCTCCACTCCAGACCTACCGAATCAGAATCTGCATTTTAACACTACTCCTTGGTGATTCCTACGCACACTGAAGCACGAGAAGTCTATCTTAGGCAGAATTTAGACTGGAAGATGCGTATGTTCTCCTCTAGAGTCACCCCATCGCATCCTATCCCTCCCTGTCACTGTGCCCATCGTCGTTTCTGAGAGTTTCCAAGGAGCCTCGCAGGAAAGCCTTTGCACGGACTTGCATAGAGAAGTTAAGACCAGAAAGGGCAATAATGAGATAACCGAGCAGTTAATGGTAGAGTTCTAGTAAGCCACACAGTTGATAAGCTCTGTGTGCTTAGAGCGGGAATCCCCAGTGCTTTAAGGGCTGACCCTGGACAATTACAGGCTGACACAGAGATTAGGGCAGTGACTCATCTGTAGGTTTTGGGTGAATCAGCAGGAGATAACTCTGGCTAGAGACAGATGGAAGGATACGATCACTCATTAGGTGTGGGGTTGTGCCTTTTTTTGTAGCAAGTCCTGTCGTGTCGGCACCTGACTGTTAAGTGCTATGAATAAGAGAAGTGCTGTGATTGTTTTCTGTTGACCTTGGGTGGCCTACAGGACCTGGCTTTTAACTCTTGTATCATGGACTGACTTTGGAGCTGACTCATTCTCAGTGTTCAGAAATAATGATATTTGACCTGGTCTATTTTAAAAGGCAGTATAACTAAGCCACAATAAATTGCACAAATCTTCGTTTCAGTTAAGTAACGGTTGCGTGTGTTAACCATCCAAAACAAAACATAGAACATTTCCATCATCCTGGAGAGTTCCCTTGTGCCCCTTTCTGGTTAATTCAACTACTGTCCTCTACTAGTTGGATTTTCATTGCCGTACATTATTTTGCCCATTTTTGAGCTTCATTTACTCAGCATAATGTTTTTTGCGAATCATCCATGTTGGTTATTATATATCACATCGTTTATAGCTCAGTAGGATTGTGTTGTGCGAACGTAACAAACTTTAGCCCCTTACCTGTTGATGAACATATAGGGAGTCTCCAGGTTTGAGCTTATTGATAAGAGTTCTTTGATCATTTGTGAACAAGTCTTTCTGTGGACACGTATTTTCATTCACCTTAGCTAATTACATAGGAGTGGAATCGGCTGGTTCTTAGGACAGACGTACTTTTAACTATTAGGAACTGCCAAACAGCCCTTCAGAGTGGTTGTACTATTTTACACTCGGGCTAGAAATGTATGAGAATTCTAGCTGTGCCGTATCCTCGCCAATATTTGATGTCAGTCTCTCAAGTTCTGCTTTAATTTGCATTTCCTGGGTAACTAATGGCGTGGGACACTATTTCACGTACTTACTTGCTTCTCATATAATCTTCATTTGTGAAGGGTCTGTTCGGGCAGCTCTTTTGCTCAATTTTACTGAGGTTTTTTTGTTTGTTTGTTTTGTTTTGTTTTGTTTTGTTAACTGTCGATGTGTGGGAGCGTCACAGACGGATTCCTTTCGACTTATGTGCCAAGCCCCTTGCCTTCAGTATCTCAGCCCAGAGTGCCTCCGATGCCTTCTTCTCACTTCTGCTTATGGAGATGGCTGCCTTGCCCTTGGGAAAGGCCCTGTTCACCTCAGGAAAATCCTTCTTTGGCCCTGTCCCAGCCCTTTGACGTAATACCCCTGAACACTTGGTGACAAACCGTGGGAATGGTCTGACGGGTCCGTGCTGACTGACTCTGTGACTGAGCTCCTTGGCATTGTCTGTCTCGCCAGACCACGCGTGGCCATTGAACTCCCACTACAACCCTGGCTAGTTTCTCCTCATCCCTCTTGATCTGGATTTCCTCTCCCCCCATCATTCTGTTCTGAAAGAGAGGCTATAGCTCTCTCCTCACCTGCAAATTGTCCTCTGGACATTGGTTCATCTAGGTTGCTTTGCACTCCCCATTCTTAGATGGATTGTTATAAAACTTTGATTTTGTAGCTGCTCAGGCTTGTTTGGGTGGCAAGGGTGAGAATGATGCCCTCTTTTGACTTTTCTACACTCTCGCCAGAAGCCAAGTCCTGTCCATCCCCCCACCGACACACACACACTCCGTTCCTTCATGCCATGTGCCAGAAATACTCTCTGGACTAAAACCTAGAGACAGATACTGCTTTAGACATAACAAGCCGAAGGGTTCATGGTAAACCAGTGTGGAAACCCTGGAGTTAGTGGAAGACTCAAACTATATTATATACTCTTATGTTAACAATCTAAATTTTTTTTTAATGTTTATTTATTTATGAGAGAGAGACAGAGTGCGAGCAGGGGAGGGGCAGAGAGAGAGAGGGTGACACGAATCCAAAGCAGGCTCCAGGCTCTGAGCTGTCAGCACAGAGCCCGACACGGGGCTTGAACTCTCGGACTGCCAATCGTGACCTGAGCCGAAGTCGGACGCTTAACTGACTGAGCCACCCGGGCACCCCTGTGTTAACAATTTAAAGGCTAAATTAGCATCCAGTAAAGCATGATAGCTGTCGACCCTGAGCACACTGCTAAACATCACTGTGACTCCATTTCCTTGTCTACAAAAAGGGAATAAAAAGAACTTGCACCACAGGGTTACTAAAGGACTCAACAAATATACGTAAAGAGTTTAGAAGCATACTTCTAAGGCACATAGTATGCCTGATAAATGAAACACTAGCTGTTATTAATAATATGTCTCTACTAACGACAGTAGTTATAGCATAAAAAGTTCCTTTATTAAGGACCTAGCTCTTCTCAGTCAATCCCTTCATGTGTTGATTAAACCTTAAGTCAAAGCTTTCTCTGGGGATTAGTAAGAGTTAGCAGATATGGCCAACCAACACTATAGTCAATATTCCAGTTCCATGAACCAATAGATCAGAAAATTGTGGCTTAAAAATGGTGCCTTTGGGGGCACCTGGGTGGCTCAGTCGGTTTAGCATCCCACTTTGGCTCATGTCATGATCTCGTGGTTCGTTACTTTGAGCCCCACATCGGGCTCTCTGCTGACAGCACAGAGCCTGCTTTGTAGATCCTCTGTCTGCCTCTGTCTCTCAAAAGGGAACCCCTCCCCTGCTCTTGCGCTCTCTCTCTCTCTCTCTCTCTCTCTCTCCAAAACAAAATAAACATTAAAAAAATGGTGCCTATGGTTATAGTTAATATTATTTAGCAATATCTTTGCCCCCCCCCCCCGCCTTTGGGTGGGATTGTACCTTCGTGCCCCCTTGACCTGGGGCAGGGCTATATGACTTACATCGGGCAATGAGATATGACTGAAATGCGTGACTTCTGGACAAGACTTTAAGAGCTTGTTTGCAGTGCAACATGCTTTCTTTACCCAGCCACCAGAACGAGGGACAGCCTCTGAATGAGGGTGATTTGGAGCAGAGTCATGGCAGGCCTATGATGGGCGTGTAGACTAAGCCAAAAAACAAATGTTTGCTTTAGAACACAGAGCATTTGAGGCCACTGCTTACATAAGCATCACTGAGCCTGCACGTTATAGTCCCGGCTGTGCTTTGCTGTGGATGGGCAGGACTGAGTCTAGCGGATGCACTGGCCAAGCAGAGAACTCCTAGAGACCAGAGGTTGGATGGAGGGGTAGCCAAAGGCATGCGTACCAGAGAGTGAGTTCAAACTGTATCTGAGACAAAGTGCCAAGTGTTCAAGTGTCCAAATCTGTCCACAGTGCAGGTGTGGGACTGGCAGCAGGAAAACAGGAAACAGAGCTGAAAAGTCTGAAGCCGAGTAAAGGCAGGGATGGAGCAGGAACTAAGGAACAAGCCCTGGAACGAGATAAGAGGGTCTGTCTGTGAGGTTTCCTCGTGTAGCAAAGGGAGAGCCAAAGCGCGGTCTTATTCGGTGCAGCTGTTTGGTGGGTCGTCTGGCTGAAAGTCGCAAGGTCAAGTCAGCAACTCCCTGGGGCAGTTTCTCTTTGGACGTATCAGTCTTCACACTAGCAAGATTCCTTGGTACCCCAAGGTGTGAAGGACATCACCGAAATTCACTGCGTTCCGAACTTTTGCGCTCGTTTTCTTTCTTACGCCGAGAATCTCCCAATCCAGATTTAAAGACGGCTCGCTCTCTGATTAGCTTGAGGATCCTACTCGCTCTGCCAGAATCACTGCTGAAACATCAAAACACGTATTTTGGCTCCCCTTTAAGGTACCATGTCATGTAAATCATATAAAATGTTACCAATACAGAATTGTCCGTGTATGTTTTTAATTGGGTCAGCAATGTTAACACAGCGGCGGCTAAGCAGAGCATTTAAAAGTTTTTTTCCAATCCTTTTGGAATTCAGCTCATGGGCTTAACAGACATGTATTGACATAACTAACTTGTTCAACATGTCTTTCTGTAAGTTATAAGTGAGGAGAAAGTAAAGCTTTGCATTTAACTAACAGACGAGATTTTTGTATTAGGGGTAATATACTAACATGATACATGCTAATAGGATACATGTCCCAAAGTGCAGTATCATCATTTAATGCAAAGTTCCCTCCTACTTGGAACTGAGGATTATTTTACAGAAAACATAAATAATGTGGAGGCTTTCTGGGAACTCAGTAATAACTTGGGTTGTGAAATAATTTACCATGTACCATCGGCCATGTGCAACATTCTCTTGTTGAAGGTGATCATCAGGATTCTGGGGTGGAGAACGGATAATTCCTGTTATGATGACCGGGGACCAAAAGCTTGTTTTTGTTTCCACTTGTCCCCTTGATAAGCTACAAAGGTAGAATATGGTTGCATGGGTCTGTTTCTACTTGCGGCTGTAGACTTGTTTCACGTTATTACTTACTGGTTAAAGTCGTCTGATTTCTTTAGACCGTTGACCTACTACATAGACCATAATAGGTCAACGGTCTAAAGAAATAGACCATCTGAATCAGAATCACCTGGAGTATCTGCACAGAGCAGATGTTTAAGAAATGTTTGTCGCGGGGCGCCCGGGGGGCTCAGTCAGTTAAATGTCTGCCTCTTGATTTCGACTGAGGTCATGATCTCAAGGTCATGAGATGGAGTCCCACCTCGGGCCCCACACTCAGTGTAAAGCCTGTGCCTGGGATTCTCTCTCTTCCTCGCCCATGCGTGCTCGTGCCAGTTCTAAATAAATAAATAAGTTTGTTGAAAGTGATTTTATAAGTACACTTAAAAAGTTTGAAATCTACGTTGTCGGAAAGCTGACAAGAACCCTTCTGGGAGCACCCGGGTGGCTCAGTTGGTTAAGTGTCCAGCTTAGGCTCAGGTGATGATCTCACAGCTTGTGAGTTCGAGTCCCGTGTCAGGCTTCGCACTTGCAGTGCAGAGCACGCTTGGGATTCTCTCTCTCTCTCTCTCTCTCTCTCTCTCTCTCTCCCTCCCCCTCCCTGCTTGTTTGTTTTCTCTCTCTCTCTTTCTCTCTCTCTCTCTCTCAAAATAAATAAATGCACTTTAAAAAAAGTTTTTAAAAAAAGAACCCTTCTGTAAGAAGAAA
Organism: Panthera uncia; assembly: GCF_023721935.1. Classification (NCBI taxonomy): domain Eukaryota; kingdom Metazoa; phylum Chordata; class Mammalia; order Carnivora; family Felidae; genus Panthera; species Panthera uncia. The sequence goes on along the minus strand of NC_064817.1, from coordinate 7,246,495 downwards.
TTCAAAGCAATCAGAAACATTTGAATAGTTTGTAATGTATGTATGTAAGATATGTATTACCTACATTATACGTATAAATATATAAATACGGGAAATATCTCTAAAGAAACATTAGCAAATAATGTTTTGTTGTTTAGAGGAAGATTTTACAAGAAGGATAGATTCAAGGAGAAGAGCTGCCTTAGCTTATTTTATTGTTTCTTTGCTAAAGGTATTTACTCAGGACATCAGAAGTAAAGCTTTAAAGTCAAATGTCTGGAGAAATTTAAATATATGTGAAAGCATGTGTTTAAACTGAAGAAGAATGTTGACAGAAATAAATCACTTTTAGAGAGAATTCCCAGGACCTAGTCCCTTTTAGGAAGGCTCTCCTGGTCCTTGCGCAAATACACGGTCCTTTAAAGCACTAACGCACGTAATTTATGGGTTTATGTCTGTGTACCTCTGTTTATTTTTGGCATAAAAATCCTCGCTTATAAAAAGGGCAGTTAAGTATGGCACTACATAACTATGATCCCTTTTGCCTGACCTACGAGTTTGTACTTAAGGAACATAAACTAAAGTCAAAGGTAATTCAATTAACATTCTGAACACACAAAGGTATGCTTGCTTCCCTTCTTTAAGGCACAAAGCAGTGCTATTAAATTACAGTAGTCGTTACACCATGTGTACACATTCCTTAACATTTCATGAATTGCAGGGCCAAGCTCTCGTTCGTGATGTTGGTCTGTCTCTGGAGAATCAACTGAAATAGACATTTTGCATAGGGCCTAACTTTTTTTTTTTTAAAGTTCATTTATTTATTTTGAGAGAGCGCACACACAAGTGAGGAGGGGCAGAGAGAGAGCGGGAGAGAGAGAATCCCAAGCGGGCTCCACGCCATCAGCACCGAGCCAGAGGTGAGGCTCAATGAGATCATGACCTCAGCCTAAATCCAGAGTCAGACACTTAAGCAACTGAGCCCCCCAGGCGCCCGGGACCATACTTTCAATAAAGAAAATTGCACCAAACAGAATACTGTGAGTCTCAGCTTAAACGCACTTCCCCAGGCCATCCCGGGTTTCCACTCCCTTCCTCTGCCCTCCTGAAGCCTCTGTAATTTCTTCTGTTGGAACAAGTGTCACACTTGATTGTGACTCCCCGTGTAGTCATCCATTTCAGTAAATTACAAGCTCTGTGAGGGTAGGGACTGTGCTCGTCTTCTTTGCCTCAGAATCCTTGGATTCCAGCCCAGGATTATAATTTCAAATCATAAGGAATTCATCACAACTCTAATATTAGAGCGGTTCTCGAGCCAAGGTGCGAACCAACACTAACATACTAATATGCTCTCTGTCTCATGCAAGAACACTGACGTCTCTCAAGGAAAATTCCCCAAGGTGGTGTATCCCAACAGGCTTTAACTAGTGAGAACAGTAAAAATCTTATAAATTTCTCCTTGAACTAAGGGTACCCAGTTAAATTCCTTCTCTTGACTTTGAGTAAAAGGCTGGTAACGACAGTTCCAAATACTTTTATTTTAGGCATGCTTTAGACCTGTTCATATGGAATTGCATATAACTATGGTGTAAGCTGTGATATGAGAATCTGCACTTGTGTGGCATGGGGAGTGGCCTTGTTTCTCTTAACTGTTAGCATGTTAGATGGCTTTTCATGTGTTTTTCTTATTTCTTTTTCTAATGCCTTATTTACAGGTTTTTCCCCATGATTGAAAAATCTGGTTTAGTTTAGGCTAGAAGAATGTGATATGGAAGAAAAATTACATGTGCCTCTCTGTGTGTATTTGTATGTATGTATATATGATGACGGATTAATGACTATTATGAACGATAAGAAAAATGGACCGTGTGGGAGTTCGTGAAGCAGAAGTTCATTCATGGCTCGATTGTGAAGGAAAGGTCATTGTCGGTTCAAATGAAATCTTTTCCCCCCGGCTTTATTGAGATATAATTGACATATAACATTGTGGAAGTTTCAGGTCAAATGAAATCTTGTCTTCATTGTAAATGTTAAAAATGAGTAGTGTTGAACAGACCCAGCCCCTGTTATGAAAATAGTAGAAATAAATGTAATTCTCCTTGCAGAAATAAAAAACTATATTCATTTAATTATGGCCACTGAGAAATTTGGCATGAAATCTCACATGAGAAATATAAACTTTAAACATATATGTATGTACAGAAATGATGAGAGGTGAAATGGTAATAATCTGGGGTAAGAGAGGGGGTGGAAAAGTGGGCAGGGTGTGGAGGACATAAGGCCCTGAGTTGATAGCTGCTGAAACTCAGCGATGGGTACTTGGTGGCTCATTATATATTCCGACTTTTGCATATGTTTGAACGTTTCCATATAACAATGTTTTTACAAAGAAAGAAAGAAATCCTGTGTAGAAGTAGAAACATCCTTAAGCCGATGAAACTTAAGCTTGAGGACCTGCCACTGAACGGGTCCCTCCTGGAATGGTGGGAATAGCCCCTGTGGTGTTTTCAAATGTTTACGTGGTTTTATTTTGGAAAATTTGCAAACATGAGATAATTGCACCACAGTGGGCTAAGACTGCTGTCTCTTCCCGTTTCAAAATCCCCTCCATTACACTCCCCTTCGTGGGGAAGGTGTTTGAGAGGCTGTGGGCTTTCGAGGGGTCTAGCTAAGAGAAAGTCGAGTTGAGGATGCAAATAGTCAACTTTCGATACCTTTACATACGGATGAAGGATACAGCTTTCCAACTCCCAGCAGAGACATGCGCTTTGACCCCCGCCCCCATAATTGTTGGTGGAAATACTGATTTACCATCAGCCTCTCCTGCGTACATTGGCACTGGTCCGTTGTGCTGATGGGGGAGTGGCTCTCAGGAAGATTTCTTCTCTCCAGGCTGCTGACTCTGTATGGTGACTTGAGGCACAGGACCACAGATTGTATTGCAGTACGAGTGTGCCCCAGGGCACCTGGCACAAAAGTATGTAGGCAGGAGGGGAAAAACAAGGCTTGAAATGTGTGAAGCCAGAGGCCGGTCTATGAACAGTTTTCCCAACCAGCAGATGTGGGAAGTTACATGCTTCAGATCTGGTTCTCATTGGTGACTGGTTAAACTAGGAATCCTTCCCCGTCAGAAGTATGCTCAGTAATGCTGCAAATGTCATTATAAATGCATCACACTTTTTTGCATTTTTACAGACATCAAGAGAAGTATAGTGGATCAAAAGGTTGCGTTGATAGTTGCACAGACCTCTACTCCCAGAAGCATACACTTGAGTTTGACTCTATGTAGCTGCTTAAATATCCATTCATTGTATATTAGCTTGTCTAATGCAGTGTTTTCCCTGAAGTGGTGTGGGATTCCAAATTTGAAGAGGCACAAAACTGCCTCTGATGCAACAAAATGACCTGAAGCATGCCTGTGCGCGTGCAAAGACACGCGCGCTCGCGCGCGGTGTGGACCGAACCAGTATGGAAGTTAGAAGCGCTCAGACATTAGTAAGTGGATGAAAATGTTGCAGTCTAGTGAATACTTCTGTGAACTGAAAGATTTTTGGAAGCCCCCTTCCACAGTGACTTAAAATACGTAATGTGCTCCTTGAGGATAAAATTTAAAATAAAATGAAATCAGATGCGTTTGTAGTTTTGAAACCAAAGTTTCTTACTACTTTAAATTTGAGCCCTTTGTGAAGATGGTTTCAAAGATAACAATCTAAGTCTCTTTTAGAAATAGAGTCCCTCCAGAGAACTGAAGTGTAGCCAAATCCCTCAACATAGAATAGAATAGTCACTTAAAAGAGAAAAGCAAATCATCCTGTTTGACTTGGGTTATTTTCTCTTCCAAATATGGAATCTAGAAAGCAAGGCAACAGTGAGTTAATATTCATCACGTTTTGTTTATCTTGGCTTTTCAGATACCCATTTCTTAAATTCCTGGTTTCTCTAATTTCTATATTTACCCAGGCAGCCTTATGTCTTTTCCAAGTTGTCACGTTAGTGTGAAAATTCTAGTCCATTCTCCTCAAGTTTTCCTTCTTCCTTCGCAGACATTGTGAATCATTTTTTTCTAAGAGCCTGTTTACTCAGAGCTTGCCGGCAGGCTATTTTGTTTTTGAAACAAAACTTAAACACATTAACACACAATCAATGATGTGTATAATGTGTTCGGGTGAGTGCAATTACATGATCCGTTTATATCTTCCACAGCTAAATGCGGGACGGCAGTTGATTCCTGGTTTGTAAGCGGTTACGCCTTTGATTAAATTATCTCAGCTAGCGATGCCTATAATGGCGTAGAAGTCTTTTCTTTTTTCCTGAATTTTCTAGGATATTGTTATTATGTAGAGGGCCTCTCTGAGACAGGGTTCCTCAAATAGCGAGGAGTTTTCTCACAAATGTAGCTCTTAGAGCTGCGTTCAAATGTAGCTGCAGCCAGTGTATTAAGGTAAGCAACATGCTGCGGTGACAGGTGGCCCGCAGATCTCCATGGCATAACCCAAACATGGTTGGCGCGGTGTGGGGACTGCATCCAGATATCCGGAGGCCCAGATTCCGTAAATGTTACGCCTTTACCCTTGCCTAAGGCCTTAGAGTTTGATGGGATCATGTGCCACCAAATGGTAGAAGAAGGAAGAAAGAATGCACGGAGACCTGTGTAGGGCCAGGGGGTGGGTGGGGGGTGTGGATTTAGGAACCTGGCCCGGTAGTGGCAGACATCACGGCCACCGACATGATGTGGGCGAGAATTCAGTCAGATGGCCTGGCGGGGTTGCAGGGAAGGCTGGGAAATCTGTAACACGGAGCCCGGGGGGATAAGGAATGGAGTTTGGTGAGTTCATAGCATTGTCTCTGCCACCAGACAGGTCAACCTACTATGATTTCAGTGTCCCGTGCTTTGTAGATGTTGAGCAATATCCCTGGCTTCTGCCCACTGGACGCCAGTAGCTCCCCCCGCCCCCCCCGCCCAGCTCTGACAACCAAAAAAATGTCCAGATCTTGCCAAATGTCCGCTGGGGGTCTAAGTCCTTCCCAGTTGAGAACAACTTGGCCGGAAACCTTAGCAATAGGCAACACTTGCCGTGATAGCAGCTTCTCTATGAGCAGAGGACATTACTTTTGTGAGGTGAAAAAGTTAGGAGTGTGTTTAATGCTGATGGAAGCCCAGATGCTCACTCTTTCTCCTGAGAATAATACACTTGTGGTGGGCGTTTTACTCTCTATTCTTGATGATCTGTCCACTTCGCAAAAGATCTCCACAGTTGAGATCTGGTATATGAACCCTATTTTCCCCAAAGTTAATAGTTCAGCTTTTTCAAGTGTTTCTTATGGAATATATGGTCATGGAATAAAAAGATCATAGTTAATAATCATTTGTTTATTATTTTTTGGAAACTTTGACCAGCAGGGAAGTATGAGGATTTTTAGAAATCACCAGGGTACAGTGAAAGTTGCCAATAAAAATGTAAAATAATACAGATGTTGTTATGAAGCAGAAACATGTTATGTTTTAAATAAATCAGTATCCTTAACTATTAGCAAGAGAACTTGAGTTTTTAAAAAAGAACAATGGTATTATAATTTTATTATCTTTTTCCTACACATCTGGAATTTTGAAAACTTTTTGAATAAAAAAAAATCCCATTAGATTATTTAAGTCATTTTTTAGTTTAATTGTAGTTTTGAGAGTATATGGAAAAGATCTGTTTCAAATCTCTTCTCTTACAGAATCTTTTTAACATTTTCAAAGAATTTATCTGTGAGTTATTGCCTAATATATGTAGGCAAAATTCAGAGATGGTCTACAAAGTTTGTTTTAAAATCACACTTATTACTTTTCTTATATAACTATAAAATTTGAAAAAAGAAACAAATATAAAGAAAATTGATGTGATTTATAATATTTTATGTAAATTTTATAGCCTTTCTCCTTGCTTATATTTTAGTGACTCCCCAACTTTAATGTGCATAAGAATCATAGGGATAACTTGTTTATAAACCATGTTCTACATTCACTACAAAAGAAGGGTACAGGATGGGGCCTGGGAAGCAGCATTTTAACAGATACTCCAGATGATTCTGATTCAGATGGTCTATAAAAAACACTTGGGAAAATCTGATATACGTTCTTATGTTGCCATAATATCAGTAACATACATTGACTGGTTAGGGGAGGGAACAGACTATGGATTTTTACCCTTGCTTTATTTTAAAGAACCCCACCCCTTGTAAATATCAATTCTTGTTACAACAGTTAGCTTCTCTTTAAAGACGTAACATTCATTTTAGTCTTTCAGTAGCCTTTTGGGTTATTTTCCATGAATTGATAATCACTCAGTGTTTTTTTGCCTTAGGCTGTTTGGAACAATAACATGATTAATCCATTTAAAATTTCATAATCTCCTTTGAACAACTCGAACACTTGTATTTCTCTCGAGACGTGCTAACTCTAGGCAGGAGGTAATGGGGGTGGGTGGGTGTGGGGGTGTGAAACACAATGTCAGTGGGTAAGGAGAGGAGTGGCACAGACCTGGGTGAATTGGTGAAGGGGGGGGGGTGGAAATCTGTAGTAATTAGCACCTGTTAAGGTGCAAGGGTGAATGAGGAGATGTCTAGGTGACCTCAAGTTTGTGAGTCTGAGCAGCAAAGAGGAGCTGCGTTGGGGAATTTGGGGTTATGGGAGCAGGGAACATAAAAAGGGAAGTATGATGCAAAGTTTCAGGGATCAGTGGATCATCTGTTAGAGATGTGTACAAGCAGTTTAGAAATTGTGAGCCATGCTTAAGAAGTCAATCAAGGATCGACATAGAAAAGTAGGAGCCAGAGAAGTGAATGGACTAACCAAAAGAGAGTAAATATTAAAAGAAGGCCAAAAACTAAGTTCTGAAGTATGACTTTGTTTAGAAGACTTGGGAGGGAAAAAAAAAAGGAATAAAACAGATAAGACATAGAAAGGAAGTAGGAACACCAGAAGAAACAACAACAACAACAAAAAAACCCAACCTGTTCTGAAACCAAGACATCACATTGGGAAAGAAGATGTGTCCAGCAGGGGCAAACCCTGTAGAACCTAAAGAAGAAAAGGTTGAAACAAGTTGTTGAGCATGGTGGCCAGATTTCACGGGTGACCTGTGATGAAAGGTCGGTTATTTATGTAGATTTAAATTATTGAAAAGCCAGGAGCTTACAAGAGGAAAAACTCAAAATCACAGCAAAAATGAGATTCCTCTGTCTACTCATCATGGGTTCCTTATTTTGTTGTTGATTTCTGCCAGAAGGATAAGGATTCCCCTGCATTTGTCCCTTGATGACCCCTTCAGTTTAGTATTCCTGGTGCTTCTCCGTGACCCTCATCTGAAGCTCTCTCAGCTAGGTGGTACAACTTCAGTGCCAGTGAATTGGTTCAGCGGGCAGTTCATGCCCAAGGTGGCTTGTCCTCTACCGACTGACCTCCTGATGGGGTATGGGGCCAGGAAATGGGAGAGGAGTTGAACTCATCTTCTCTAACCCTTTCATTTAGCGTCTACAGTACAATAGCTGTTCCCTTTTGCTTAGCTAATCCTACCTCAAATATTAAAACCACCCGATTCAACTTATCAGATCCCTGAAACAACTTAATCAGATGATAGAATTCAAAAATTTGGAAAAGGCACATGGTGGGGGTTGATATGTACCTGCTTCCATTCTTTTCTAGGGTTCAAAGCACATTTTAAAGAAACCAGTTAATTGTCTTCAGTGAGTCCTCTTTCACTGTAGTAGCTTCTCTCCTGGGAACTATTTCTAGTATGGCAATATGGCCGTGACCCTTTACTTCACTTTGAAAAGGCAAGTAACCCGGAAGGTGCAGAGTTGAATTTGAGCCCTGTTTGGTCTGACTCCATTGCCAATAATATTTTTACCATACTATGCTACCTTGACAAGTCATTTTTCTCTTTAAATTTTGCTTCATATGAATGGATAGTTGCCATACTTTCTTTTTTGCTGCCTCCTATAGTACATCAATACAATTCAGAAATAATGGGCGCCTGGGTGGTTCAGTCAGTTAAGTGGCCGATTTTGGCTCAGGTCGTGATCTCACAGTTGGTGAATTCAAACCCCGTGCTGTGTTCTGCGCAGACAACTCAGAGCCTGGAGACTGCTTCGGAGTCTGTGTCTCCCTCTCTCTCTGCCCCTACCCTGCTTGCGCTCTGTCTCTCTGTGTCTCTTAAAAGTGAATAAACGTTAAAAATAAATAAATAAATAAAAAATAAATAAATAAAACCAAGAAAACAAAATTGATTATGTATGACCCAAATGCTTAGGAATGAAAAATTTAGCCTTATACTTATTCATAATGCATTAGCATCCAAGAACAAGTCCTAGTTTTCTAATGTACCTCTTGATGAGCTAAAAAAGGACCATAATGAGCTTATCTTCTGTAACACATCTCTAATGTTTATAAATATTTTATATAAAGTCAATTCATGGAGTTAAACTTCCACAACCAGATTATGGGACCTGACAGATCCCATATTTTTAAGGCAAAGTTGAAAATGTCTCATTTAAAACCATCATAAGTTATTTATATGTAAGTTAAAAATGTTAAAGTCTCATTTTTGGCTTGTCCTCATTTTCAGAGAAGGAATGGGTTATTCTAGATACAATAACAAGTTGTAAGTATAGTTATATGAGATGTCCACTTATTGCCAGATATTAGGTTGTAGAATACCGTATAAAGCGTACTGGGGAACTGTGTATCTTATTTCTGGATTTCAACACTCTGAGGCATGCTCTAGTGTGAGGCTGAGGACAGCAAGTCTAGGAAGGATGTGAGTTTGGTTATGAATGGTGGCTATGTCCAAGGTAATGGGATCTGGCTGCTGGGTCTATGAGAAATGGCACCCATCACTCAAGGGACAAAGTTGGCAAGAGTTGGGAGAGGGTAGGGATCATGGGAGAGGTCCAGGCCTACCCAGAGGATAAGGATGGATGCTACAACGGGCATTATGATGGCCAACAGTTGGGTAGCACTGTTTCCTCCTGGTGATAGGATGTGGTAGTCCATGGCCACATTGTCTTAAGCTTGATGGCCTTCAGCCTACAACGACAGTCTCAGTTACAAAGGGCTGAGAAGGAGGAAAGCTGACAACTTCCAATCTGTTGGTCTTTAATCCTATAGTCCCATAACCTTAAGTACTTTATTTTTATGTGTGTGTGCTTAAGCCTTTCAAAACTCAGCAAAGCATGGCTGATATGAGCACAGACTCTGGAGCCAGACTGCCTGGGTTCAGCTGTGGGCCCTTGGACAAGTCAACTGACCTCTCTGTGGTTTAGTTTCCTCATCTTTAACTTGAGAACAAGAGTTTATACATCATTAGTTTGTTATGAGAATTAAATGAGTTAATATTTGTAAAGCATTTTGAACCATGGCTGGTATAAAGTAAGAGTTCTCTATTACATTGTGAAAACTAAAAATGAAACTTCGCCTAGCTTAGCGGATCCATTTATATCAGTCCCTAATAGGGGCATTGTTTAAAATGCAGATTCTGGGTTGTCACCCCAGACTTACTCAAATTCTTAAGGATGACCCCAGGAATCTGTATTTCTTTTTTTCTTTTAATATAATTCATTGTCAAATTGGCTAACATACAGTGTATACAGTTTGGTCTTAGTTTTTGTGGTAGATTCCCGTGATTCATCGCTTACGTACAACACCCAGTGCTCATCCCAACAAGTGCCCTCCTCAATGCCCATCACCTCCCCTCCCCTCCCTCCCACCCCCCATCTACCCTCAGTTTGTTCTCTGTATTTAAGAGTCTCTTATGGTTTGCCTCCCTCCCTCTCTGTTTGTAACTATTTTTTCCCCTTCCCTTCCCCCATGGTCTTCTGTTAAGTTTCTCAAGATCCACATAGGAGTGACAACATATGATATCTGTCTTTCTCAGACTGACTTATTTCACTCAGCATAATACCCTCCAGTTCCATCCTCGTTGCTGCAAATGGCAGGATTTCATTCTTATTGCCAAGTAGTATTCCATTGTATATATAAACCACATCTTTATCCATTCATCAGTTGACGGACATTTAGGTTCTTTCCATAATTTGGCTGTTGTTGAAAGTGCTGCTATAAACATTGGGGTACATGTGCCCCTATGAATCACCACTCCTATATCCTTTGGATAAATTCCTAGTAGGAAACTGTATTTCTGACAAGTTTCCCAGGAAATTCTATTGGTCAAAGTCAGATTGAGAATTAAATAGGCCACGTCTCTGGTTCACAGTAGATTTGAGGTCATCATCAAATTATTTTCTGACTGATTTATTAAGAAAGACTCTCAGTACCTGGGACAAAGCTTGATTACTTATTTGGAACAAGAAAGAATGTAAGCAAATCAGACTTTCTTCCTCTTTTAACTCTAGGTACAAATACATCACCTATGAATTATAGAAGCTTCTCTCAGGTAACTTTTTGGCATGTCATTTAGTAAGGCTAACCTGGAATTTGGTTTGGATTATCAAATGTTTACAATACAATATAAAGGAAATGCAGTTTGTTCCAAATGTGAGAAATCCTAAGGAGATTGCCCAGTTCCTAAAGGAAAAAGAAACGCTGTGATAAGCAATCACTAACTGTTCATGGGTGCATTTTTTAAAAGTTTAGTCATGATAGGAAATCAAACAATAGAGTCTCCACAAAGACTTAGCCAAATGTAGCTGCCAAGACAGTAATGTTGCATTTTAGCAGTAACATGACTTATTCTTAGTTAAAACAAAAACAAAAACGTGATCTGGTCTTCTGTAAATGAGTTCAGTGGAGCAGTAATGTACAAATGATTTACTTGAAGAGAAAACAGAAAATAATTTCGTACTCCTGTCATAAGTGTTTATGGGCTACCCTCATTTGGGCAAAGAAGTCCCAGCGTATCTTTGGTAGATCATGTGCTAACAGAAACGGATTTACACTGAGACGTTCTTTTTTTGTCGTTGGCTCTGTTCGGTTTGGATGCCCTTGTTAGCAGTATCGTTCATTGTCAAGGTGATTGGCTCAGGTTAAGGACCCATTCCATGACCTTGAAGCAAAGCAGAGTTAACTGACGTAACAGAGGATTCTGTTAGCACTTCTATCTCAACCACAAAACCAGATGGGCAAGGTAACCTAACTGAGAAATCACCTGTATCTTTCCTTGCCTGTGGGGTTTTAACACACACAAATTAAATTTTTTTTTCTTTCTTCCTCCTCTTTTTAATGTAGGAAGCTAGGTGTGGCAGATTACATTTTCTGAGAATTGCCTCAGCAGTATATCCAATGCCACACGTTCCTCCAGAAGCATGCTGTGCTCCTACCAAGAGGTAGAATCTAGTTCTCTTCCTTTGAACCTGAGTGGAACTTTGGGACTGGCTCACCAAATAGAACGCGGTAGAAATGCCACTGCATGATTTCTGAGGCCAGGTCATAAGTAGTGTTATGCTCGTATCTGCTCTTTCTTTGGGACGCTCACCAAGCTGTGAAGAAGCCTCGGGCACATGAGGACACCATGTGTTCATTCCTGACCGATAACATTAGCCGAGATTCCCTATTGGCAGCCAGTATCAGCCGCCAGAAATGTTAGTGTACTAGCTTCCAGATAATTCCACATCCCAGTCCTCATCCTGCGAGCAGCCCCAAATTGCAGAGTTTTGAGCAAACGAAGCGTCGTCGTTGCTTAAGGTGCAAAGTTTTGGGATGCCTTCTTAATCAGGATGAGAGGACCGTAACCTCAGGGCTTCCTGTTCTCATGGTGTGTATCGTTTTTCTTTTGCTTCCAGGGACAGATAGGAGGCCCTCATTTTCAAAAGTCAGGGAGCAAGATCAGAGCTCAAAGAGTTGAAGAAGTAAGGCATCAGCCCAGCCTCTAAGAGTACAATTCCTAAGCCCCATGGATGACATGAGGGGGTTCTGAGAGCAGTGGACTCCCAACTGGGCCGTGAAGAAGAGGCAGGCTTCTGACAGGGCTGGCAGCGTGCAGGCCTGTGGACCGAATGCTAAGCTCAGAGATCTTGGGAGTGGTAGTAAAGGCTGTCATGATCCCTAGTGGGGTGTGGGGGGCAGGGAAGAGGGTGCCAGAAAAGCCAGCTGCCTTCAGATGGGCCATCAGAGGCAGAGCAAAGAGAGATGGCCGAGTTACAACCGTATGTATATGAAAATTCTTCGTCGTTTGTTATGATATTATTTATCAACTGGCCGACTTGCTAGTTAATCCTTTTCTTACCAGTTTGAAATATCATGTTATCATATACCAAATATCTTTATGTATTTGGTTTTGCTGTTTTGTTCCATTAATATTTCTATAACCGCCAATGTGATTCCATGTTAGTAATTATATATTTATATTTCAGTATCTTGTAGAGAAATGTCTCATCTTTATTTTTTTCCCAGAAGTTTCTTGGCTTTCTCACAAGTGTATTCCTCCAAGCAGGCTCTCAAATCGTTTGGTGAGATTACCCCCCAAAACCCACTGGGGCTTTGATTGTGATCGTCTTGCAGAAAAATAATGAATAATGGCAGATTGAATACACAAGTACCTCAACTCCTCTTCCTCTCAGAATCCCATTAAATGAGGGTAAAGGAACGTCTAAAGACGATATAAATAGACAAGGACAAAGAACAAGATAGGAGACAACAGTGACAACATTTTGGAAGTTGGTAGGCAGATAGAGTTAAATGACTTAACAGACATGAGAAAGCCGAATCCTAAACTGGAAGTTGGGAAAGGGGAGAAATAGCCTAATGTACATTGCAGAATCCTCCAAAGGAGACGGATTTGGCAGGTGGAAGAATTGGTTGAAAATCTGTTTAAGAATTTAGTCCCTCATATCTCCATTCCAAATTTAGGCAGCTGAGCAAACATCTTTCCCCCATTCTGGCAGGACACCCGGGACTTATTCTGTAAAGAGGATAAGCAGATGATCTTTGAACACAATACCAGGCCCAGCTAAGACAGAGAGACTAACTAGAAAACATGAGGATTAAGATAAACCTTATATATGGGACTTGAGATCTTTAGCCTTCTTCCCTCTTATGACTCAAGAATTTTGGCAGCCAGACATGTACCTTCTAGGCAAGAGGTCAGAAGCTTCTTTCTGGAAACCCAACTTCCAAGGGAAATGAGCGCAAAATACTCAAAGCTGAGGTCTTCCAAATATTACCCTAGAGAGAAAAGCACCGCTGACAAGCATCCTCCCCAAGAGCGCCTACTCATCTTTTTAGTGCCCCATTCTTAAAAATGACCAGATGGCTGAGGACTGCCAGGCATTTTTTTTTTAAGTTGAAATACCAATACAGACGGAAATTTAAAAATCTATAATAACCATTATTAATATCTTCAGAGAAGATATCGAGCTATGAAACAAGAAGTGGATACTGTAAAAAAGAAATATTCAGTGAACCCAAAACCTTAGAAATTAAAAATATGATAGCACAATCTATTGGAAGATATACTCAAGGGAACCCCCTAGAAAGTAGAATAGAAACCAGAGAAGAAAATAAGAAACATAAGATTAAAAAAAAGAGACCCGTCTAGAATACTTATGTTCTATGAATAGAGGATAGAGATAACAAAGTAAGGAAATCATCAATAAAATAATTCAAAAAAGATTTCCCAGAATTGAAGAGCGTGAATGTCCTGATTGAAAGGGATTACTAAATATCCAGAATAGTGGCTGAAGTAGGCCAATACCAAGTCACGTTATCAAGAAATGTCAGTAAGCCAGGGACAGAAAAGAGATTCTGCAAGCTCTCAGGGAGAAAAAAAAAAAACAGGTTCATACAAAGTATCAAGTGTTAGATGACATCAGCCTTAGCGATAGCAGAAGCTAGAAAGCAATGGAGAAATCACACTCAAAATTCTGAAGAAAAACGCCTTCAAACAGAGAATCCCATTTTCAGTTCCTAAGAAACAAAACTTACTTCCCATGCAGCCCTTTTTAGCAAGCTGAGATGTGCTTCTACAAAATTATGGAGTTGATCAAGAAAGAAGAGACGCGGGGCTCAGGAAACAGGGACTCCAACCTGAGAGAAAGGCTAAGGGGATTCCCATGATGGTAATGAAGGGAGGTTTCTGGATGGCTTCTAGTTATTAGGTGTAGTAGTGGGCAGAATTCTTCTAAGGTGGTCCCTGAGATTCCCACCTCTTGATATACATATCCTGAATAATCCCCGCCCCTGAGTCTGGGCAGGACTTGTGAACACAACTGGGGAGCCCTTCCATGATTAAATTATGTTGATAATGAAGGCAAGGGGACTTTGACGATGTAATTAAGGCCCCTCACCAGTTAATTCGAAGTGAATCAGAAGGGAGATTATCCTGGGTGGGTCTGACCTAATTGGGTAAGTCCTTTAAAAGAGGAGCTGGAGATCATAAAGAAGTCAGAGAGATTTGAAACAGCAGAGTTTCTGTCCTGTTGGCCTTAAAGAAGCAGACAGCCACTTTGTGGAGACCAGCACCTGGCAGGCAATGGCGGGTGGCCTCAGTTCTATAACCACAAGGAACTGAAGAGCCACATGATCATCACCTTGATTTCAGCCCAGTGAGAAATGTAGAGAAATGGCCCTGGCCATCACCTTGATTTCAGCCCAGTGAGACCCTGGATAGAGAACAAGTTGTGCCAAGCCTAGACCTCTGGCCCAGGGAAACAGATAATAAATATGTGTTGTTTTAAACCACTACATTTGTATCAGTAGATAACTAATGCAGGTGCAGAAAACAGCCAGTCCAGATGGGAGCAGCTCGGGACACTGGAGGGATTTATCCAAAGGTGTTAAATTTTCCTAATGTTTTGAATGATGTGCACAACGTGAGGATAATGGGAAAATACGTTGGTATTAGTATACACAAGACACAAGACCAGCGGTAACTTGAAGAAAAACCAAATTTCATGGTATGTAACATGACTCAGTTATAAATAGGATTTACAAAGTCATAATAATGTAAAACCCGATGACATCCTAAGCAAAATTACACGATAAGTACCGTAGAGGACGAAAAAGTTCCTTGATCTTTTTTGGGTCCCTGGCTGGGTGCGAAAAATCACATTGACAAAGACAGATTAACAGAACAGCTTACAAACTTATGTAATGTAAGTTTTAGGTGACACAGGACCTTTATAAGGAAAGGAAGACCCAAAGAAATGCTTGAGCCTGAGTGTTTTCATGCTAGCTTTGGCGAAGTCGTGGAAAAAATGTGAGAGGACTTAAAGGGGTGTGCGCTAAATGTGCTAACTGAGGAAAGCGTAGCAAGTCCTGTTTGTTCAGATTCCTCTCGTGACCCTTCGTCTTCACAGATAAAGCTACTCCTTTCCCCCAAGTATGGGAAGGGCCCTTGTCCCATGGTTCTCTGACCAACCTCAGGGAAAGATCACAGTTCTTCCTGCACGTGCCTTTTCTCAGATTCCGTCGGCTGGAAATGGTCAGTATGGCGAGGTGCTACATTTTAGGGTAGCATGTCCTAAACCCTGGCAATGCATTGGAGGGGTGGGGATGGGAATCGTATGTCGGAGTAGCGGTGGCAGTGAGACGGAGCAAGAACAAAAATCATCACCTTCCATACTGGAAGTAACAGCTAATGACCGGGACTGGAAAATTTAGGAGTAGCAAGACTGTGTCTATCCCAGTGCCTGGGGGAAGGGAAACATTGGAATCAGGAGAGCAGGTGACTTTTGTAATCAGTCGTTATTATGGACCTTGTTAAAACCTTGGGGAAGTACTTGACTTTTTAAAATATGTGAATGTATACATTGCACAAATGTGAAAACAAATCTAAAGCAAAGAATTGAACGTTCAATAGAATAAAGATAGCTAAGATTGGTTCTTGAAATGACATTTTCACTTCATTGCATTTTCAAATCCCTCCCCTTTCTGGGCTATTTATAAATGAACAAGTTTATAAGTGGTAAAACGCAATTAACTTCTTCCATGTGTGAACAAAAGCCACAAAAGAAAAGACTTTCTTTTTCCCAGTCATGTACATTTCCCTTGAAAAATGACCTTCAGGAAGCCAACTTAAGCAAATAAACAAGAGCTGCTACTTCTCAATTTTTAGCACAGCATAGAGTGAGAAGATTGTTTCTGCTTACCATTCCGTTCCTGGGAGTAATTAAAATATTTGTGATATATTAACACCCTCTGCCTGGTGAAAGATCAAACATTTCAGAGTTTGCTTCTTCGACAATCACCTTCTCATTTGGAGTAGTGGGAATCTAAATTTCGTGTTTCTCACACTCTCCACCCTGCAGAAGCTATGATTTAGCTGGATCAAGAAGGAGATGTGTTGCGGTGGCTTCTGCATTTTCTATTGAATGGTATTCACTAGGTCGGCACCAGAATTTGGTGTGCGTCAGCAGTGTGCACCATTTGCCATTACAGGCATGTGCCATGGAAGTTCCTAAACCGTGTGAAGCGGTTATTTCCGTCTCTGTACAAAGGACCACTGAAATGAGGTGGTAAGTAGGCAAAGGGCAGGGCACCTGGGTGCTCAGTGGGTTGAGCGTCCGACTTCGGCTCAGGTCAGGATCTCGCAGTTTGTGAGTTCGAGCCCCACGTCGGGCTCTGTGCTGATGGCTCAGAGCCTGGAGCCTGCTTCGGATTCTGTGCCTCCCTCTCTCTCTGCCCCTCCCCCGCTCCTGCTCTGTCTCTGTCTCTCAAAAGTGAATAAACGTTAAAAAAATTAAAAAAAAATAAGGAGGCAAAGGGCTTAGCACAAAGTGAGAAATCAACAAGCATTACTTGTTGTTATTGTTATTCAAGAGGACACATTGTCACTAATAAGCATTTAGAGTCACATTTAATAAACGTAACGATGAAATTCCATCTTTAACCCAATAGGAACTTTTCAATTCTGTATATGGAATTTTCTCACCCACTCCAAGAGGTAAATGGAAAATTAACCCACTTCTCCCCTTTTTCTGAAACCCAAACTTACAAAGCATAGGGTTCATATCCTCTTTTTTGGTGTCCATTTGAACCCGTGCAGTTGAAAGGAGATTTTGATGTCAGGGGCACATTTATCCATAAAAAATGTGACTTTTCTGACTTAGAATTTAGTAACAAATTTTGTTTAAAATTCTCAGCCTCTTCAGGGAGGTGGTAGGGAAATCGTGTTTAGAAAGCCACTGCTTTCTAATGCTCAGCAGATATGAAAGAGTTGTTCTGGCCTTATCTAGAAACCCACATTACTACACGCGGTTATTATTTGCATAGACAAAGCCAGAAGAAGTGCTAAAGATGTGTTTTTATGCAGACTTGATCCTTCAGTCATTAAGGCTTTGGTCAGGGAAAAAAAATGAGAGAATGATAGTTTCCCAGTTCAGACTTTTTCAATCACTTGTACCCGTTTATTTCTTGCTGGAAGACAAATTTGAAAGCATAAATATCTGTTCTTTCATATTTCTGAGTGATACATTTTTAAAAATTGATTTTAGCAGAACGGTCATCATTTCTCAAGGCAAATTCTCCACGCAAATGTAAAGAATGAAAGCCCATGAAGACATTAATCTTTTGTTCTGATTTTTTCTTGTTCCATTGCAGTCCCATAAAGATACATGAATGAAAAGCTTTGGAGCAGAGACTAATAAGTTGAAGATTTCTCTAGAATGCTTTCTTCCTTTAGTAAGCCCATGGAAACTAAATGCAGATTCTGTTACCACAATATCTATGTGCAGCGTCCAAATTTTAGAACAGTTGTCAGGAAATTCCAAAGGTTCTACAGCCCAATTACGTGGGTGTTGTGGCCTGAATGTAATTTTTCTATCCCTCGTTCCCTTGTAAATTTATACCTTCAATGCAGTTCTGTTCATGTGGTAAAAACTGTGTCAGAATTTGCCCAGGGTATGTAATTTCGCCAAGTTCTCGTTGCTCCCAAGATCCTTAACTAGGCATTTCCTGACTTTTGATTTTTCACCCTTTAAACAATTTTGCATTAATGCATACCATACACAATGTCAACTTGACAGAAGAGGAAGAAACTGAGGATAAAGATATTTATAAGCACATTTCATCTACCAGAAAACAGTTTAGTAAAGCCAGGCTTGCTGTGTGAATAAATACACTTTTTAGGGCCGTCAGCTTGTCCTTTTAAGCATGATGAGAGAAGGAAAAAGACAAATCTTGATTTTGTATCTTGGAAAAGCTGTGCTAGCCTTGCCTCATTTATCATTCAGCTACAAAATGGAAACTTGGCCTTTGTTCACTCACAACTCTAATTTTTCAAGAAAACGTGCACAGATTTGAACAACTCCCCCTTCTTATGAACAGTCAACATGAAACCCTAAGTTTTTAGATGTTGGAAAAAAAATCTTAGCAGGATAAGGAAACAGTTCAATTTGAAGATTCAAACCCTTAAATACTGGGGATCTACAGGGGGATTGGGAATCAAGAGAGATCAGAGATTCCCATAAACCACAGTTAAAATAAAACTAGTTCCAATGTGGTACAAAGTGAAATTGATATTAACATAGTTAATATCATCGTGGATTTAAGGGATACATTTTCTGTACAACCGCAGGAAACTATGATTGCTATCTAATAGAGTGGGTTTTTTTTTTCCTGTTTCTTAACTGAGTTCTGTTCTCACATCCTCACTCCCTTCTACTCTCTTTTTCTCCCTCTCTCCATATTTCAGTTTTCCAGGTGGGACAAAGTTGTCTAGAGATGATGGTCCCAGCTACAGGTACCTTCCACCCTCTTTTCTTTTCTCGGCTAAATCTTCCTATTTCAGAACCTCCGCTCTGTGGATTCACATTCTGCCACATGGCCGTCCAGGCTCTATATATGCTCTCTGATGGCACAGCTGGCAAAACGAGGGGACATCACCTCCTTGAATCACAGATCAGATCGTTTTTTAAGTTTATTTATTTTTGAGAGAGAGAGTCAGAGAGAGAGAGAGAGAGGGAGGGAGAGTGAGAGGGGGAGGGGCAGAGAGAGAGGGAGAGATAATCCAAAGCACACTCTAAGCTGTCAGCACAGAGCCCAACATGGGCCTCGAACCCATGAACTGATGAGATCATGACCTGAGCCGAAGTCAGACGATCAACTAACTGAGCCACCCTGGCACCTCACAGATCTGACCAGTTAATCAGCCATTCGACAGTTATTTATTGCATGTTACCATGTGCCTGACATGTGGATTGCAGTCCCTGTGATGGATGGTGTTTTTCCTACTTACCCTGACTCTTAGACTGCAGCTCCCTCCTCAGAGACCCGTGCCACAGCCTGACATGGTGAGCAGGTTCTCACTCATTTGGTGATCCTGGACTCCCTATTTTGTTCCCTTAGATTTAGGAAAGTGTCCCAAGTTCTTCTCAACTTCTCAGCCTTTCTCGGTCCCTTCTTTTGGACTTGACAGCTCTCCCTAAGGAAGAAGGAGCATCCAAATGGCAGGCTTACCTCTCTGCGGTTCTGTTTCCAGTTCCTTGACCTTAAAGTTGTTTACTCCTTTGTAAGCTGTTTAATGAGTTAAATCAGCTGTTTTTATATCCTGTCCAGCTTTTTCATAGGGGGATGGGTGGTTCCAGTGATCTAGTCTGTCATTCCTGGAACCCTTCACCTTTTAAGATTCATTTCCACATTCCTCCTTTATGAGATTATATTTTGGACACCCATTGCTTCTAGGCAGAATTCATCATGTCACCCTCTGTGCCAGCAGACTCCTGGGCACATATGTGATTTAGAGAAGGTATTCATTTTATAATAACTTATTTAAGCATCTCTGTGAAGGGTACCAATTATACCTGCCCCATGTTTGTGTTCCCAGTGCCTGATGTTGATGTATGCATAACAAATGCTCAGTGAATGTTTATTGGTGGAAATAGTTGGCATTTCACGTAAATTGCATGTGTTTGTAAATTCAGTGTCTCAAACAAAAATCATCAACTAACTGAGCCACCCTGGCTCACTGCAGGGCGAAACACAAAAGAAGGAAAGTAAAAGAAAAGGGAAAACTTACGTGTCTCTTTTAGCATACTTGAGACGGGGAAATATTAGAGAGCAAGTGTCTCCTTTGGTCTTGTCAAGGGAAAGATGGGGAGAAGAGAAGTCCAGTAACCATCAAGGTTAGGCAGGGTTTGGAAAGGAAGAACAAAATCCTTAGACATAGATTTGGGGGGATGATTTTCCAAGATGCTGCCCTATTTGCACTGTCCAACCCCTACAGCGGGCTTCTGTCCCCCAAAGGACAATCACGTGCTGCTCAAGTATCTGCCTCTAACTTTATACATTTGTCCAATGCCTGAGAGAATGGACATTCAAAAGGAAATTAGACTATGGTTCTGAGCTACCAATCTCAATATTTAGGTTTTCTGAGTATTTGATCGATGAATTTTGTAGAAATATTTAAGAGTACACAAAAAATAAGTGCACTTTTGGCATAAGGTGTGGATGACAAAGGCTTAAGAAAATAGCAGTTTTTGCCTCTCAGTGGAAATTCTTTTATAAGATAAAAAGTTGTCTATTTACAATAGATTAATTATTGCACACAGCATAAGCAGATGGAATTTGTGTGGAATTCTTAGTTCAACAGTGTGAAGAAGTTTGTACCGCAAGCAAAATGTTGCCATGAAAAACCGTTGCCAGATGTGATATTTTATTTCTTCAGCTCTTAGGTTATGAAGCAAGTAGAAACCATGAATCAGGGTAAAAGGATGAGAATTGGTCTTTAAAATAAAAATGGAAAACTATCAGAGGATTCATGCAAACTGTGCTCTTCCCTACTATAAAATATGTAAAGGAATGTAGATATATTATACTCATTTTTACCATTTCACTTTTGTCCCCTTTCCCATTTTATGTCTCTACACCTTCCCGTCTAAAGTCTAAGAAAATGAGCACCCAGTTTCCCCTCTGTTGTTTAAGGATGGCGGGTTCTCAGAGTAGCACTCTGCCACAACAATGTTTCTAACTTCAAATTTTACGGTAAAAAAAAAAAAAAAAAAGGAAGAAAAAGAAAAAGAGAAAAGGTGAACCTGCCATTCATCCAGGATCAGTAAGCCACAGTAATCATGGTGTGACAGCTCTGAAGTGGCTCTTAAAATAATGAGGGCAGCAAGCTTCACCATCATCTATTCATTCAGCAAACTTCTAGTGTTAAAAAAGAGAGAACGAGGAGGTCTACAAGTACTATGAACCTTCACATGCCAATCGTGTATCCTCCCCAGTGAGCCTAAGAGGAAAGTAATATTACCTTCTTAGAACCGAGGAAGCAGGTCTTCTGAGAAATGTAATATCTTGTCCAAAGCAAGGAAATGAAAGAGAACCAGAACACAAACTTCCAGAATCTCTGCTCTCTCCACTTGGCCACACTGTTTTCAGTCCTCAGGCAGGCCATGGATGGGCCATGGCTCTGACACCTGAAAAGGTGAACCCCTCCAATGTGATGCAAAATAAAATAATGCCAAACCCTAATGTAAGCACAAAGATGTCCCATGATGTTTTACATTTTTCCCGAGGTGATGATTTTGTTTAGCTGTTATGGAAACACCAGGAACCACGTATTTTCGAAGAACCCTTCCCCACCTTTCCCCTCCCTCCCTCTCTCTGTGTCCTGCTTTGATGTTGTCCTAACTACATGTTTTGTTTTTCATTTGTGTAGTCTGGTACTGGGCAGAGTAGGAAAACCTTTTCTCTGGAGCGGGGGCTCTGAGATAGTTGATGGACAACTACGTGGCCAATAGATGAACTAACGATGTGGACTCCTGTGGAGCGTGGAATAGTGTGCAAAATGTTGTGTACACCGGCAGTTTTCTGGAACGAAGGCCAGACCTGCCGTGGCCATCCCCAGGAGATGAAGAGTTGGGGATGCTAGGACTTCGTAAGAGCAGGAGAGAAACGCGAAGAGCAAATAAAGAGAACGTTATTCAGATTGCTTTTATAAGAGAAATGCCAGATAGTTCACTCGTCTGCTTTTATTTTCTAAACATTTTTATCGAAAGTCCTTACTTCAAACCTCACAAGTGGCCTCCTCCATCCTCATTACCTACTTCACACTCATCTGCTTTTATTTTTTTTAACATTTATTTTATTTTTGAGAGAGAGCAAGCGGAGGAGGGGCAGAGAGAGGGGCGGGGGGGGGGGGGGGGGAAGGAGGATCCGAAGCGGGCTCTGCCCTGACAGCAGAGAGCCCGATGTGGGGCTCCAACTCACGAAACGTGAGATCATGACCTGAGCCGAAGTTGGACACGTCACCGACTGAGCCACCCAGGAGCCCCTACGCTCATCTGCTTTTTAAATTGAGAACAAGGATTACAGAATTGTATACAATATCTACCAAAAGTTAAGGTGATTTTTGCTAACTTCTATGTATATACCTTTTCCCCTGTCCCCAGCACTGTCCCAAGCGTTTTGCATGTATCCTCATAAGAACCCGATGAAGTTGATATCAGTATTTCCATTTTATTTGGCATAGTTCATAAATAAAAATACACCTCTACATTGCTACAGCATATAATGGAGAAAGAAGAGGGGAATCCAAACAGAAATAGGAAGGAAAGTAGAACAAAGAGCGGGTGATGGATGAGAGGGTGAGGGAGAGAAATCTAATACACAAGTACTGTAGGAAAAAAAGAGAAGGCCTAACAATGTATAGACTGGCACGACCATGGCTGTAAAAACACAATTCTGCTATTTGCCAAAGCCACAGGCACTAACAGATTAATCATTGTAGAAGAGAAAAGAATATATAAACGATTAGATTAAAAACACGTATAAACACTGTCAGAATTTATTAGGAGCAGTGTTTGAATTTCAGCCTAATATTTGCAAGTACAGACATTTCTGCAGTGTTCTCTTTTCTTCATTTGATGACAAGAAGCCTTCTTCACACACTGTGGAAACAGACGGAGAAAATAGTGGTTTCGTTGAATAAGCACGCATCTCCCACCTACAATACAAGACTGCAGGGCCGACCAATTGCACAACTTGGGGGGCGGGGGTGGGAAGCCACCATTTGGGCCCTGTATGAATTGTCTCATGGAACTGATTCATAAAAATTAATTTCGACCAAGTGGCTATCAGTGATCGATGTTAAATACCTTCAATTGGTTCCAATGACCAATTTTTTATTTTTTTTTAATTTAAGCATAGGGGCGCCCGGGTGGCTCAGTCGGTTCAGCATCTGACTGGCTCAGGTCACGATCTCGCGGGTTTGTGAGTTCGAGTCCCGCGTCGGGCTCTGTGCTGACAGCTCGGAGTCTGGAGCCTACTTCGGATTCTGTGTCTCCCCTTCTCTGCCCCTCCCCTGCTCATGCTCTGTCTCTGTCTCTGTCTCTCTCTCTCTCTCTCTCTCTCTCTCTCTCTCTCAATTATAAATAAACGTTTAAGAATTTTTTTTTAAATTTAAGCATATACATTTCAAAGAAAGAAAGGAAACTTGCTTATTTACTGTTCTCTTTGTGTTCCCTTATAAAAATATGTACTCCCTACTTGCCTATTCCTTCTCATTGGACATAGACTGTTGTCACTATCAGCTCATGAAGCTGTCAGCAAGCCCATGGAGACCATTTTATGATGTCAAAGTGAAGGCAAAGTAACATTGATACAAATCCCACGGTTATTAACAAAACAAACAGAACTCGTTGAAAATGACTTTTACAGTTGAGGTCCCCTCTCTGGACTCTTCCCCACTACTATGTTTCCATTTCAAAGTCACATCTCTGGTAATAATATCATGGGATTCTGATTTCAGATTGCTTGCACTTTGCTAAATCTTGGGAAGACTCACATTAGAGTTCCAATTTCCCTTGGGTATATTAGAAAGCCAGAAACTATTTAAAAGGTTTTTAATATTGGTTAGACACGTTGTGCATTACAAGGCTATATTATTGCATCAGAGTTTAAAATATTCCCTGGAACTGAGGGTATTGAGTAAAAGAGAATTCAGCTAAAGGGGTATAGCTAGAATGTTTGCAGACAAAGAACATTTGAATTAGGACTTCTCCAATTTTTACTCTTTCTCCCAGAAAGAACATTTATTAAGTGCTTACCATATGCCAGACATTGGCTACGTGTTAAATAGGGAGAAGAGAATAATGCAAAAAAGGTCCAAGCACACCCGTGACACTCAAGGGTCTTACGGAGTTTAGGGGTGGGAGACATACAAACACGCAATTCCAATATAGCGTGCCATGGCCCAGGTATGCTCCATGAAACTGGGAACCCAATGCCTGACGGAATGTGGTGATGAGTCTTGGAAGGAGAATATGAATTCGGTCATCGAGAAGAAAGGACATACTTGGTGGTTGCTGCCTAGATCCATTTAAACACTCCCGTAATAATTGGACAACTCTTTGCCTCCCAAAACAGAAGGCAAAGAAAACCTCTGCTGTAACCTCATTTGGTGCCAGACACTTGCCCACGACCTAGATTTCAGCAGTCAGAGGTGCCTACGGGAGACATTGGTACAGACGTGAGCAATGGAAGTAGCGAGCGTGTGTGGGATTTGTCTTCTGGAGACCGGAGTAGAGTTTTGGTGTGAGCTATGTGGGAGGGGGGAAAGCTGTGATGTGGGTGCCACTCGGAGGAGAGTAGAGCAATTAGGTACTGTTTTTGGCTTCAGAGTAAATGAGCTGGCCCGGCTTTCCTGAAGATTCTGTAAATTTTCCCCATACCACTCAGTAGAGCGCATGAGTGACTAACATCCTATAATAATGAGTGTATTTTTTTGGTAGAGCAGTTACGGTGTGGACCCGAGGATCTTGAATGATAGAGACAGGCATTCATGGTCCAGACAAGACAGACGGAAGAAGATGGTTCCAAGAAAAGGAGGTACAAGAAGTAGATCAAGGTTGGTATATGATAAGGATAGTTGCCATTGGATATTGGTGGTAAGGCTGGAGTAGGGAGAGAGATCACATGACATTAAAGGAAGTTAATATCAGGCTCTGGGGAAATTAGGATATAGTTCTGACTAATCTAGATTTTCCCTCATAGGAAATAGGGAACTCTAGAAGATTTAACTGGAAAGCTGACAAAAATATTTTGATGTCTGTATTTTCAACTGAGAGCCCTGGTGGCAGTGGGAGGTAGCAGAAGTGAAGAGTTGTTCCTGATGGGAAAACCAGTTTGGAAGTTGATAGCATCGTTCAAGTGAGAGATAATGAGGCCCTAATGTGACAGGTACAGTGAAGAATAGAATGGGGGTGGAGCTGTGAAATCGTTAGGGGGACAATCAGTAGAGCTTTATGACATTGAAAGCGATGGATAACGAGGGAACATAAAGGTAACTAAAGTTTTCTAATTTAAGTTACTAGGTGGATGGTAATGAAATTTATTGAGATGGCAAATACAGTGGAACAAGCAAGCCCTGACATGAATTTGGCTTTAGAGATAGTGAATTTTAAGTACTTGAAAAGAGAACCATAGTTGGGAGATCTTTAGAGCCGTTAATGTAGCTAAAATTTGGAGCCATTAGTAATTGAGGGGTAGTTGGAGTCACGGGCTTGGATAGAGTGGACAAGAGTGTTCAGGGACAAAGGAGCAGTGATCTGAGTAGGGAGCTGGGGAGGTGTCATCTTCAGGGGTAGAAAGGAACCAATAAAGGAGACAGAAAACTGGGGAAGGCCCATCAGCAAGGTAGAAAGAAAACCAGAAGAGATGCTCAGACAGACTTGAGTCTTTTAGTTGTTTGAAATCAACCTCTTTATTTTATCTGACCTTAACGTGAAGGCTGTATTATCTTATAAAATATTTTCTTTTCGCTGGAAGATTCCACATAGCATACATTGGACTATCAGCTAGTAATTCATCTTGAAAACACCGTATTCAGGGTTTTAGAAGAAGGTGTAATGTGCATCAAATAAGTACAATAGAGCGAGCATTAAGCACATTGTGGGTGTCCTGAGACTGGTAATGAGTGTTCACTTAGCCTTTTGACTGCAAGCAATTGAGCCTCTTTAATTTACCTCAAGCATTGCAGGGGTGGGAGGTGGGTGGGTGGGTACTAACAAGGTACAAGTTAAATAGACCAAAAAAAGGAGTGAAAAACGATCTAGAATTGAGACAACTCTAGGACCCAGTGCCCCCCCCCACACACACACATACACACACACACTCACACATACACACACGTACCCTACGTGGTCCTTTTCTTATGGAGTCTCACTCTCACTCTGGATTTCTGTTCCTTTCGCTACTCACTGACCAGTGGTGTACCAAAATCAGGGGCCAGGGGGATTAGTCATATTTTATCACCGACATTGTTTATAATCACAGGTGCATGGTAATAATGAAAACAAGACCACCTTTTAGCCAGTTTTAGTATTCTTTTTAGATTATCTATAATGTCCCCCCTTTTATCTGCATTCAGCATAGACTGCTCCCCTGAAGCCACTATGGCTGGTTCATCCTTTTTCTCCAGCTTATCAATCTTCTCCTTACCTCATTGCTTCAGCTTACTTATGACGTGTGTATCCTCCTAATCACAGCTTCCATGTTCGTTGCCAAGGTCGTCAAGTAGGATTACCCAGGTTCTGCACTGCACAACTCTGAGGGTCCTTACCTGTGGCCCTTCTTCTACCTGACTGCCTTTTAGCTTAGGCTTTTGATCATTCCTAGGGAGGAGCAGGAAGAAAAATCCAACACTTCTTTTTGCATTTCCTAATTTAAATTTCCAGGGGACAGGTATCTGATTGGTTTGACTCTTTTTCATGGTAAGCCACATGGGAGGATTAACTCCACTGAATCGTGGACCCATCTTGGATCCAGTAGATGATCACTCTGCTGAGTCTTAGACCAATTCCCATGAGGAAAAAGGTTGCACTTAGAGAAAAGAGAGTTAGACATATAGGCACCCGACTGGTATACCTACTGGAAAGTTTTTGGGTTACTTATTAGTGTTTCATTTATGATGTGGATTTCCTACCAAGAGAATTTTTATAGAGGGTCTCCTCTGCAGAAAACAGGCAGTCTCCATTTCCACTTGCAGATTTCTAACCAGTTAAATCCACAAACAATTCTTTATGATAAATGACAGCAGATGACCTGAAAAGTTTCCTTATGTAAGTGCTACCCTCAACTATTTTTGGAAAAGCAACCAAACCAACATTATACTGATAGTCCAGACACGTGAATTCAAGCTCTCAACAGGTGATCTAAATAACATTCAAGAATATCTGTTCGCATGATTTGAAACATTTAGCACGTGTACAGAAACCTTTCTTTACGTAACTTGATTGAAGTTAGCAATTGTATTTTCTAACCAGGAAATTTTAATCACGGTCCTTCTAGTGACTTTCAACATTGGCAATAGCTTCAAAGGACCAGAGTTAGCTTACTTCCTATTTTTAGATGTTTAGCTCTTGAGTACATGGACTCCTCATCTGTGATTTTTGAATACTCAATTTCCCAGACTCTCCTACCGGCACATATTTCTTCATCTTGGAGAATGCCAGGAGGAGGAAAACATCCTCCATTCCTTTAATGTGCTGTTACCATTTTGCCCCTTCTTACCTGGAATCATCTCTACACTCTCCCTCTGACCCCTAGATCTGACAAGGAAGGGGACCCTTACCCCATTTGCTGATGTAAGAAATCGCCACCAATATCACATCCCATGCCCCTCCATCCTACATTTACTTGGTGTTTCTCCTGGTAGGTTATACAAAGAATCCCAAGCAGAATTACCCTGATTGCTATAGGTTTGTAATGGTAACCAGTAACACTTAGGTCATTTTTTAGCAGCCTTTGGTGTAAACCCAAGAATGGGGAAAGTAAAGGACTGCTACAGGCGGAGGTTGACAGAATTGGACAGTAGTGGACAAATTGAATGCCTTCAGGAGAGCCAAAGAAATGACTGACCCTGGGATCCAAGTTGGAAAGGGCACTTTACAAACTTATTTATTCCTTTAGCTGATTATGGTATGCCCATTTCTCACCAGGGCCCAGTGACTCTTGTACCCCCAGATTTTTGCATTTTTTTTAAAGGAAGGATTGAAGAAAGAAGACAACAGCCTTCAAGCCTGACTCTTTGACTCTCTGCTTTCCCAGACTCCCTATCCCCTAGGCCTATGATGGTCTTGTTGTCTTTGGCCTCTGACACTCCAGTCTCTGAAACGCATTTGATCTTCTATTTTCTGTACTACGTTCCAGGGAAGAGCTGTTGTTCCCACGCCTAATTCTGCTTTGGCCTAGGTGAAACCTTCCTTCCCATATTTATATTATAATGAGCATGCCACTCGATAAAGAAGAAAAACATCAGTTACAGTAGAAACCATTTGGGCGGGAAGAGAGGGAACAGGGTGGATAAGAGAAGGGAAGGAGGAAGAGGAAAGAGGGGGACGAAGACAGAAACAAAAAGAAAAACTTTTGAACAGCTCGAAACACAAGAAATTTGAGGAATTAATTACGGCCGAACAGCTATGGGGAGAGGCCATAAGGAAGAATTTAAGATTTTAAAAATGATGGTATCCAATTCTAGAGGGGTGAAAAGGCATTAAGCGTTGCTGGAGGCAGTAAGAATTTGTATGGCTCTTTTGGTAAGAATCTAGAGTTTGGCAAGAGCCTTAAAAATGTTTATACTGTTTGGCTCAATATTATACTTCTAGGAGTATATCCTTAAAAATATTTCTAATTTTGAAGAAAGAACTTTATGTAGAAAATTTCTTCTCGGTAAGGTTTGCGTACGTAACTAATTGGTGACAATCAGTATGCCTGACAAGAGATACATGTTAAATAGTTTTAACCATTGAGTAATTCCTGTCACTTGATTGAATATTAGGTAGCCAATGAAAATGGTGATTTTTGAAGACCACGTAATAAAGAAAATGCTTATATTGTCGTGAAAGAAGCTACACAAAGGCTATATGATCCCATTTATGTTTACAAATGAAGAAAAAATGCCTACGATAAACATGGGGAAACACATCAATATATTAATTGTGGTTGTATCTCAGTAGTGAGACTACAGGGTGGTTATGTGTTTTTTTTTTCTTTTTA
This sequence comes from Panthera uncia, assembly GCF_023721935.1. Lineage (NCBI taxonomy): Eukaryota > Metazoa > Chordata > Mammalia > Carnivora > Felidae > Panthera > Panthera uncia. The sequence continues at coordinate 7,217,589 of NC_064817.1, read as the reverse complement.
ACAAACAAATTTTTAAATGGTATTGTTTAC
>NC_064817.1:7086237-7217549 GCF_023721935.1 Panthera uncia | reverse complement strand
ATGTGATAAAATTCACCCGTGTTAAGTATGCAATATAATGAATGGTGGTATTGTATATAATCAGTTGTTAGCACCCCAGTCAGAAGGTTTCCCAATGCTCTTTCTAGAGTGAATCAATCCCCTCTCTCCACCCCTGGCCCCAGACAACAGATCTGTCATTAAAAATTTGCCTTTTCTAGAATTTCACATAAATGATGTCATATAACATATGAGAGTATAGTTTTTGAGCTTTAATCTACTTGAAGGTGTTTCTTCAATGAGCACCTTGAAACATGATTTGAACCTAAAATAAAGAGATTCCAAGCATTTTCTAGGTGGATAAAATCAGTCACAAAGTGAAAATTTTCCCTCTCTATGGGAATAGCTGTAAGTATTAATTTCTTTTATGTCTTAGTACATAGGCTACAGCTTCTGTGACAATTTTAGAAAATGTGGTGCTGTTGGGCATCCCGAATTGCTCTTGACTTCCATGAGAATGCATTTGTGCTTATAGTTAAGCGTGAAACACACTGTTTTGCTGACGGAGATATTAATTATTATGTTACAGAAACAGTCCTGTATTTCTGGATTCTAGGATTTTTCAAAATTGGAAACAAGTGTTGAATTTAACAAAATACTCCTTTAGCGTCAATTTGAAATAGTGTTTCTCTCCTTTGACGTGTTCAAATGTTTAATCAAGATAACACAATTCCTAGTAGTAAATCTTAGGTAAATCCCATGGTTTCAAAGTGTGTCGTTCTAATAACATATAGCAGTTGTTTTTGTACACTCTTTTGATTTACTTTTATTCAATGTTGATTTTTGCCAGTGGACTTGAGAATAGTTAAGGCTATAATTTTCCCTATAATCTGTTCTTGTCAAGTTTTTAATCAGCCTTATGTTTCCATATTTCTTATGGTCTGAAATGTTTCTAGAACATCAGTATTCTGTCTCTTGAAGATTCGGTGGAACTCATTTGTAGTGTAGAACTCTTTACACGTGGTGGAACTTTGGGGAAATAATTCTTGATAACCATAAAAGAAATTTTAAGTTTTTGTTGTGACCAGAACTGTTCTATTTCTTCCTTTGTCAGTTTGGTAATTTCTACTTTGCTAGAAATAACCCACTTATTACAATTTTTAAATGTGTTAGCATATAATTAATAGTTTAATATTTTAAAAAGTATCTCTGTGATTGTTATGTATTCCTTTTCCCATTTTCACGGTTTTGTGTTTGATACTTCTTTTTTTTTTTTTTTTTTTTTTAAGTTTTTTTTTTTTTTTTTTGGGACAGAGAGAGACAGAGCATGAACTGGGGAGGGGCAGAGAGAGAGGGAGACACAGAATCGGAAACAGGCTCCAGGCTCTGAGCCATCAGCCCAGAGCCTGACGCGGGGCTCGAACTCACGGACCGCGAGATCGTGACCTGGCTGAAGTCGGACGCTTAACCGACTGCGCCACCCAGGCGCCCCGTGTGTTTGATACTTCTTAATATCTTTTTACTAAAACTTGACGGAAGGTTTTCCCCATATTTCTTTATCTTTCAATTTCTCAAGTATTTGGTTTTATAATTACTTTCTTCTATTTCCTTTCCCTGACTTTTCTTATAATCTTGTTTACATCTTTTTTTTAAAGTTTTTATGTAAATTCCAGTCAGTTATAAATATAAATTCCAGTCACTTTCAGGTGTATGATATGGTGATTCAACACGTCCATACATCACCTGGTGCTCATCACAAGGTGCTCATCATAAGGTGCTCCTCCTTAATCCCCATCACCCCCACCCACCTCTCTTCTTGTTTGCTTCTTAATTGAGTTAGCTCATTCATTTCCATTGTCTTCTTTTATTAATAGCAGTAAAATCTGTGAACTTACCTTTGGGTATAATTTTGACCCAGCCTGTATACTGTGGTAGGTTGTGATTAGCTTGAATTGCCGAGCTTATTTCCATTATAAATTGTATACAGATTTAGATTAGTGCCTTAAAATTTCCAATTTGCTGAATTTTGTATGTACTTAATTAAAATTTTGTTATGGATTTCTAGTTGGTTGCATTGTAGCCAGGAAAATTTCCACTTTGGGGAAATCTAAAAATAGGAGCTCTTTTGTCGCCGATATTTGTAAACATTCATGAACGTGGATACACATTCTTTATAGAGGGCAAAGTTCTATATGCAACTATTAGGTAATTTTAGTAATTAAATCATTCGGATTATCTATATTCTTATTTGGTTTTGGTCTATTTAATAATTCAAAATTGCTTTGTAATCTTACATTAAAACATGCTCCTTTTAAACTTTCCTTTTAATTTTAGTAACATCTACTTCACATATACTGAAACCCAGCCATGTGCTGTTCAATATTGTAGTCACTCACCACACGTGGCTTTTTAAATTTAACTTTTAATGAATTAAAATTAATAATTCAGTCTGTCTGCTACTCTAGCTGTACTTCAAGGGCTCAGTAGCCACAATTGGCTAGAGTCTACCAAATCGGACCACACAACTGTAGATCATTTCCATTGTCATAGAAAGTTCTATTAGCACTGATCTAGACTATTATATTTTATTGTGGATTATACTTTTGATCAGTGTTATATTGTTATATTCTGGTATATTCTGAATTTAATGCTTTCCATATTTTCTTTTCATTGCTTGATACATATTTGCTCCCCTTTATTTTTAATATTTCTACATCATCCCATTCTATACATTAGGTCTCTTTTAAATAATGTATAGTTCTATTACTTAAATATTTTTAAATGAGCCTAACAAATTTCAACATTTCAAGAATCAATAGCTCCTAAGTTCTTTGTACCTAAATGTCCTCATTTACAAAATTTGTAAAATTGGTATAAAAATAGTGCCCATTTCACAGTGTTAAGAGGGCTATGGAAAGAAATATCTTGAACATGCCTGGTACATAGTAAGTGTTCATAACTATCATTAGTTAATTCCTGGGCTCTTTTCCTCTAGAAACCCTGAATATATTTTCATTGTAAGACTTGGCATTAAATTTAAAAATCCTGCTTCTAGATCTCTAATTGTCAATTTCATAAAGGAAATACAGTTGTTTGAATCCCACGGAAGATGAGGTCATTAGCTTGTTTTTATTTCTCCTTCCTCTTTGTACACACATTTCGTGATTCTTGCTGGAAGTATCAGAGATGCTAGAGACACATTAATTAGTCCTGAAACTATTTTAACTCATATACGTTTGCTATCAAGAACGAGCAATTATGTTTGCAAATATGTAATGTAAGCATTTGACTCACCTCGAATCTAAGTGTTTTCAGTGTTTACCAACAGACCTTTTAAACCTTTCTTATATTGTTTTTAGTTTACGTATTTACAGCTTTTAGCCAAACAGTATCACACTGTGTACATTTTGAATCTGCATTCATTTCCTTAACTGTCTTTGAAAAGCAGAAAGGTCCATCCCACGAGTGCACAGTAATTAGAGTTGGGTTGATATGCCACATCATGGAAAATACACATGTCCAACCTTCTGCCTTTATTCACATGGTTTGTACCATACAGTCGTCTACGTTTGGGTGGTGTCCATTTGGCCATTTCACTATGGGCGTGTCACTCTCTACATGCTTTGCTTGGAAGCCGAAACGCACCTCTTCCCTCTGTTAGGGAGAACTGTATCCTCATATATGACGTCACTTACTGCATGAACCTAGACAACTCCGAAGTCTGAATGTCCATTTCTGAACTCTCTACCTCCTTCTAGTACAGTGACCCCTGGTTTTAATATGTTATTCCCACAGGTCTGTTATCCATAAGACATGCATTTCTTCATCTATGAACAATGGGATTAGATTAAATGATCTCAAAGGCTTATGGCAGGAATAAAAGTCTATGATCTGTAAGCTGCTATTCCTTTATTATTTCACCAAGAGTACTCTTTAAAATTCTTTTAAACCCTTCCCTCTGAATTTGTTCTTTCTTCACTGTTGATCTGGAAGGTAGCCATTATTTCTCTAACAGATCGAACCACACTTCTAAAGGAGCATACAGCCTTTGTAAAACACCCACAATCTTTGACCCTCTCAGACCCGCTCCACTACAGTTAGGGGCTCCAGTATCCAGAGGGAACATAGTGCCCACCCCTGTTCTGAGCATTCACCTGCTCACCAGCTCCTGTTTTTACTCATCCACACATGCCCTCAACTCTCCAAGTCACCTGATAACTTACATCTGGTTGCTGCTGAAAAAATGCAGTTTCAAGAGCTGGTACCAAGTGGATGAGGGACCAGCTCAAGGGATGGTGGCTTTCCCTCTGTTTCTGTTTTCTCTGCCTCTTAAAGATTTTCAGTAGCCCCTGACCATCTATCATTGCCTTCTTTCTTTCTTGGCCGGTAGTCACTTTACTCAGTTCAAACCACAACGTTGAGCTCAGGAGTACTGGCATACTTTTAGTGCAATAGATGTGGCACATGTCACATTACTGGAAGCACCCACGAGAGAAGGGTAAACCTCTCTGGAGCTCAGGGGGTCACTTCCATCAAAGGATGATTGCCCTTGGGCCATGATCTCCAGTGATGGTTTGGTTCCAGTTTACTTGGCTAGTCAGAATACCTTTCTCGCTCACACACACGCTCTCTCTCTTGCTCTCGCTCCCCGCCCCCCTTTCACATTAGTTTTTGTTTCCAATCCATACCACGGCCACAGTTGTCATTCTTGTAGCTCTTACTCTGTGGCGTGAAATAGGCAAAACTCTTTACACACGGTATCTCATTTAATACAATAGCCTTTTTGGGGAGTTTTCATTATTAGCCCTGCTCAAGAGAAGAAGAAACAATCTTAGGGAAGTTAAGTAAATTTCTCCAGTGCATTTGAACTTGTGTCTTTGAACTGAGGTCTAGTTGATCACAAAGCCCACTCTCTTAACCACCACCAAGCCCCAAGCTGGAAAATTTCTCCCCATGAACTGACGCCCTCCCATTCCGGAGTACTGGCAAATGTTTTTAATAGACTCCTACCTTCCTTCTGCCTAAACCAAGATAGGATCTCAGAATCCTTCAGAAAAGGCCAAGGCAGCCACTGGGGAAAACCATCGGATCCGACACATGAGCTGAATCTCGCTATAGCCTGTTTGTGAGCCCTGTAGTACGTGGTACAAAGTGATGTTCCCCCCCCGCCCCCCCCCCCCCGCTTTCCATTCCACGGTTCTCCTCTGGAAGTGAGATGACACTGGCTAAATTCAAAGCACAGTCACTTGGGAGACACAATAATATGGAGCCAGAGGCAGAGATTGAGGCTACTGCCACAATATGCTCCTGTCCCTTTTCTTGAATGGCACATGTTGATGACTGCTCCATATACTTGAACACTGAGCAGTATATTATGTAGTCAAAAGTAACCCAAGTATGTGGTGTATATTCTTCCTTAATTATTTTTAAGTAGGTTCCACACCCAGTGTGGAGCCCAACACGGGGCGTGAACTCATGACCCTGAGATCAAGACCTGAGCTGAGATAACGAAGTCAGGTGCTTAACCGATCGAGCCACCCAGGCGTCCCCTTCCTTGATATTTTTAACGTGCGGACAGCCCTGTACTTCCCGTACCGTTGACCGCATCATCTCTCCTTACTGGAATCCATTTGCGTTATTCGGAAAATGGCATTTACAGTACTTAGCTCCTTCTGTAACTAGAAAGCGTTCAAATTATGAAATGTACGTGGATGAGAATCACCCGGAAGTCCAAGATCATTACAACTGACTCATTGAAGCCAAGTAAAAGTAAAAATGCATATCCATACGACCGTCCCCTTAGAAAAAACGCCCATTTGTTTTTTGTGTTGGCGTAAAATGTGTCAATTCAAGGAGAGGAGGAGATTTCTTCCTGTTATTACAAAGCGTTGCCAAGAAGAAAAGATCAATTATTCTCCAGACACGTTTAGTTGAGCCTTCTTCCCACATCCTAAATGCTTATGTTTATGTGAGGTATACATCTGTACAATGCAGCGATTGTTTCATCTTTCCCAAACTAATAGAGATGCTAGAAACATCTGGTAGTTGATAGCTAATTCATTTTTTCATTGCACCTTTTCTTAGGAAGCAGGGAACGCAATTCAATATATCCCCTGAGAGAGTCTTGCATTTATGACAGGTGTGTATTTCTTAGCAAGTCGTTGTTTGACACCATTGCTTCTCCTAAGTCCAGCTGGAAGTACATTCATCTGGCAAAAAAAGAGAGGGGAGGAAAAGTGAAATTTGAAAGGAAGTTGGAGTGTCAGGTGGTTGTCGTAAGCACCCAGTTCACTCCGGTAATACTTGTTCTGCGTCTTTTGTGCAATTTCCTGCAACCGCCTTTTATGAGTCCGTCACAATGACGACTTTCTCTGTTTTGAGTGTTATTTAGGTGCATACTGCTAATCTATTTGAGACGGTAAAACGAGGTCTCTTTTCAGCGTGGGACTAGGAATTGAGTCAATGTAAGGCTTCACCCTGCTTCCCAGCACAGCATCCCAGCCCCAGCTGAGGCTCAGAAAGAACAGAGGATATAAGATGAGTCATTACATCCTGAATTTCCTGACCCCTTCTTAGTATAACTCTTTGATCTCTAAAGCCTTTTTTAGCCCCTTGTGACCTCACTGAGATTATCTCTATCCTCCCTAGCAGTTATGATTAGCTAAGGTTATTTTTACTGAAAACATCTCAGGGCTTGACGTGGGAGGCTGAGGATGCTTCATTCTTGGTGGAGGGCCCAGTGTTTGGGATTCTTCCCTTGACGTGACATAATGAATCTTAATTGGCCTGCCCTTGGGCCGTGGCACTACAACCCCGGCTGGCTAAGCCTGAAGGACTGGTGCTGCTTAGGGAGAGGTTCAGAGGGAGCTCAAAGAAATGCCATTAGTAGGCAGATAGTGAATGTAGGGCCACCTTGATGGCCAAGAACGTGGCATCTCTTCTACTGGCTCAGTGGCTTCCTCGTTTGAAAACTTAGTTTATATGTATTCAAAAAGAATCAATGCTCATAGTGTTTGTGTCACTCTCGCTTATCTCAAACTTCTCAGACTCCTAGGCGCTCTTGACAATCCAGCATTGTAGTTGGCTTAAAGAACTGTTTCCTACACACACACACACACACACACACACACACACACACACACTGAATGAAGAAAAGCTCTTCTGTTAATAGAAACATTTGATTGGTCTCCTTTTAATGTTCAATGTTGTGCAAAATACAATGCTTGCCTGCCGGCTCAGTGATTTCCTCATTCAGTTTCAGTGACAGGGGCTTGGAATACGGACTATTTCTAATTTGTTCTTCAAGATAAAAATAAAAATACACAGAAAATTACGGGATACAGTCCAGCACTACCCAACTGTTTTCATCCATTTCTCTTAGGAGTTGTCTAGTAATGAGTTGGTGAGAATATTCCCACTGGACTCATGAGGTCACTGGCCCAATGAGGGATTTGACAATTTGACCAAGATCAATCCCTGCTAATGAACAAAGTGGCTGTGCCTCCACGTTAAATTGCCCAGCTAGTCCTAGTCATATAATTGCACTTAGCACACTAAATTATTTTGATTTCCTTAAAGCATCTATCATCAAGTGGCAGAGCTAATCCAAAAATAAGCAATTGGATTTAGACAAGACCAGGAAGTGGTAGGGTGGCTGATTGAACTCAGGTGACCTCAGTGCCCAGGCGTCTCCATCCCCTCAAAAGCCTTCTCCTGCTGATAAGTCCAGGAAGGATCTTGCTCACTTCATGCTCTTCCATTAGCTGCCATGCCCTCCCTTATCCTCACTGTCACTTAGCGGCTATAAAGAAATGTGTTTTCCTGAGATATCCACTTGGAAATGGCTTTAATAATTGCTGTTTGTGCCTCCAGTCAGTCTTCTTTTCTTTGTCACCAGGGGTGGTCTGATGGCCTCAAGAATGCCACAAATGTGAGGAATGTGCACAAGTCTGGGGCTCTGATTTCAAGGCAATTTCACCTGAACTCACCTCCCTTTCCCTTGTGACTGGAGCAAAGAGAACTTTAGTAATTAGGTTAATCTCTTTAGGAAAAATTTCTTGATAGACGTTGTGTGTCAGCGCTGGAGAAATCACTACAGAAAGGTATTCGGATTCATCTTAGCCACACTGTCTTAAAAGTTCTCTTTGTCTTAGAAACCAATGTAATAGATTTTGGAATGACCTAACGAGTGTTATATTTCTTCCATAGCAGGAAAGAGAGAAATTTCTTTTCCCAAGTATGGTCTTCTATTCCTCTTTTCTTTAAGTCCCAAGAGTGGTATTTAATCTTTGAGAACATTACGCTTTGCATATGGTAAGGATTGTTAAAACCATTGGGGAAATTTACCAGGAAATTGGCGCATTTTTTCCTTCTTCCTTTTCTTCATCGAACTAACAATGATCCTGACACTGTTTTCTGTGATCTAAGACTCATAGTAACAGGATGAGCTTTAAGGATTCCACCCAAATCCGTACAAACTGGCTTTGCCCATTTCTGCTCGGCCGTGTGACTGACCAGTGGAGCTCTGAGTGATGGTGGTGCATCTCCCAGACGGTCCATGAAGACTGAGATTGCTGCCTACCTGTGGCAGAGTTTCTGATTCAGAAACTTCGCATCCAGAGTGTCTGGAGTGAGTCCCAAGAATTTGCCTCTATAACGAGTTCCCCGGTGATCCTAATGTTGCTGGTCCCTGGAGCACAGTGTTTGAGAACCCTTGGAGAAGGAAATAAGAGTATCTACCAAATGCCCCGTAGCCAATGTCCGAAGCTACTCTTCGTTGTGCCAGGGTAACTTGCGCACTTGCTATGTTGGAAGAGTTGGAACAGCCTGTCCTGATACCCGGAACTTGCTAACTCTGTTATTACCTTGTCAGGATGCTTGAAAAATGCACCAGTAATATATTTGCAGAATACGACTCTAGCTTCTTAAGAGATACTCAAGATGCCACTATTTTTGTTGTTTTTTGGTTCCACTCCTTGTCTTGGAACTGTTATACTGGGAAAAAATTGACTACAAAAGCCACCAGGAAAGTAAGGTCCTAGTATGATATTGCGCTTAACACCTCCTGGAGAAGGACTTGTTTTTCCTGTGTCACATGGCCTAAAAGATTAGTTAACCAGGACAAGCCGTGATGTGTCTGGATGGAGCTAATGAGTAGCTGAACAGTTTACCCATAAGTGCCGAGTAATCCTCACGGCCATATGATAGAACATGGCAAGTAATCAACAGTTTCTGAAACTGACATCACCGGGCCTATTGTTTTCATTTGACTTAGCTGATCGTCCCTACGTGTCTTCACGGGAGAGCTGGGCTAATTAGTAGAGGAGGGAGAAACCACCTGGCAAGGAGGCACAACTCTAATTACATAAGCAAGCCCAGCCATAGTTTTTCAGTTCCAGCATGTGGAGGTGGGTGAGAACACCGGGCAGTAAGAAGCCAGTGCCCCGACGATTAGAGGCAGATACTGCTGCCAAGGGACTCAATGACAAGTTCCAACAGTGTCACGGATGCTTTGTGAAAGGAACAACCAGATTCTAATAAACCAACTGTTATAAATGAAGTTAATGATTGTGTTCTTTTTCTTCTAAATGACCTCGTGAGAGAGGGAGATATACATATACATATACATATACATATACATATACATATACATATACGTGTGTGTGTATATATATACATACATACATATATGTATGTATATATAAAATTCCTGGCAACTTAGTGATGAATCCGTAGTCTCTAAATGCAAAAGTGTAGGGGCTCCTGGGTGGCTCAGTTGGTTAAGCTGCCGACTTCGGCTCAGGTCACGATCTCGCAGTCCCTGAGTTCAAGCCCCGCGTCGGGCTCTGTGCTGACAGCTCAGAGCCTGGAGCCTGTTTCGGATTCTGTGTCTCCCTCTCTCTGACCCTCCCCCGTTCATGCTCTGTCTCTCTCTGTCTCAAAAATAAATAAACGTTAAAAAAAATTAAAAAAAAATAAATGCAAAAGTGTATTTGGTGCAGTTGTAAATAGGATTGATTCCTTAGTTTCTCTTTCTGCTGCTTCATTATTGGTGTATAGAGGTACCTACGAACTAACCTAAACAAGGATGTGAAAGACCTGTACTCTGAAAACTACCAAACACTGATGAGAGAAATTGAAAAGGACACAAAGAAATGGACAGACATCCCATGTTCATGGGTTGGAAGGACAAATATTGTTAAAATGTTTACATTACCCAAAGCAATCCAAACATTCAATATGATCCCTATCAAAATACCAACAGCATTCTTCACAGAGCTAGAACAAACAATCATAAAGTTTGTATGGAACCACAAAAGACCCCAAATAGCCAAGGCAATGTTGAAAAAGAAAAGCAAAGCTGGAGGCATCACAATTCCAGATTTCAAGTTATATTACAAAGCGGTAGTGATCAAAACACTATGGCACTGGCACAAAAATAAACACATAGATCAATAGAAACAGAATAGAAAACCCAGAAATGAAGCCACGACTATATGGTCAACTAATCTTCAACAAAACAGGAAAGAATATCCAATGGGAAAAAGAATGTCTCTTCAACAAATGGAGCTGGGAAAACTGGACCACTTTCTTACACCGAACACAAAATAAATTCAAAATGGATGAAAGACCTAAATGTGAGACCTGAAACCATACAAATCCTAGAGAACACAGGCAGTAAGTAACCTCTTTGACATGGGCCATAGCTACTCTTTCTAGATATAGCTCCTGCGGCAAAGGAAACAAAAGCAAAAACAATCTGTTGGGACTTCATCAAAATAAGAAACTTCTTCACAATGAAGGAAACAGTCAACAAAACTAAAAGGCAACCTACGGAATGGGAGAAGATATTTGCAAATGACCTATCTGATAAAAGGTTAGTATCCAAAATATATAAAGAACTTATAAAACTCAACACCCAAAGAATGAATGGTCCAATTAAAAAAATGGGCAGAAGACGTGAGTAGACATTTTTTCCAAAGAAGACATCCATCTGGCCAACAGACGCATGTAAAGATGCCCAACATCACTGATCATCAGTGAAATACAAGTCAAAACTACAATGAAGTGTCACCTCGCACTTGTCAGAATGGCTAAAATCAACAACACGAGAAATGACAGGTGTTGGCGAAGATGTGGAGAAAGGGGAACCCTCTTGCACTGTTGGTAGGAATGCAAACTGGTGAAGCCACTGTGGAAAACAGTATGGAGGTTCCTCAAAAGTTAAAAATAGAACTACTCTATGATCGAGCAATTGCACTACTAGGTATATACCCAAAGAACACAAAAATACTAATCCAAAGGGATACATGCACCCTGATGCATTATCTACAATAGCCAAAGTATGTAGGCAGCATTATATACAATAGCCAAACTATGGAAACAGCCCAAGTGTCCATCAACTGATGAATGGATAAAGAAGATGTGGACTGTATATATGTGTATATATATGTATATACACACACAATGGAATATATATACACACACACACACACAATGGAATATATATATACAATGGAATATTACTGAGCCATCAAAGAGAATGAAATCTTCCCATTTGCGATGACATGGATAGAGCTAGAGAGTATTATGCTAAGTGAAATAAGTCAATCAGAAAAAGACAAATACCATATGATTTCACACATATGTGGAATTTAAGAAACAAAACAAATGAGCAAAGGGGGAAAAAAGACAGAGAGATGGGCCAAGAAACTGACTCTTAACTGTAGAGAACAAACTGATGGTTAACAGAGGGGAGGTGGGTGAGGGGATGGGTGAAATAGGTGATGGGGATCGGGGGGGGCACTTGCGATGAGCACTGGGTATTGTATACAGATGTTGAATCACTAGATTGTACACCTGAACTTAGTATTACCCAGTATGTTAACTAACTGGAATTTGACAGAGACTTAAAAAATGCAAAAGTGTAAAGCTTTTTGTAATTTTAGGCAAAAACTAGTTTCTGATATTTAATGGCAGGAAATGGTACAACACTATAAAGTGAGAACAATAAGCTAACAAATTATTTATTGATGGATAAACTTACTCTTTGAACTCCCAGCTTAGTGCCTCTGTGTTGTCCAATGAAATGTTTCCCTGATGAGTTAAAAAAATTCAAGGACAACTCTACAGGTTTTGGGCTACGGATGCCTCCTACCATGAGGCATTTCTTACTCTGTCAGAAGGCACCTAAAAAGGAAAGCCCGGAGACATTTGACCAGTGAGGCTAATGATCTTTGTCTCCTGGCATTTTCCATATCTGTTTCTTGACCACTGTTACCTAATTCCATCACCCTCCCTGTGGCACTGGTGTTTTCACCCTGCCTTCTGTCTTCTCCCTTGTGACCACTGCCCACACCAAATCAGAGAATGTGGAGAATCCCAAGCGATTCTGGTCTGGCCTGTAAATGATCTCGGCTCTTTTGGGCACTCCCAAAGAAATTTTTGCCATTTCAGTTTCTGTCAGTTGCCCCACACTAGGCTGGAGAACCATGGTGTACTGTGTACCTTACCAAAGCAACTCCCTCCTGGTCCCTGCCCATGAATGGAGAGCAAAGATAATAAAAGTCCTATCTAAACATATATTGAGTACTTAGTATGGTGGCCATTTTTCCAAGGGCTCCAGTCCATTGAATCGTTTTACCTGCATGCAGTTACCCCAATATGTAGTTCCCCAAAACAGTTCCCATTTTACAGACGAGGGGACTAGGCACCACGAGGTTAAGTAATTTATACAAGTTTCCCCAGGGAGTTGTGGCAGAGCTAGGATTTAAACGCAGGCAGTCCAACTTCAGGGTCTGTGCCGAAGGTGTGCATGTGTGAAAATTCTTGCTCCCCAGTAGTAAATTCTCCCTCACGCAGGGATATATGTCATCTCCCTTGAACTCTGGCCCGCTCCCATTAAGATCCAGGTGATCTCATCTTTCTACTCCCTGCTTGTGGGACAGGATCATTGTGGCTTCCCCACACATGAGAAGCACCAAGCACCAAATCCTCTGGGAGAACAGCGGAAGAGGCCGCAGCGGGGCCTCATGCAAATAATGCTGACGGTGTTCTCTGTCTTGCTTTTTCATTGAAGAAAATGACTGAAACCTTTTTATAGCAATAGTAAGCTTTCTTCAATACCGCTCCCCCTTTTAATATCAAGATCCCACTCCTTTAAAGTAAAAATAGTCCTAATTAATCTGAATGAACGGAACAGGTAAACTGGGATGGGGGGGTGGTGTTTCTTCATAAGATGACTCCATTCCACTTGAGCTGCTGAGTACAATTAAAATAGGGACCATTTTCATGTACTCACAATATATACAACTTCACAGGAATATATTTGTACCTAGATAGCACTTTATTCTTTAAGAAATATGTAGATGGGGCACCTGGGTGGCTCAGTTGGTTAAGCGTCCGACTTTGGCTCAGGTCATGAGGTCCTGGTTCGTGAGATCGAGCCCCGTGTCGAGCTCTGTGCTGACAGCTCAGAGCCTGGACCCTGCTTCGGATTCTGTGTCTCCCTCTCTTTCTGCCCCTCCCCCACTTGCGTGCACTTTCTCTCATATAAGTAAATATTTCAAAAATTTTAAAAATATGTGGAGATAAGATATTAGGATTTAAGAATTGACTTTTTAAAGCATGAGACAAGTGAGTTTGGCTTATTTTGATAAAATTAAATGAACAGATATACTAGTTCTGGAAACAAATCTTTAAAAATGAGACTTGTTGGGGCACCTGGGTGGCTCAAGGGGTTAAACGTCCGACTCTTCGTTTCAGCTCGGGTCATGATCTCATGGATTCATGAGTTTGAGCCCCACATCAGGCTTCAAGCTAACGGTGCAGAACCTGCTTGGGATTCTCTGTCTCCCTGTCTCTCTCTCTCTCTCTCTGCCCCTCCCCCACTTGCGCTGTCTCTCTCTCTCTCAAAACAAATAAATAAACTTTTAAAAAAATGAGACTTTTCATGTGCCTGTTGGCCATCCGGATGTCTTCTTTAGAGAAGTGTCTATTCATGTTTTCTGCCCATTTCTTCACTGGGTTATTTGTTTTTCGGGTGTGGAGTTTGGTGAGCTCTTTATAGATTTTGGATACTAGCCCTTTGTCTGATATGTCATTTGCAAATATCTTTTCCCATTCCGTTGGTTGCCTTTTAGTTTTATTGGTTGTTTCCTTTGCTGTGCAGAAGCTTTTTATCTTCATAAGGTCCCAGTAGTTCATTTTTGCTTTTAATTCCCTTGCCTTTGGGGATGTGTCGAGTAAGAGATTGCTACGGCTGAGGTCAGAGAGGTCTTTTCCTGCTTTGTCCTCTAGGGTTTTGATGGTTTCCTGTCTCACATTCAGGCCCTTTATCCATTTTGAGTTTATTTTTGTGAATGGTGTGAGAAAGTGGTCTAGTTTCAACCTTCTGCATGTTGCTGTCCAGTTCTCCCAGCACCGTTTGTTAGACTGTCTTTTTTCCATTGGATGTTCTTTCCTGCTTTGTCAAAGATGAGTTGGCCATACGTTTGTGGGTCCAGTTCTGGGGTTTCTATTCTATTCCATTGGTCTATGTGTCTGTTTTTGTGCCAATACCATGCTGTCTTGATGATGACAGCTTTGTAGTAGAGGCTAAAGTCTGGGATTGTGATGCCTCCTGCTTTGGTCTTCTTCTTCAAAATTACTTTGGCTATTCGGGGCCTTTTGTGGTTCCATATGAATTTTAGAATTGCTTGTTCTAGTTTCGAGAAGAATGCTGGTGCAATTTTGATTGGGATTGCATTGAATGTATAGATAGCTTTGGGTAGTATTGACATTTTGACAATATTTATTCTTCCAATCCATGAGCAGGGAATGTCTTTCCATTTCTTTATATCTTCTTCAATTACCTTCATAAGCTTTCTACAGTTCTCAGCATACAGATCTTTTACATCTTTGGTTAGATTTATTCCTAGGTATTTTATGCTTCTTGGTGCAATTGTGAATGGGATCAGTTTCTTTATTTGTCTTTCTGTTGCTTCATTGTTAGTGTATAAGAATGCAACTGATTTCTGTACATTGATTTTGTATCCTGCAACTTCGCTGAATTCATGTATCAGTTCTAGCAGACTTTTGGTGGAGTCTATCGGATTTTCCATGGATAATATCATGTCATCTGCAAAAAGCGAAAGCTTGACTTCATCTTTGCCAATTTTGATGCCTTTGATTTCCTTTCGTTGTCTGATTGCTGATGCTAGAACTTCCAGCACTATGTTAAACAACAGCGGTGAGTGGGCATCCCTGTCGTGTTCCTGATTTCAGGGAAAAAGCTCTCAGTTTTTCCCCATTGAGGATGATGTTAGCTGTGGGCTTTTCGTCACTCCTCATCAGGGAAATAGAAATCAAAACCACACTCAGATATCACCTCACACCAGTCAGAGTGGCCAAAATGAACAAATCAGGAGACTATAGATGCTGGCGAGGATGTGGAGAAACGGGAACCCTCTTGCACTGTTGGTGGGAATGCAAATTGGTGCAGCCGCTCTGGAAAGCAGTGTGGAGGTTCCTCAGAAAATTAAAAATAGACCTACCCTATGACCCAGCAATAGCACTGCTAGGAATTTACCCAAGGGATACAGGAGTACTGATGCATAGGGGCACTTGTACCCCAATGTTTATAGCAGCACTCTCAACAATAGCCAAATGATGGAAAGAGCCTAAATGTCCATCAACTGATGAATGGATCAAGAAATTGTGGTTTATATACACAATGGAGTACTACATGACAATGAGAAAGAACGAAATAATGGCCCTTTGTAGCAACGTGGATGGAACTGGAGAGTGTGATGCTAAGTGAAATAAGCCATACAGAGAAAGACAGATACCATATGTTTTCACTCTTATGTGGATCCTGAGAAACTTCACAGAAACCCATGGAGGAGGGGAAGGAAAAAAAAAAAAAGAGGTTAGAGTGGGAAAGAGCCAAAGCATAAGAGACTCTTAAAAACTGAGAACAAACTGAGGGTTGATGGGGGGTGGGAGGGAGGGGAGGGTGGGTGATGGATATTGAGGAGGGCACCTTTTGGGATGAGCACTGGGTGTTGTATGGAAACCAATTTGACAATAAATTTCATATATTGAAAAAATAAATAAAATAAATAAAAAAATGAGACTTGTTGTTTTCTATATAAATTTTGAGGTCATTCATATCTTCCTCTAATAAATATTTATTGACTTCCTTCTGTATGCTTAGCCGTGAAGAGATAGCCCTGAACAAGTGAGATGTTTCCTGTCCTGGTGCTGCTCAAAGTCTACTGGGAAAGACAGACGCTAAAATAATTATGCTAAAATTTGATGTGAACTATGATGGTGGATGATACAGATGGTCTATAGAAGCTTTCAGTAGGGGACCTAGCCATGGTAGAAGTGAAGGCCTTCCAGAATATTTAGCATTTATGCTGAGACCTGAAGGATTTGGAGGGTCAGCCTGGTGGTAAGTGAAGGGTGAGCATTTCAAGTAGAAGCAAAGCGTGTGTGAAACATCAGAGGTGAGAACATATGCAGTATATTCCAATAACTGAAAGGTCCTCCAGAACCAGAGTTCATTTAGCCAATGAGTATATTCAGACTTGGGTGAGTGAAGAAAACTGTCCAGTGGAGTCAAGTGTAGGGTGCAGATCACCTTATTTTAATGGCTAGCATTCTGCCATATGCCCATGGCCTTCTGTGGACCCAGTAGACATTTGGAGAAGGGCTACTGCTCTCTCTTATGGCACCTTCACATGGGTTAGAAATGTAATCTATTTCTAGATCGTCATGATCTAAAAGTTTTGCTAGAAAAAGTCTGCCAGAAAATTATGGCAATAAATACATAAATCTACAGCATCTGCCTCATTAATGGTTCCCCTTACACGTACCACACGCGCAACTGTATTGGCCCCTGCGGATTCAGATCAAACCTCAAGTAGTAATCTTTGAAGCTTCTGTTGGGGAAGAGTCTATAACCATCTCATGCCAGTGGCTTTTTAATGGTTTCTGATGGGCTGCCTAGAGTGGAACCATTGACCTTGACCTCCTCTTAGGCATTTGTGTTCTCATAGTTACTGATTTATAACCCATTGCCTGCTGTGACCTTCAACATTTCCTGTCTTTTCTCCTGCCTGCTTGCCTTCTAGTTTCTGATTTATTATTTTCCATGATCAGGTTCATTTTCTCTGCCTGAGATGACCATAACCACCAAATAATAGAATTAGACATTTAATTTTGAGTTTTCCCTCCTTATTGGATTTCTCTCCTTTTATTTAGTGTCTTTTTTTTTTTTTTTTTTTTTTTTGTCATAACCCTTATGAGTTTGTTCAGGAAGTTTACTGGAGTCTCTTTTATAAGGGGTAAGCTGGAGAAAAGCATGGACGCTAGGTTTTGGTTGGGATGGATTTTCCCAAGTGTGTTACACTTGGAAAACACTAGTTTTGCACTGTGTCCACAAGCATACAACAAAGAGGGGCGATTTGTTAGTCAAACAATCTTGGGCAACTGTGGAGTACAAAAGGGCAACTGTCTTTCTGCACTGCAGTCTTCAGAGTCATTATTATGCTAGCGTGCTTGTGAATATGTAAGTGTATGTAGCATTTGTTAGATTTATTTAACCATCTAAGTAATGAGGTTCTTGTGCTCCATGGACCCCTCTTGCCACCCGGGCTTGGTGCTCTAATTAGAAGGTGCTCTAAATAGAAGGACTTGGTTCAGAAGAAGGAGACAGCAGCCCATTCCCTGATGCCTGTAGAAGCATGGCAAAGGAAGGGCTCATTCTGGGTGGGTTGCCAATATTTCAGGCAGTGTCTAGCAGCAGGGGAGACCAGAGGCAGAATCCCACCCGAGGAAAGAGAAATGGTAAACTCTGGTGATCACAGCTTCTGTTAGCTCTTTGAGGCAGGGCTACTGCCACACTAAGAAATTGGAATGCCCATCTGGAAATAGGGACTGGGAGATAATGGTAGGGGACAAGTGTGGTGCTCCTAAGAATTGCCTCAAGGCAATGGCGGAGTGGCCAAAAACCTTGAGTCCAGAGTCATACAGATTTTTTCTTTCTCTCATCCAAGTCTGAGGGACAGTCAGTGGCCCTTGGCCATCTTGAGGCATAGGCAATTACATATGTACGCATCCTTTTATTTACGTTTTTACACAAAGGGCGACTTACTTTTTTGTGTTTTGTGCTTGTTTTTATCCTTGACTTGGCACTCTATCAGTGAAATCACTCTATATAAAGCTGCTTTAATTTTAAAATAATGGCATAGAGTTCTTTTGTATGGGTGTGTTGCAATACTTAGCCTTACATCGGTGGGCAAGTATATGATTTGCAGCGTTGCAATACTGCAACAAATATTGAACACACATTATTTCACACACGTGAAAATACCTCTGCAGAATAAATACTTGGAACTGGAATATCAGACTCAGAAAGAATGCTTGTATTTTCTTTCTTTCTTTCTTTTCCTTCCTTCCTTCCTTCCTTCCTTCCTTCCTTCCTTCCTTCCTTCCTGAGAAAGAGAGACAGGGAGAGAGAGAGCACAGGAGGGGCGGAGGGAGAGGAAGAGAGAAAATCTTAAGCAGGTTCCATGCCCAGTATGGAGCCTAACACGGAGCGTGACACAGGACTCTATCTCATGACCCTGAGTTCATGACCTGAGCTGAAATCAAGAGTTGGACGCTTAACCAAATGAGCCACCCAGGAATTCCTGAAAGAATGTACATTTTTAATTTTGACAGGTATTTCCAAATTGCCCTCCATAGAGTTCGAACCAATTCATGCACATTCTCATAATATGTAAGAGTATGTTCCTCATTTTAGTTATTTTTTGTTTGACCTACACAACATTTTTCAAAAGTTAATTTTTAGGAAAGGAAGACTTAAATTAAAATTTCGAATTCTTGTGTTTTCTTGAAAAACTTGACGTTGGCCCCACAAACCCTCAAGCGTCAATCAGCTAGGATCAGTGGTGACTGTCTTCCTTAGGTAGACAATGAGCACTCTGTGTCATCACCGACTCCTGTATTTCTTATCACCTCCCAATATTGAAGCCATACTTTAGGTGCCATTTACCATCATGTATTTGTAAAATGTATGTGTATATAGGAGGATTACACATTTATACATATACACATATAGGAGAGTTAAGAGGAAAGTGAAACATTTGCTGTCTATAGTAAAGAGGGAAATGTATATTGATTTCAGACATATTACATACAGACCTCAAACAACTCTTTGCCCAGTGCCTCCAGCACATAGGAAGCACTCAATGAAAATATGTGTATTAATGGTTGGAGGCTGGATTAATTGGGATTGGTCTAGAGTGGGCTTGCCTCTTGGGGGTCTTTAGTACCTACAAATGAATGGAGTTGTAGACTTCAGGGCTGATATTCAATACATGTTTATTGAATCAAATTGAAAAATCTAATTTTAAAAATGATTCTTAAACCCTAGGATCTTTTTGCTAAGCACGCATATATTTTAAATGGTTTAGTTTTACAGTCTTGATTTAGGATTAATATCCTGTCCAAAAAAGAAAAAAAAAAAAAAAGACCATAAAGGACAAGAAAAGGAGCTTCGAATACCAATAATGGAATGTGAGGGATTCAATGCAAATGCCTGAGGTCTAATATTTTGCATTCCTCTAATATATCCTATCGTGCTAGGCTTTGATTTCCCCCTTAGGTCTTTATTTACACTGTATGTGTTCCAGGCCATCTCAGGGGGAGACTATGCATGGTGATCATCTGGGTGACAGAAAGATCCTGGGTCCTCCTTTGCCTCCTAATATGCTTCAAGGCAAGGCAAACTACCCTTCACTTTCCCTCACCCTACGGGGAAGATCTG
The DNA here is from genome assembly GCF_023721935.1 of Panthera uncia. NCBI lineage: Eukaryota > Metazoa > Chordata > Mammalia > Carnivora > Felidae > Panthera > Panthera uncia. The sequence goes on along the minus strand of NC_064817.1, from coordinate 7,197,775 downwards.
CGCTTAGTATATTTTCTTCATTGAAGTGGGGAAGTAGGATACAGTGAACTCCCCCCACCCCTCATGGAGCGGGGTGGTCAGGGGCCATGGCAGGATCTCCTGCAACATCAACTTATTGGATCGCCGCAATGTGAGCTAGAAAAAAGACAGGCATGGAAATGGACATCCATCCATCCAACAATGTCCATTGATTTCGTCCATATTCCCAACAATGTAAAAACACCCACAGCTAAGAAAAGACCAAAGGAAGTGCATGGCTCTGAGCAGTGGCATGACTGACAATTGCCCTTTTCTTCTTTGTTGTTGAAGTCTCCAGTCTTTCTAAAGGAGGTGTTACTTTTATCGTCAGAAAGTTATTAAACTATATTTCTATCTCTGGAAAAAAGAGAAAAAGATGCCAATGACAACCGAAAGATACCAAGCTTGTGTTTGGCTGGCTGTTCTGCCTCCACTGCTTGAGTTGCCTCTCCAGAGCGCTGGGGCCTTCCAGGGGGTGTGCCCCCTACTCCCACAGTGGGTCTCTCTGATGGTGTGGGAGTACATGCTGTCTCTCTCCTCCCCTGCTCTGGGTCTCTGTGCAGAGGAGTTTGATTGCTGTCAAAGGCCCCACAGGAACTGTTTCCACCACTGATTGCTCTCGAGGGCATTGCTGCCTGCAGTGGCAACCAGTGCCCTCTGTCAAGAGCATGGCTAGGGGCCACCGTGTCACCTACATGATCAAAATGGAGTGGCCACTGCCATCGGTGCCGCGGCCGCTGCCAGATCCTCCACTGTCACAGAACCTCTGATCCTTCACGCTTTCTGCAGCCCTTGGAAATATTACAGAAACAATTTTGGTTTCCAGTCGATCTTTATTAGTCTCCTTGTCCAGAGACGCAGGGTGAATCCACAACGATTCTGATACAGGATGTATGCTGTGCTCAGAATGACCCCCATCTTTCAAACTCACCTGTTGTCTTTGAAACACACTTTTGCTATTAACGCTTTGTTCTCTTAGGATGAGTGACTTCCCAAGAGGCTTCTTGGTTTCTTTTGTGCATAGATACCTGGTGATTTCACTCTGCTATATCTTCTTGAGTCATGAGGTAAAAAAAAAAAAAAAAAGCAAAGAAAAAAAAGTGGTAGCTCAAGCCTCTGCCTGAGTCTGTGATCACCGAAGGGTGGGAAATCTCAATTGTCAAAAGGAGGTAGAGAAGAAAGAAAAAAAGAAAAGACATGAAGGAGGATCGAGGAACCCTGAAAATGTCGGGCTGTGGGGAGAGGATCAGACTATCTCCTTCCTCCCTCTACCTCTATGATGTTCATTCCAGAAATCATCCAGCGCAAGAAAAAAAGGGAAAAGAAGCGCTCTTTGTTGAGCGCCTGTTGAGAAGTACTTAGAGAAGGTTTAATATCTTCTCTACCCCCTACAGATTCCTATAGAGCAGTTATTAGGACCCTGAACTTATAGATGAAGAAATTGAGATGGAGAAGTGTTTAGTAATTGCCTGAGCTCACGCAGTTGGGAAGAGGCAGGTTCTGGCTTCTGACTATGAAGACCTTGACGTTTCAACTACACAATTCTGAGTTCCTGTTTGTTCATCACCCCGAGTTAGAAGTTCTTCTGAAGTCCAGAGATGCCACACACCTGGCTCTATCCAACTCTGTCCTTCTTGGCCACGTAATCTGGCTGCTTCTGCATCACCAAGCCGACCTTTAGGAGTGGCTTCTTCTAGGCCAGGGTTTCTCAACCACTGTGCTAGTGACATTTGGGGTCACATAATTCTTGGCCATGGGAGGCTGACCTAGCGTTACGGGATGTTTAGCAACATCCCTGGCTTCTGTTCACTAGAAACCAAGAGCATTCCTGCCCCCAGTTGTGATCACCAAAAAACACCTCCAGACATTGCTCAATGTTGCATGAGGGGCCAAATTGTCCCTGGTGGAGAACCGCTAATTCAGAAGTTCCCACTGTAAGGCATCTCTTCTTAGGTGACTCAACTTCTCTGCTCACCTCCCTTAACACTTGCTCGTTACTCACCCTAGCCACATTTGCCATACCAACGGCTGGCTCTTCTTAGATGAGGACATAGATACCTGTGCCTAAAGTGAGCTGGGCTGAGTGGGCCACCTGGGCTCCAGGCAGAGGCTGGGTGACAATGATGGCTCTAAAAGAGAAGAGATGGGCCAGGTGGGGATGGAGAGGGAGAGCCCCTGAGTAGGACAGGCTGATGCTTCAGGGATCTTCAATGCTTCCTCCCTCCTGAATGGACGAATTTTTGTCTCAGATTGCTGTATTCTCCTGCCCAGTGTTTCTTGTTTCCTTCACCATTTCCCTGCTCTCTACCCCTTCCAGGGAGAGTTTGGGCATTTCAGGTAAAAGGAGAGACTCACTGGGGTGAGTCAAAGTCCGTGTGTCAAAGGAAGCATCATATCCTTTACGTCATTCCCTTCCAATAACACTAACTCTCTTAACTCAGCAAATTCCACAGCAATACTTGCCAAATGTGATTAGACACATCACAGCACACATGCACACATATGTACTTCAACACAAACACAGATAACGATACTTTTGCTCCCACTGAAACGGTGTATTTTTGTTCCTCTACTCTATTGTCTTATCTGGACACCTCTTCATGCAGGACAGTTTCAAAAGTCCCCTTACCTTTGATCAGGTCCTCACCAAACTGCAAATAGCACCCCTGTGTCTGCTTGGCTATCTTTAAAGAATACTAGAGAAAGATGACTCAGTCCTGATAAGTGGTCTTGGTGGAGGACAGATGGAAGGGCATTTGAGTGCTCATTGGATGGCCCAAAGAATATGGATGACCAATGTTTCTACCTTGCCTTTTGGAGTCTTCCCGTGTTGTGGTTGCATCTGAAGTCCTTGGTGGTGTGGTGAGCTGTGCAAACCATTGTGTTACCGTGGCTTCATACTCCCTGTCTATAGTTGCTGGATGGAGAATTTTGCACACTATGGGAGATATATTCCAGATCTTAATTTGCTGGTCTCAAAAAATGCATGTACCCTTCCTGCTCAAATTCAATGTACATCAGATGCCTCCTGTTCACATCTTGTTCCCAGCCATTATAGTGTTTGTAATCTCTTCATTGTCCCTTGAAACTTGACCAGCATCCACCATCCAGCCTCTCTCACAGGCTCCTTTCCCCTCTTGTCTCCAATCTCTTCTTTCCCCTTCCTTTTTTTCTCTCTGCTCTTCTTTTCCTGGTTTAGAGTTATTTTTTCCTTTGCAAAATTATTTGCATCTGTGTTTCGATTATAGTCAACATTTCTTGGTGCTGAATTTGGACATGACTTTGTGTTAAATATTATGGGAAATAGAACTACAGGCATGATTCATGCCCTACCACCAAGGAAATTCATAATTTGCATTATAATACAAGACAAATTATAAAACTATATTTTGGTGGGGTGGGGGGGCCGCCAGGGTGGCTCAGTTGGATAAGCATCCACCTTGGGCTCAGGTCATGATCTCACGGTTTGCGGGTTCAAGCTCCCCGTCGGGCTCTGCGCTGACAGCTCAGAGCCTGGAGCCTGCTTCAGCTTCTGTGTCTCCTTCACTCTCTGCCCGTCTCCCACTCGCACTCTGTCTCACCCTCTCAAAAATAAATTAAAAAACATTAACATTTTTTAAAACACTGTATTTTTTCAATCCATTAATTTGACAAAAATTTATTGAGTAAAATACATATGAGACAACATGTGGAGCCTTAGATGCACACTGGAGAATAGACCCACATTGCCCTTACATAGCTTATAAGCTGATAATAATAAATTTTAAAATAAAATTATAATTTCATAATACATTTTTCCAGAACAAAAGCTGCATTAAATGTTCATATCAATTGTAAGATACTCCTTGACCTCAGAAAATTATTGATGTGGGAAAAAAAGATTTGTTTTTCGTTTGGTCCCCAGAAATTCTGAAATGAATTTACACGTGAGCTATTAAGAATGATGGGGGGGTGGGAGGGAGGGGGAAGGGGGGGGTGGACATTGAGGAGGGCACCTGTTGGGATGAGCACTGGGTATTGTATGGAAACCAATTTGGCAATAAATTTCCTATTAAAACTAAATAAATAAAGGACTGAAGTTACCAAAAAAAAAAAAAAAAAAAGAAAAAGAAGATATTGCTAACTTTCTATAATGTTGGCAATGGCAACGTAAGCTGTGATTAATTTGCTTATTGTAACTATAGTTCAATTTTATGTGGTGGGAGCCACCAGCTGTTTAGTGAATTTAATTTTTATCCATTTACTGTAATTCAATATAAAATTTATTCTTGCATACTTACAAATAACTAACAATATGTATTTCACAAAGATATTACTCAGTATTATTACTTTTACATAAATATCAGAAAATGAAGTAGAATACATCAATGTGCTATGTTATAAATTTTTTTCTGGGAACAAAAGTGTGTTTTTGGGGCACCTGGGTGGCGCAGTCGGTGAAGCATCCGACCTCGGCTCAGGTCATGATCTCACCGCTCATGAGTTCAAGCCCTGCGTCGGGCTCTGTGCTGTCAGCTCAGAGCCTGGAGCCTGCTTCAGATTCTGTTTCCCTCTCTATCTGCCCCTCCCCTGCTTATTCACTCGTGTGTTCTCTCTCTCTCAAAAATAAAGTAAAACATAAAGAAAGAAAGAAAGAAAGAAAGAAAGAAAGAAAGAAAAAAAGGAAGGAGAGAAAGAAAGAAAAGGAAAAGAAAGAAAGAAAGAAAAGGAAGAAAGAAAGAAAGAAAGAGGGAGAGGGAGAAAGAGAGAGGGAGAGGGAGAAAGAGAAAGAGGGGGGGAGGGAGGAAGGAAGGAAGAGAAAAAAGAGAAAGAAAGAAGAAATAAACAAGAAAAATAAAGAGAAAGAAAAGAAAAAAAAAGAAAAGGAAGAAAGAAAGAAAGAAAGAAAGAAAGAGAGAAAGAAAGAAAATGCTCCCAGGTAGGGCAGGAAGAAAGAAAGAAAGAAAGAAAGAAGGAAAGAAAGAAAGAAAGAAAGAGAAAATGCTCCCAGGTAGGGCAGGTCAAGGAAGTAGATCAGGCAACAAGGCTGAAAGCCAAGCAGGCATGCGCCGTCCAGCAAAACCCTCCCCTCTCCCTCCCCCTACACCCCCCCAGAATAGAGCCAGAGAGCAAGTTATGCCTCGGAGGTCGCCACCCCCTCTGGTGCCAGGGGGCCACCTTCTCATGCTCCGCCCCTGTCAGTCATGAGCTAAGTGTCAGCTCCCGGGTATGCCCGGTTGTGGCACAGCCGGAGTTGCTCCCGTAGCCCAAGGGCAGCACCAGGTCGAGTCCCCGGAGGTCAAAATGTCCCAGAACCCGGGGAGGCGGCCTGTACAGACTGAAAAGGACCTCAGGGGATCCGGAAGGAGCAAAACTGCCTATCACAAGATCATCTCAGATCAAGGCCGCACGGTGAGCATTACCAGTTACAGGTGCGTACGCACATACGTACACACGTGTGTGGGCATGTATATATTTTTAAAAGTGATTTTATAAGTAGGAACATTGACTATAAAAATATACGAAGAACAGACTTCCTCATAATTTCAGCATCCAGTTGCAAGTTACCTCGAAGATTTAGGTCTCTGCCATCCCAGCCTATCTTCTTTCTCATTTCTGCCATTTAGGTTACAAGAATTGGGCTTTTCAGGGGAGTGTGGTGTAATATTTCTCTTACACTTATGAACATTTCCTGACACTCGAGAAGGCTGGGCTAGATTCACCCCGCCTTCCAGGTAGCCGCATACCGTGGGAGATGAGCAGGCACGTGACCGTTGGTGACTTTTGCTGTCTCTTCCTCCAAGAAAATGCCTGGGTGTCTAGTTTGGAGTCATGATGATTTCAGGTTCCACCTGTGTAGTCATCACTGATAGTTTTGTCATTGTTCTTCTTTTTATTTTTTATTTATTTTTTTAACTTTTATTTATTTATTTTGAGAGAGAGCAGGGGAGGGGGGGCGAGAGAGAGAGAGAGAGAGAGAGAGAGAGAGAGAATGAATCCCAAGCAGGCTCTGCAGTGATAGTGAAGCTCTGGATAGTGGAGCTGGAACTCATGAACCCTGAGATCATGACCTGAGCCGAAACCAAGAGCCAGCCGCTTAACCAACTGAGCCACCCAGGTGCCCCCCATCTTATTTTTTAATTAAATGTGCAATTACTTGAACAGTGAGCAAAACTGCCTGTGTTATAGTTACAGGCTTCAATGCGCAATACACAACTGCTAGGAAAGAGTGGAAATGTACAAACAGACAATGCTTTTAGGAATTAAAAGACATTTTCTTATTATGTTGTAACAGCCTGTGTTAAATATTGACATGACTGGGTTCATTTTAATATGACTTGGTGTTGCTTTAAGCATAAATAGGTTAAATTTGATTGTGAGAAATACATCAAAACTTTTCCCTTTGCTGTTTTATAATTTTTCAACGTTTATTTATTTTTGAGAGACAGAGCACAGGTGGGGGAGGAACAGAGCGAGAGGGAGACACAGAATCTGAAGCAGGCTCCAGGCTCTGAGCCATCAGCACAGAGCCTGATGCGGGGCTCGAACCCATGAACTGTGAGATCATGACTTGAGCTGAAGTCGCATGCTTAACCGTCAGAGCCACCCGGGTGTCCCGTTAACTTTTCCCTTTGCTATCAATGATGATTTTATTTTTTACTTATGAAGATTCACCTAGGAAGGATTTTTTTCTGGGAGGTAACATCCCTCAAAAGGTAGATGGCAAGACCCGTGTGTGTACGTTCAGACATAGATGTGGCTGTTGCTTTTTAAATATATTTTTACTTTGAAATAACTAGATTTACAGGCAGCTGTAAGTAATACAGACATCCCATGTGCTGTGTGCCCAGTTTCCTCCAGTGGTTATATCTTAGGTAAATACACTACGATGTCAAAGTCATGCAATTGACATTGGTACAGCGTAAAGTTCTGTTCCATTGTATCACATACAGAAATTTGTGTAATCACCACCACAATCAAGATACAAAACTGTTCCATGACCATAAGGCTCCCTCATGCTACCCACTCCCCATCCCCATCTCTAACCTTTGGCAACCACTAATCTGTTCACCATCTCTATAATTTTGCACTTTTGATAACTTTATATAGATGAGATCATACAGTACGTGGCCTCTTGAGATAATCTTTTTTTCCACTTAGATTATCTCAGACCCATCTAAATTGTCGCCCATATCAAGAGATGATGATGATTGCTCAGTGGCATTCCATGGTATGGCCGTGCTAGTGTGTTTATTCATCAGTTGCTGATGTTTGGGTTGTTTTTACTTTTTCACTATTATAAACAAAGCTGCTGTGAATATTTGCATTCAGGTTTCTATGTGGACATAAATTTTCATTTCTCCGAGATAGATGCGTAGGGCTATGATTACTGGGTCGTATGGTAGTGTAGATACAGATTTTTTTAAATATAAAAATATGACCACACTGGTTAATTTTTCAATACCAGCTAGAAGGTACAGACTCAGTCAAACACATTTCATACCTTCTTAGAAAACGTGAACTTAGCATTAAGGTAATGGTGACTTTTATAAAATAAGGATTTGTCCACAAAGAATTCATGTTGTAAATATTATTGTAGTTTTCTACTCTCAGACTATGTTCCTAGTCCTTGTCCTCACCTCTAATTTTGTTAGCAGTCTGTGACTCCCAGTGAATTAATTGGAATGGCTGCTTTCCATGCAACTAATCATTTCCATGCAGTGAATCTGAGTATGTTCTACATGTAGCCAGTATATACTGTTTTTCCTTCCAAGGAACACTATTTTAATTTTCAGTTTTCTACCTGTTTTTTGACACATGTAGTTTTAAATGCCCGTGAAAACGGGCAGCCACTCATATTCAGAATGCATTGCAACTTTATGGTCTCGTGTTGTTTTCAAACTTCTCAACTTGGTAGAAATCGTTCTCTCATCTAAGCCTGAGAACATCAGCTTCCATAGGGTGACTCCAACCCCCTTCCACCCAGCATTGAGAATCAGCTTGATGAAACAGTTTTATGGGATTCAATTTAGTGAAGATTTCAGGCACTGTCACACCGGGCTTCTGGGATTCTCATCCCACAGTGAGTCCAGTGCCTGAAGCATAAAGAAGGAAGATATTGCCAAATGTGTCACAACAGTTGATGTAATTTGCAGCTCACTTCTTTTCAGTAAAATAACATAGAGCATATGTGGCTAGCCTAAACTTATTCTGAAGTCACAGTGTATTCAGAAGTGGAAGAGAAACTGAAAGGGGAGAGAGAACCTCATAAATTAATTGAGTGGCACTTTAGATGCAGGTGTAGCCAAGCTCTTGAAAGCATATGTCTCAACCCAGGATGTCTGCATTCCAGCCCTCGATCCTTCCTAGACAGCTCGACTGCATTTGGCGTTTATGATTTATGATTTGCCACTTACGGAGTATTTATAACATGTTGGTGGAGAAGATTCTGACCAATGTCATGATTAAAGAATGAGCGTTGAAACAAGTTAGCCAAGGTCAAAAAGGAAGTTAATTCTGAAGTTGGCGTTCTATACCTGGCCCTAGCATCCGTCTCCTGAGTCAGAATTTGCTTGAGTGACGATGTGATTCAGGTTTTCTCAGGAGAGTCCAGGTTACATGGTCCCAATGCAGGTATTAGTAGTTCCCCCTTTACTCTGAAAGTGTCCCACTTTCAGGACAAATTCTGTGCTCACTCTACTGTTAGCTGCATTAGTATGTTTTTCCTAATTTATGAATAGAAAAGGTTTCATCTGTTCTTCCATTATGCCAAATAAATGGGTGATAGTCATTGCATCCTTTAAGTCTTTCTACTGATATAAAAATTTCAGTTTAATGATTGATATTTCCTGTTTGTTAATATTAGAATTCCATTCCTAGTTAAACACCCAAGGGAAACAAGTGGATGTATCCAAACAGTGACTTACATGCATTTTGTCTGCCTGTGTTATTCGTGATAGTCCCTAAATAATTTTTAACCCCACAAATATCCATTAACGGGGCCTGTGGTATATTTACATGGTGGAATACTATACAGCAACAAAAAAGAACAAACCACTGGCACACAAAACTCTATGCATGAACTTAAAATGTATTGTGTGATAAAAAGGCACAGAGAGTACATATTGTGCAACTTAATTTATAAGCCAAAAAAAAAAAAAAGCGGACAAAGCCGATCTTCACTGATAGAAAGCAGAATAGCGCTTGTCTTGGAAGGTGGGGGATGGGTATTAACTGGGTGGAGGCAGGGAAGCCTTCTAGGGTAATGGAAATATTCTGTATCTTCATCTGGGAGGCAGTTGCACGAATGTATACATATGTAAAAATTCGTGGAGCTTTATGCTTCAGATTTGAGCATTTTATTATTTACATCTCAGTCTATAAAAAGAGAAGAAATTGTATAAGAACCACATCTATTAAACATTTCTATGAAATTTCTGTGGCATGGCCATCACTGACCTATCCAGAGAAGTAACCCAAGCTGTGAGTAAAAGATCATAACTCATTCTGATTAAGAATGGGCAGGGGTCCTGGGTGCCTCAGTCAGTTAAGCGTCTGACTTTGGCTCAGGTCAAGATCTCAGGGTTTATGAGTTCGAGCCCCACGTTGGGCTCTTTGCTGACAGCTCGGAGCCTGGAACCTGCTTTGGATTCTGCCCCTCCCCTGCTCACAGTCTGCCTCTTTCTGTCTCTCAAAATAAATAAACACTAAAAAAAAATTTTAAGAACAGGTAACTACTTCTTCCCTCCCTCCCTTCACCGCATCACTCTTGTTGAGTCCCGACTGGCTCTCCCCAAAGTCTGTGGTCTTAGGTGAAAACACCGAGCAAATGAGAACTTTGCTGTGGCATGAAGTCGAGGCAGAGCCAAGGCCATGTTTGAAGGTTCGGTTGGCAGGCCCTGGAAACCTGAGAGGTCAGTGCCGAGTGCACGCATCAGAACCAAGTCAGAGCTGAGCACACGAGGCATCCTTCTCTCATTCCTTCCCTCTTTCCAAGCTCCTGGCTGAGGAAGGGAGAAGAGGGGAGAGAGAGAATTGGAGATTGGACGTGCACCAATTGGGTCTTTACAAAATGTGCTATGGAATAATATTATAATTACAAACAGGCAGGCTCTGTTTTCACGGCAACAAAAACACACTTGAAGGCAAAAGTGTGGTGGGAGTGAGGAAAGGCATATGGTTCATTAAAACAACTTTCCTTTTTTTTTCACCAAAACACTGAAATGGCTTTAGAGCCAAGGAAGGGTCATAGTCAAAAGTGCCAGTGAGTTCCTTTTTGTCGTACTTTTCGTCTCTGCTTTTGTTCCTATTTTGTGTCAAGGTTTATATATAGGTGCTGAAGGATTTAGACCAGTGGTTCTCCATCTGGGGCGATTTAACCCCAAGGGGCATCCGGAATGTCTGAAGGCATTTTCGGTTATCCCAGCTCAGGGCCGGGGGGCTACTGGCATCCAGTGGGTAGAAGGCACTTAACAAAGCATCATTCAGCCCCCAAAGTCACCAGTGCTGAGGTTGAAAAATCCTGGTTTCTACTGAAGCCCACATCTGGGATCAAGGGTAAAGGTGAAGCGTGTTAGGTAGGATCCAGCATCCCATCGTGGAACTAGTCTCGTAGGGATATGTTCATTTTATAATACTATTGGTTAGATATGAATTGCTGTCAAAGGGTTTGGGTAGATCCTTCCAGCATTTCTCAATGACTTTGTGTGGCATTAAGACAAGTGGGCCAACAAGAATTACTCTGTTCTTCCTGTTTTGATTCAAGACACATCAAAGCAAACTGAAATGGGGTTATAATGGGGGAGCAAATTAATACTATATAATAAGAAAATGTAATCTTGTAGAGGAGCGGACAGCGATAAATGAAAAGATGGTTGTGTGCTTCATCGGAAACCAAGGTCCTGGTCCTGAATTGTCATGGATCTCTGACTTTGTGGCAGTGGATGGATGGCTTGGAGACTCTAGATCTTGTTTTCCTCATTCATAAAGTGAGGAGGCCAAAGTAGGTAATTTAAACTCTCTTTTAGCACCAATAATCAGTGAGTTGATGGGAATCAACATATTCCTCCCTAAACAATAATTGATGCCATTAGTTTTAAAGTATCTCTAAAAATCAAAGGACTAGAGGAACATAAAAATTGTTATGCAAGAAACTCTTCTTTAAAAAAAAATCTCTTATTATGCCTGTCACATAGACAAAGTTTCTTTGTCTCTGTAACTTCAAGATGTGTCTTTCTAACTTGTCAGTTTAACTGTTTGGCAAAAAGCATTCCAGGTAAAGAAAAATAACTGTGCAGAGCTGTTTAACATTTGTTCCTAATGTTAACTTTTAAACTCTGCTTAGAAAAATAATTCTGTTCAGAAATTTGATCTGTCTGCCTTCCTTTTGTATTGCTTTTGGCTCTTTCAGAACTCAGAAATGTCAATTTGTTATTCATGTTGGCCTTCGCTAATCCTTCCAAAAGAATGTGAAAAGGCCCACAGTCTTTTATATTAGGAAATAACTGAGATTAAAACGGATTAAGTCTGAGCTCCTTTCTTTTGCTCTGTATTGATGTAATGAGTGTTGTCGCAGCATTTACAAAAGCGATGGGGTTTTTCATACTAAACTATAATTTCATTGTGTGAGCATTCAGTAGGGGCATTGATACAGTTAGGCCTGGTGACTTTTCACAAGTTAAATGCCAAGACCCTGCAGTGTCCTTCTGAAACGTTGGACAAGGTAGTGGGTAGGGAGGGATTAGAGAGACACAAGTATGTGTCAAGTCAAAGTCTTAAAGAAGGAGTGGGAGGGGAGTGGATAGACAGACTGAGGGCTGTTGACTTGCAAAATCAGTGGGAAAGCATAGCATGGTGGGGGCATTCAGCTACTAATGAAGTAGAAGTAGAATTGTTTATGTGACTGGCTTCTATGTGGTGTCTACTTTTATCACCAAGAATAATAGAATGTTCTCCCTTTACATGGAAGATACCATAGGCCACATGACACAAGGGTGATGTCTTTATTTAGTTCCCAGTAGTTACAAAGAATGTTCTGAGCCATCCACACCCCTCCAGGTAGGCTTATTTAGGATGAGACACTATAACACAGGGCAAAGCGAACCAACTCGCAGAGGCTGAAATGCATCTGAAATGGGGCTTCAGTTCTAGCCCCCAAGCTGGCATGTCAGAGACTTATTTTTGGCCTTTCATCTCTTAATTTTCATTTATTTATTTTAATATAATTTATTGTCAAGTTGGCTTCCATACAACACTCAGTGCTCGTGCCAACAAGCGCCCTCCTCAATGCCCATCCCCCACTCTCTCCCTCACCCCCCATCCACCCTCAGTGTGTTCTCTGTATTTCAGAGTCTCTTATGGTTTGCCTCCCTCCCTCTCTGTAACTATTTTTCTCCCTTCCCTTCTCCCATGGTCTTCTGTTAAGTTTCTCAAGATCCACATAGGAGTGAAAACATTTGATATCTTTCTCTGACTGACTCATTTCACTCAGCATAGTACCCTCCACTTCCATCCACGTTGCTGCAAATGGCAGGATTTCATTCTTTCTCATTGCCAAGTAGTATTCCATTGTATATATAAACCATGTCTTCTTTATCCATTCATCAGTTGGACATTTAGGCTCCTGTCAATAGATGCAGAAAAACCTTTTGACAAAATACAACATCCTTTCTTAATAAGAACCCTCAAGAAAGTCGAGATAGAAGGGACATACTTAAACATCATAAAAACCATATATGAAAAGCCCACAGCTAATATCATCCTCAATGGGGAAAAACTGAGAGCTTTCCCCCTGAGATCAGGAACATGACAGGGATGTCCACTCTCACCGCTGTTGTTTAACATAGTGTTGGAAATGCTAGCGTCAGCAATCAGACAACAAAAGGAAATCAAAGGCATCAAAATTGGCATTGATGATGTCAAGCTTTCACTTTTCACAGATGACATGATACTCTACATGGAAAACCTGAAAGACTCCACCAAAAGACAGAACTGATACATGAATTCAGCAAAGTCGCAGGGTACAAAATCAATGTCAGAGACTTGAAAGTGCATGCATTATGCTGTTTGTTAGACCTTACTCAGCTAGATTCTCTAACCGAAAGCCAAGAGAATGCTAGAACCAAATTATATCAAGGGTCTGGGCAAAAGTGTTCCCTTTTTTAGAGACGGGTTGAGGCGACTCCATCCCAGAAATTTGAAATCTGTTATTGTTTCTGGTAGTTGTACTTTCCAGAAGGGAGAAGTTGTTGCGTGAGCAGCTCATGTCTGCTGCCCTGTGCTGACCGTCCAGCTTTCAGTTTCATTCCACGGAGCCACAGAGCAGGCCACTCCAGGGCTGGGTGGGGCCGCAGGAGTGGCCCAGGTTCCGCGTGAAGGAGTGGCTTCTCAGGCTGGGCATGACAGTTCACAGTCCAGTGTGGGTAACCAACAGTCCAGGATGAAGGAAGCAAGCAGTTGGATTAATTATTTTTCTATGGTTTAAAGAAATAGTTGTGATGTCAAATCCATTTTAGTTTCAAATGGGAAAATCAGACTTAAGCTCTTTATTCCATTCAGAAAAAGTATCTGAGAAATGAAAAAAAAAGTTTACCAATTGATTCTCTTCCTGCCAGACACCAATTTAACTAAAACTCTCTCCTTTCCACATTCCCCTCACCTCAGTTGACTCATTGTTTAGATTGGATTGCCTTTTGGTTTTTTGTATATTTCATGAACTGGACTTTACAACTGGATGTAAGAGGAACAATGAGAGAAGAGTGTCTCCATTGTACTAGATTATTTTTCCTTTTTTTTATGAGGTAGTTCATACCTCACTTTAAAATTTTTTTTTTCAACGTTTTTTTATTTATTTTTGGGACAGAGAGAGACAGAGCATGAACGGGGGAGGGGCAGAGAGAGAGGGAGACACAGAATCGGAAACAGGCTCCAGGCTCCGAGCCATCAGCCCAGAGCCTGACGCGGGGCTCGAACTCACAGACCGCGAGATCGTGACCTGGCTGAAGTCGGACGCTTAACCGACTGCGCCACCCAGGCGCCCCCATACCTCACTTTAAATGTCATACATGACAAATGCCTCTTTAAATGTGATTGCTTGAAATTATGAACATTTTCTAAAATTATATTTGCAATTCTGAGTATTTCAGAGGAGGCTGTTTTTGCACAATGATATTTTTGAGACTGCTTGGTGGTCATTTTATCACCATAATCACATTCTCTAGTTCTCCTGTCATAAACAAACAAAAAAAGTAAGAAATAACGAATAAAATAAACCTAAAGAAATAAAAGCAAAAATCTGTTCCTACTCCCTCAAACCTTGAGATCTTCCTTAAAACTCACCTGTTCACTTAAAGGTTACATCTTGGACGTCACCCATGATATACTACTTTCCTTAATGATCACTCAGTGCATCTGCTCCATAGCAGTCAACCTTGCTGACTAAGTCTTCCTTAGAACTGTCTATTTATCTTTGTGATTCTCCGTTTTCCGTGTCATCTCATCTCTCTGATCACTTGGTTTTGCCTCCTCTTTACATTGGCTTAATGTAGTCATTTGTCAATTCCTCTCTACCTTTCTTCCTTCCTGTGTATTAAATGTTATCTGTGTCCCAGGAATGTTGTCTGAATTCATGCTCCCAACCTGGTAGTCACTTGTCACATGTGGCTTCTGATCTCTTGAAATGTGGCTCATGTGATTGAGAAACTCAACGTTAAATTTTACTTTCTTTTAATAAATTTACATTTTAAAACATACTCAATTCAGTTATTGGGGAACTTTGGAAGAAGGAACTTCATTCCTTCCTTTTCTTTTCTTTCTCTCTTTAAAAACAATACTATACTAACATGGCTTTCACTACTTCTCCTAATCAGAGAACGTCACCTATTTACTCATTACTGACCCATCCTTTTAGATCCATCTAGACCAGGGTTTCTCAACACTGGCACTATTGACATTTGGGAGCCAGATAATTCTTTGTTGTGGGGCTGTCTTGTGCACTGTAGGAGGTTCAACGACACCCCTGGCCTCTACCCACTAAATGCCAGTATCACTTTCCTAGTTGTAGCATCCCAGAATAGCTCCAAATGTTGCCCCATGGGACAAAGTCACCCCCAGTTGAGAACCACTGAGATAGATATTGACCAGCAGTCCTTAGCAAGAAGTGGACACAGGTCTTGGAAGGGGAAAGATGGTTTTGAAACAAAATGGATTTTACCTAACAATAAGATTAATTGGTAGATTTTTTTTTCAACAGTGAGATTAATTTAACTTTTTCAACAAATTAGAAAGGAAATACATTTTTGCTTTTTCTCACACAAGTCTGTTAATTTTGGAAGGTTTTTGTTTTCATACACAGTTTTTTTGGCTACAAATAGCTAGAGGATAATAAAGAGAAATGGTATCCTTAGAACTTTCATCTTAATTCTGTATTAAAGATCACTTATTTGACCATTTTTTTCCATGTAAGAACAATAAACTCCTTTTGCAAAACTCTGGAACATACCCAATAACAAAGGGAAGAATCGCATAGTTAAAGGTTAGACAAAGCACAGGCTTAACCTTTAGACATTTCAATTAGACAAGGCAAACATTCTCCTTTAAGCCAAGTGTCTGCCTCTTTGGTGTCTATCAATTTAATTTTATCAGTTTTAACTAACTTTCTAAGAATTAAATAAACTGTGTTTATATCCTGGTATTTTAGTCTTTAGAGAAGACTCTAAATTTAGGACACAGAGAGCCTTGGGAAAACAAGACAGCTATTCAGGTTTTACAAGACAGACTTGCTTCCCAGGGGATCTTTATCAAAATTGCAGTTTTCTGACTAAAACTGTTTAAGCGTAGGCACACAAAACAAAGAAAACTACCATGAACTTTTGACTAGAGAGTTACGCTCCTGGAAAATTAACCTTACGTTCAGTGATCTTAGTGAGGTCCGTTTGGATTTCCGTTGACTTTAAATCTTTATTCATAAGACCAAGACAAGCAAGACAGCCAGCTATGAATTCGTTTTCTATTGCCGCTGTAACATATCACCACAAATGGAACGGCTTCAGATGGCACAAACCGTCACAGCGCTGCAGGTCAGAAGTCTCAGCTGCTTTCTCTGCTCAGGGGCTCACAGGGCTGGGATCTAGGTGTTAGTCACCTGGGCTCTCCTTCTGGTTGTTGGCCGATTTGGTGACCGCTTTCAAGGGCTCGCACGACATGCCGGCCCATTCGGATCTCTCTCCCTACTTTAAGATGAGCTGATTCACAGCCTTCATTCCATCTGCAACGTCCTTTCACAACAGTAGGTAGGCTGAGTAGTGCTTGAGTGAGTGACCAGGAGACTGGAGGCTTGAAGGAACCCTCTGGAATCTTGCCCACCGCCGCACAGGTGTATATATCTGTGCAGCCAAAAGTCTTTTCCGACTCATTTGCAGTCGCCAAACAGGGAAGCACCATTACTAGTTTCTTGTGATCCTTCCAGTTTTTTTGTGCACATAGAGTATAAACATAAACATTCTACTTGACTCCCTTCTTTTATAAGGTGTAGCCTTCTACGCATAGCATTCTTCACCTTATTCTTTCAAGTAGGACTGTATCTTAGAGAACTTGCCATATTGGTATGGACAGAACTTCCTCATTCTGTTTCTCAGCTGTCAGGTATTCAACCGTGTTGGATTTAACCAGTTCACTAGTGGTGGACCATAGGGTGGTTTCCTGTCTTTTGCTCCAGCAAATCATGTTGAAACAAATGCATTATTTCCCATACGTGCTGATGTACTTGTAGAATGAATTCCCAGAAAGGGAATTGGTAATTTTAATAGATACTATCAAATCGCCCTCCCCAAAAGAATGAACCAACTCACCCTCCTTTGCCCCAGAAATACTTGAGTGGTGCTTTTGTACAACTTCACTAGCGCAGAGTATTGTTAAGACTTATAGATTGGTGCCAATCTGATAGTTGAAAACTGGTGTTTCCATTTGTATGTCTTGCTACAGCATATTTGAACTTTGTCACCCCAGATGTGTTTTGTCTAACACTGTAATGCTTTAAAAGTGTATTTTTCTGGAGCACCTGGGTGGCCCAGCTGGTTAAGCGTCCGACTCTTGGGCTCGGCTCAGGTTATGATCTCATAATTTCGTGAGTTCCAGCCCTGTGTCAGGATCTGCACTGGCAACACGGAGTCTGCTTGGGATTCTCTCTCTTCCTCTCGCTCTCTGCCCCTCCCCCACTCACGTTGTCTCTGTCTCTCTTCAAATAAATGTAAAATAAAAGTATATTTTTCGTATACTGGAATATTATTCAGCTAGAAAAAAGGAACAAAGTAGTGACACATACAACATGAATGACCTTGAAAACATTATGCTTAGTGAAAGAAGCCAGTCACAAAGGACCATATATTGTATGATTCCATTTATATGAAAAGTACAGGATAGGCAAATCCACAGAGACAAAAAGTACATTAGTGGTTGCCTAGGGCTAGAGGGAATGTGAGAAGCGTCTACTAATGTGTATGAGGTTTCTTTTTAGAGGAATTAAAAGGTTCTCGAATTAGATAGTGGCGATGGTTGCACAGCATTGTAAATCTGCTGAAAATCCTGACTTGTACTTTTAAAGGGTGAATTTTATGGTATATAAGTTACATCTTGGAAGTAACAGGTCTAGTCCTTATTGTCTGTGTGACACGGGGATGTGAATTATTGAAAGTGTTTTGAACCCCAAATGTCTCTCTTCTATAAAACTGAGAAGAGTGCACACCAGGAATGTTGGAAGGATGAAAGTTGATGTCTGTGGAGCCCTTGCATGTGGTTTGCCTCCGACCCATGTGGGGGGGAAACGGGCAGTGCACTGCCCCCTCACTCCCTGCCCAAATTCCAGAGAGGGGCCCCCTGAGGACACTAAGAGACTGGTACCCTCAGGGGAGTGAGGAGCACCAAGGAAAAGGGCGGAGAACTGCCCTGTCACCCTTCCCTCGTTGCACTCTTTTTTTTTTTTTTTTTAATTTTTTTTTAACATTTATTTATTTTGAGACAGAGAGAGACAGAGCATGAAGGGGGGAGGGGCAGAGAGAGAAGGAGACACAGAACCGGAAGCAGGCTCCAGGCTCTGAGCCATCAGCCCAGAGCCTGACGCGGGGCTCGAACTCACGGACCGCAAGATCGTGACCTGGCTGAAGTCGGACGCTTAACCGACTGAGCCACCCAGGCGCCCCCCTCGTTGCACTCTTATTTTCCATGAGCTGGTTCTGGTCTTGGAAATGCCACGCCGGAGTAGAATCAGGAATAGCTCTTTGGAGAGATGACACATTCATCAAAGGTCAAGTGTATGAAATCTTTTGCAGCAACAGCAGGACTAAAATGCTATGCTTTACTTTTTCTTAAATTTTGGCATCTGTTTTCTTTTTAGCTATGTGGTTGCCAACCATATCAGACAAATAATTTAAAAGAAACTCTCAGAAACTCAAAATGTAAGGTTCTCCAAAAGAAATTGAGATGCAGTTTTGATGTGAAGGGAAATGATTAACTTGATTGATTTGGGGGGGAGGGTTCTTTCTCAGTGTGGAGGAAAACAGATAATGTACATCATTAAATGATTTCCAAGATATCGATTTATTTAGCAAATATTTACTGAATGTCTCCTGTGTTCAAAGCATTGTATTAGACACTCTTGGGGAATAAAGAATTAGACACAGTCCTTGAACAGAAGGAAGAAGGGAAAGCTATGTTTTTGGAGAGGCTGTGACTTATTTTAGCCCCACAATAGCCCCGGGAGATGAGAATTACATTATTATTTTCTCAAACTTAAAAAAAAAATTATTGCTTTATTTCCAAATTATGTATCCTTTTTTTCTCTTCAAATGCCATAGAATAATGATGACAGAGTAAGATATTAAAATATACTCACATTTCACTTTAGGAGCACAGCTTCCTTTTTAGCCCAAATTATTTTAAGGCAAACACATTGATAATCTATATTTTATATCAATAGCACTACTGACCTAGCCCTTTCGATCCATTTTCCTGTTATGTTGGAGTTTTATTAGGAATTCTTTGTTTCCCCGACATCTCCTGAGGAATTATCTTTTCTCTTTGATTTATAACTGTGGTGAGATACATTTAGAAGTATTCTTGATATCAAACACTTGGACATTCACCCTGCTGAATGATGTCTGTCATTCATTCACATTGTCTGAATTTGTTATATCCAATTTTTGGTATAAATGGATTGAACTTGTTAAATGTTGTATAGTGAGCAACAAAGATTCAAATCTAGGTTGTCCTGACTCATGCATGTACTTTCTCCGTGCTACTCCATAATGCTTGTCTCATTTTAACTTCTTCATGATTTCTTTACGATATTTTCATAAATCGGGACTTTAAATGTAATCTGGCAGTATCATTGAAATGGCTTGCATATTTCACATGCATGTAAATTCATAGATTGCACATATAAATTTTGAGGTTAATATATTTAATATGTTTTTAAAATATAGATCTGTGTGCTTTACATGCACATGCAATTAATTTAAGCAAAAAGTAAATAGCTATATGAAAAGAAAAGCTATCTTTTTCACAAGGATTACATTTCTTAAAGAGCTTAGTTCTATATTTATTTGGCTAGAATAATGTTAAATATTTTTAAGTAGGCAAGATTCCCCCCCCCCAAAAAAAAATGTTGATGTCTTTACCAGCTACACAAAGTCAGGTTTCTTTGTTTAAGTAACTTTTCCCCATCATGCTTCTTTGTCTTTATCCATGGACCTCAATTGCCAGCAAAAATTGTTGGGAATATTATGTGAGGTTTTTGAAGCCTATAACAAGTGTCAGCAGTAGGAGTCACATAATTCTGTTTTCAATAATGGGAAGCCATATGATAAAGGTTATACACTGATTAAAGTAGTATTTTGTAACCAACTAATGGAGACAGAGATGGAGAGATTATTACCTGAAGGTGGATCCAGCTATTCGGGGTGAGAGTTCCATGGCCTGTGATGGTCAGCTCATGAAAAATTTCCATTTCGGTGAGCTGCTTACACCATTAAGACTCAATAAACATTTAGTGAGCACCTATTACATAAATGACACAGTTCTTTGGGATTCGTGGGAAGAGTGACTTTATTTTCCAAAACAAAACAAAAAATAATTTTATATTTACGAAGACACTGGTATAGAGTATTTGGAATCTGCCTGATCTCAGAGGATTCCTGTTAATATCATTATATCTATTATGCGTCCCGTGTGTCTCTAAAAGGCAGAACAGCTGAACATCCTCTCCCACTTGAGAACATCTTGATTTCGAAGGCAGGGAAACACTATGAGAGGAAATCAGAGAAGATAGGAATTTTTAGCTTTGGAGATCTACAGATCCAAATGAAAAAACTAGAGGGTGATTTGTCCTGGGTAACTTAGATGGCGTGTCCTTGCATGCCGGAGTGGAGTTTATGATCCCTCTTCATGTGCTACAATGACAGAAACTAATGGACTGAGGTGGAGGAATATCCCGATGGCATGGGATCCGGGGGACGTGAAAAGGATGTGAATTTGAGGAGAAAGGGCACTGATTTTGAATCGAGAGGGAATAAAAGAGGCAGCTCAAGATGGAAGCACAGTTGAAAGACTGTAGATCTTTCCTGAAGATCCCGTCTTCTCAGAAAAGGTAGCTTCAACAAAGAGTAAGGTGGGTCGACAAAGTAGAGATAATTGTAGCATTTTCTACTAAGCCACTAGGGAGAAATCTTAAAGGACAAAACTAAAATCCGGAGATTTATAAATGTTCCCAGCTAACTCGTTTGGGATTTGCTCCAACCTCACGCAAACTGATGAGCAGGAATGAGAAAATCCATTATTGGAATAGAAGTCAATCAAGAGTGGGGACTGGCAAGGCAGGAATCCAGGAAGGTGCCTAATGAGAGGAATTCTAGGGTGAAGATATGGGCAAAGCTGAAATCACTGACTACAGGCCCCCTCAAAACTGGGTCAAGAGGCCATTCAGCTACATGGGAGGTGTATTAGTTTCCGCTCCCTGCTGTAACAAATCACCACAAACTTAGTGAATTCGATGAAAACGAATTTATTAGCTTACGGTTCTGGAAGTCAGAAGTCTAGAGTGAGTTTCACTGGGCTGAAATCATGGGGGTGGCAGGCCTAGTTCCTCTGGATGCTCCAAGGGATAATCTGTTTCTTGCCTCTTCTGGCTTCTGGAGGCTGCTAACATTCATGGGCTCATGGCTCCACCTCTCCAGTCTCTGACTGTGGTCCTCCCACCTCCCTCTTCTAAAAACATTCATGATGACATTGGGCCTGCCAGGATAATCCAGGAGCCTTCTTCCACTTCAAGATGGAAGTACAAGGATCTATGAGGTGTGGTATCAGAAAGGGCTTCAACAGAGTTGTTGAAACCTTAAAGGATGATGGCCACTGAAAGGGAAGACTGTGGTAAATGCCCGGTGTCTTAAAGGACCTGGCAAAGTGTCCTGGGATGTGACAACAGTGAGTGGCAAAGAAGGGATGTGTAAGCATATGGTAAAAGACTTAAAATCTAGGAATATGATTGCATGTTGATGGTGAGGCAGGAGCCTAGAAGCTGCAGAGGAGGGTAAGGAATGTTCCATTGCCTTCTCGTCGTTCTAACCATCCCTGAGCCATGGGAAGTGTGACAAGGAGCAACCTATCTTCCTTTGGAAATGTCAGGTGAAGTTTTAGGGGTATGTTATCAGTAGACTGTGGGCTCCATAAGGATAGGAGTGGAATAATCTTCTGGGGACTGGGACTAGGATTATTCTGGAGGGCCAGGATAATTTTGTGGAGATTACAGTGGGTAGACGTTTCTCTTTTTGTACTGAGTGCTGATACTTGAGACAGTGCCTTTTCTTCCTAGAAGGAGAAGGCCAGAACATTTTTTTTTTTTTGGCCAAGTATTTCCCATCAGACAGCTGCATCTGAATAAAAAATACCTACGTGCAGCATCTTGACATTTACAAAGCTTCTTCACAAACTATACCATTTCTTTAAATCCTCTACTTGCGCTCTAGATATTTCTGGCATTGTTTAACAGATAGGCCCACTGCGCTCAGAGGGACTACAGGACCAGCCATGGTCCATGTGGCTAAAAAAAAAATGGCAGAATTGGGTTGATTCCCCAATTTTTCTGGTACAAGTCTAATCTTTCTTTCTTTCTTTTTTCTTTCTTTCCTTCTTTTTTTTTTATTTGCATCTCGAAAGGAGAGTGGCCTGAAAAATACTGGCACCATTGAAGGGAGTGTGAGAAAAATAAGGGAAGTTTATTAAACCACCAGATAATTTAAAAATTGCTGTTCAACAGAAAAAAGGGAGGAGGCAGTTTAAAGAAATTTTAAAACTTAGAAGTAAAGATGAAAATGATACCATAAATTCTTAGAGGAAAAATGTACTGCCTTGTGAACCACTGTTGTGTTGATTTGTTGTTCATTTTGTGGTGAATCCTGAAAGAGTTGGCTTAAATTTTTTCCATGTGGTATGGATACTGCAATTCTGGATTCCGAGATGACTGCATCATTTTGGAGTTTCACATAACAGAAAGACAGGACAGACTCCCAAGCAAAACAGAGCTGAATTCATTCTTGCAAGTTCTTGAATGGGCAAATCTGCTTAGTGATTGAGTGGGGTGTGTGTGTGTGTGTGTGTGTGTGTGTGTGTGTGTGTGTGTTCCTCAAGACTATTTCATCGGGGGCCCAGAAATCACTTTTCCCTCAAGTTAATGTGCCCTGGTTATAAAGTCTTTGAAATAATTGAGTCTTTTTGAGGGCCGACTGAAAGGAAAATCAGGTAGACATTATGGAACTATGACACTCCCTCTTTCTAGAATTTTAATTTAGAAGTTGTGAATATTGAGTGAATGTATAATTTCTTTTAGCCAGACTTAGAGAGGCTATCATTTAGCTAAAAGTTTAAACATGTTCCTAATGGGTTTTTTTTTTGATGTTTATTTATTCCTGAGACAGAGACAGAGTGTGAACAGGGGAGGGGCAGATAGAGAGGGAGACACAGAATCCGAAACAGGCTCCAGGCTCTGAGCTGTCAGCACAGAGCCCGACGCGGGGCTCGAACCCACGAACTGTGAGATCATGACCTGAGCCGAAGTGGGATGCTTAACCGACTGAGTCACCCAGGTGCCCCATTTCCTAATGTTTTTATTTCCAGTTTCTGGTAAAGATATGGAAAAGGAAGGGAGGCAAGGAGGAGTTGAAAGGAGAGGATTTGACACACAAGTGAAATTTTTTTCTGTAATTATCATGAAAAGAGAATTAAACATTGTCAGAGATTAAAGAAACAAATTCTTTCAGGTGACTTTTTTTTTTTTTGGCCTTTCAACAAAATATTTTACCTCAGCTCACTTATTCTGCTGATGTTTATGTGAAATACTGTGAAGGAATTTTAAATTTTATTTCTGCCTGTAATTTAATTATATGTCCTAAGAGTTAGTTTATTTTAGCTCAACTAGTGATGAATACTTTCAGCGTAGGAATAAATCAGAGTTAAAAGATTGCAGGGCAGGGGGATTACTCATTTAGGACATTTTTAACTTTTTCCCGGGTCAGATTTAGAAGATGTACCTCCAAAGGAGACCAAATGCAGTAAGCACCTGTAATGGATTTTAAGCTTGGGGAAAAAATCACCGTGTGTTGCTGGAGGAAACTAGGAACCCAGTGAAAGGGTTGCAAATCATATTAATGTTGTATTTTCACGTTCAGATAGAGGTTCTGCTTGACAAGCAGCCAGAGGTCATTACCAAACACTTTAAACCTGCAATTCTTTGTGAATGCACCAGCACTCTCTTTAATGGAAAAATGATGCATCAGTTGCCAAGAGACTGGCTTCTAGAAATGCATCTTCCAATTGCCAAAGGGATGAAATGGTATATATCATAGAAGACAGGTTGCTAGAAGGAGGGGAGGGCTATCATGCCACACATTCCAAAAGAATATGGAACTATTACATGGGGAATAGGTTTTCAGGCGAGGAAATACAAAGAGGACATAAAACGTCAGACATTCGGCAAAAAGCTCGCTCAGTTCAGCGACTGCAATAACATAAACCAGTCATGTAAGGCAGTTGGTTCTCTTTTACTTTTGCGAATTAGAGAAACCTCTGTTGACTATTTGTAAGGCTTGCAGAATTGCCTCTTGCTCGTCCCTCCTTGCCTTTCTCTCGCCATCATTGTCTTAGCTCCACAGTCACCCCACTGTGGCCGTCCCGTCTATCGCCACCGCTCCCACTTTCCCCCGTCAGAGCTGTAGCCGGACAAGCCCAGGTTCTGAGGGCTCCTCTTTTATATCCTATGGGTGACAGTTTTGGCATCGTCCAAAAAACACTTGAGCGATGATTTCTCTTTTCTAAAGAACGGGAAAGCATTGACTTTGCAGGCTTACTGTGAGCAGAAGATAAGGTAAAGTTTTGTCAGCTGCCGAGCACCGAGGCCAGCGTTCATGGTGAGGATACTCCCGACCCACTTGTTGGCCAGTTTCTCAACGTCCAGCGCTTCCATCCCAGGCCTCCCCCTGCCCCAGTCATCTCGCTTAATACCTCCTCTGAGCCTCATATGCCTCTTCAAAGACCTGGAAACCTCTAAGAGCATCAGTCGATGTCTGTGGTGGCTCCCTCTCTGGTCTCTTGCACCTCACTTCCCTCTCCTTTCCCTCTTTCTTTTTTTTTTTTTTATCATTTATTTATTTTTGAGACAGAGAGAGACAGAGCATGAACGGGGGAGGGGCAGAGAGAGAGGGAGACACAGAATCGGAAGCAGGCTTCAGGCTCTGAGCCATCAGCCCAGAGCCCGACGAGGGGCTCGAACTCACGGACTGTGAGATCGTGACCTGAGCGAAGTCGGACGCTTAACCGACTGAGCCATCCAGGCGCCCCTCCTTTCCCTCTTTCTTATGTCTCTCAGTGACGTCTCCGAATTCGGTACCACTGGCCTTCAAATTTACATTTCCCACAGCCCGCTGCTCCTAAAACCCAACAAAACCCCAGCCCGCCCCTGAAAGAAGCCACCTCTTCCTCCACATTTTTTTACACCGGTGACCATACACTTTGTCCAGTCGTTTACTTTACAGCCTTGGTCCTCTCTGTCCTCCAGCATTCCGTGTGCTTCCAACTTGATAGTTCTCCCTCCAGTGGCCTCCTCACCTCTGCCTCGGGCTTTCCATTCTTGCCGCTGTCACCCGAGTTCCAACACCTATTAACTCCCCGTTTCCTCATTGTCAGGACCTCCCAGCGTCTCTGTTCACCAGGCAGCAGTATCTCTACCCCCATCTGTCCTCTCCACTCTGTATCCATTACCCTTCTAAAGCCTGCTGTACTCAGAAACTCGGATATTCCCAACTTCTCTCCTTAGAGAGAGACAGAAGATTGTTTTTAGGGAAGATGTGATAGAACCGAACATCAGTGCACAGACGTTGGCCCTCTGGGCCAGTCCAGAAGGCAAGTGGGCCTAATGGCTGCAGAAAAAGCTCAAGGAAGGGTCAGAAACAACTGTCTCCGCGAACCACGGGAGGCAGGAAGCAAAATGAATCTCCACGCACGTACTGTTTCTATAACTGGAGATCTAATGCTGTCACATATGTATTTTGAATAGTAAATTGAAAATCAATCTTTAGAATAGCTAGCAGAGCAAAACGCACGTAGAGTGGGGTCGCGTAAAATTATTTTGGTAGTTTTCACTCAGCAGCGAGTTAGCAGATCTCCAATTCAAACTGGCATATGGGTGTTTTTGTACTACATGTTTAACATAAAAATGTTGACTATAAATAAATCCCTCTGGATCAAATGTGGAGCGATTCAGGAAAGCTCTCTGGATACGGCGACCATGTTTGTTATAAAGAAGTGAATGTCTGCTGTGAACTCGTGAATGGGAGATAGTTAGGTTGCTAAAATGGAATATGTGGATTGCGTGACAAAGTAGATTATCCTAATACAATTTTTAACATCAGAGAAACAGAAAGTGGACTGTCATTAACTTCTCTTTGTCCTTTAGGCCTCGATTCAAGGGTCAACTTTCATTGGATACATTTTCTTGCCCTACTTTCTAGCCACGGGCTGCGTTAGTGGAGTGCTGTCTTTGTGGAGACCTACCTTTGTAGGACTACGTGCATCCCTTTTCGTGGTACTGATCACAGTCTGTCCTCACTTTTGATTTTCTTGCCTGCTTTACCATCTAGACTTGTACTGTATAATATGGTACCGCTAGGTACATGAGGCCATGTAAATTTAAATTCATTAAAAATAAGTTAAGAATTCTATCCCCAAGGTGCCATAGCCACATTTCAAGTACTCGTTAGCCACAGGCAGCTAGTGGCTAGTGGCTCCTATATTGGACAGTCCAGATATAAAACACTTTCATCATTGCGGAAAGTTCTGTTGGACAGTGTTGATAGCCTCTGATCCCCTTAAAGGATTGATTTTGCCCTTTTTATGTCTATATTCCCTACATCCAGCACATATTAGGAGCTCAATAAATATTTGTGGGATAGATAAGTACAGGAAGTTCAGACACTGAGATGAGAGAAATCATTTATAATGTATTATTGTTTTGAAGCCACGTATGCAAGTGTCTGTCATTTGTTAGGTTGCCCTGGTGAACATTTGATTGTAATTAGAAATGATGGATTAAAGACAAAATTTCCTGGAATCGTGTGCAAGATTGGCAAATACGTGTGCATTCAAGTTGTCTGAGCTCTAAAGACATTGCTTTCCCCAAGGATGCATGGATATCATCTCTGGGTATATTGCCATCCAGCTGTGAGTTTTGCCTGCAGAAATTTGTTAATAAAGGACATTTCTCTTCTAAAATCTTCAAAATGTAAGACTATTTGCTTTCCTTTTGGAGCATCGGGTTACCAAATGTAACAGTACAGCTACTCCAAGCTTTTTTTTTTTTTCTCTATTTTGAAAGAGTAATTTGAAAACTGATCTTAGAAGAGATGGGAGATGAATGCATCCAGGAAGTAGCATCAGATAAAAGGGTTTAATGGCAT
This sequence comes from Panthera uncia, assembly GCF_023721935.1. NCBI lineage: Eukaryota > Metazoa > Chordata > Mammalia > Carnivora > Felidae > Panthera > Panthera uncia. Next base: position 7,170,785 of record NC_064817.1, on the reverse strand, counting down.
GCATTCAGAATCGGGACGTTCTCAGCGGCTGACCTAAACCGCAAAGAGAAGTATTAGCTCACATATAGAAACATCCATAGATGGAGCATGTTCAGGGTGTTTAATTCTGTGACTTAATGATGTCAACAAGGATCCTACTTGCCTGGGGCATCTTCATGATTGGTCAAACTTCAGATCAGATGGCAGCAGGGGCTCCAGGCATCACCTACAGACACAGAGCTTTCTAGAGAGAATAGAGAAACAGTTTCTCCTGTTGCTCTGTCAGAAGAATGAGGAGACCTTTCCCAGAAGTGTCTCCTCTCTCATTGGCTATAATAAGGTCATATACCCATTCTCTATCCGGTCACTGGTGAGGAAACTGATATATTACTCCAGATCAATCGGATCTGTGCGTGGAGCTAAAAAATAGATTCAGCCTCCCTAGCATGAGACACGTGATGGCCTGAGAGGAAGGGAGGTTTGAATGAAAGGGTGATCCCTTAGCAAGGAAGCAAGGGGATGCATATTGTGTAGTTAACTAACAATTTCCGCTAATAGATAGATCATCCCAGTGTTTCAAAATATGTGACCTGGGATCCTTCTGAACCTCCGTGGAAAAATAATTCACCGATGGCCCATTGATGGTCATCCCAGATTATTTGCAAAGTCAGTAAATTCACTAATGGTGTCAGTATAAATCAATCCTATCACACCAGCGAAATCCTGAATTCATAAGGTGGCTAACACTGTCTCTTATATTCATTGGAAAAGAATGAATTCGGAGATTTACGTTTATATTCAAGCACCCGAGTTTAGGAAGATGGAGTGAACAAACCCATACTCTTTTTCTTCTCTCTCCAAATTAAAAAGGTAATCACACTCTCTTCATCTCAACTCAACTTCTGGGATAGTGGGAAATGATTCAAAAATTAGGCTAGTGATTCTCAGTCGGTAGCGTGGTTGGGTAGGACCGTAGCCATCAGAATCTTTTTGGGGAGCTTCTTGACATACATCCTTTACCTTTCTTCTCACCCCCTTTCCACTATGTCCCTGCTTTTCTCTCTGATAATGAGAGTGCACTTTGGTGAAACATTTATCTTTTCCTAATATTCTAGTTCTTTCAAAAAATTTTTCCTCACATGTACAAAATGAATCTGAAAACAGTAAATTAAAAAAAAAACCAGTAGATGTCCACAGATTGTGGAATCATTATTTATTGGGCTCTTCCTGTGTACCAAGCATGGTGCCAGGTCATTTTTTTTTTTCCTTCATTTAATCCACACAGAAATCCTCTGTGGAGCAACTCATCCCTGGGTTATAACTCAGACACTCAGACTCAAGTTTTGAGAGAACTGCTGAGGGTTCCCCTACGAGTTAGTAGGAGAGCTGGAACTCAAAACCATAGTTCTCTGTATCCAAAGACAGCCCCCTTCCCGCTAACTGATTGCTACGCTATTCCGAAAGCGATGTTTTAAGCCTGTGGAAGCAAAGCCTAGCATTCCCAAAGAGAATCCAAGAGAGAGCTGGTAGTGGGATCACAGCAGGCCAATGGGCAGAAGAGGAGAACCCCAGCCTTGAGTTTGTCGTTGACGAACTATGCGGCCTTGGGTAAAATATTTAACATCCCCGGGCCTCTCTTCCACACAAAGGTTCTACTAGATCAGGGGTCGGCAAACCATGGGCTCTTGCACCAAATGTGGCCTGTCACTCGTTTTGTTTTGTTTTGACAAATAAAGTTTTATTGGAGCACAGCCATGCCCATTCCTTTACATGCTGTCTATAGCTGCCTTCACCAGGCAACGGCCGAGTTAAGCGGTTGCGACACAGACCGTGTGGCCAGCAAAGCCTCAAATATTTACAATCCAGCCCTTTACAGAGAACATTTGCTGACCTCTATACTAGATCAGTGCTCCTCAACTTTGGTGGTACTTTAGAACAGTTAAAAATCACTGATGTCTGAATCCCACTCTCAGAAATTTTGTTTAACTGAACTGGGATGGGGCCCAGGCATTGCTAGATTTTTTTTTAAAAAATCACCCCCGGCTAAATCTAATGTATAGCCAGAAATTCTGCAAGTGGAACATGCTATGAGTCCCTGAAGATGTAGATGTTGAGAGAACCATCTTTCTTAAACTAGTAAGTAGCCGAATCATAATTTGAATATTTTGAATTCAGATCTCCAAAGCTTGGGCTTTTTACTACCCCTTACTAGCTAGTTACTAACTTCTCTGAACCTCTGTCTCTTCATCTACAAAATGGGGATAATAGAATTTTGCCTGCCTGCCTCATTGATCCAATTAGAGTGGGGTGTCCAAATGAACCTTGAAAGCTGTCAAGCGTTAAACATACGTAAATACCTAAATTTTGGGAAAGATTTTGGCGAATCACGGGAAGAGATTTTTTAAATATGGATGTTAATTTTTTTTTACCCTAAGCCCTGGTAGGAGAAATATAGCTTAAATAGTATTTTCCAAATTGTATTCTATTTCATGTTTTCAAATCTCCAGCTAGATGACCAGCATATCCTCTTCCTTCTACGGTATTTGCAGTATTCTTACATGAATATTTGTATACGTCCTCTGCAGTCTTCATTTATCCTACTTTGTTACATTTCTTGGGGTCTTTTGAATCATTCTCCAACCATTAGCTTCCCAGGCTTTCTTTCTGGCTGTGTGCCTCTGAACACGCGCCAGTGACTACGAAAGCTTTCCAATTTGGGGATTTTTTTTTCCATTCTCTTCATAATTAAGTGCCCGGACCTGTCTACATTTTTTCCAAGCGTGAGCTCATCAACATCTTCTAGAGAGAGGGTCATCTCTTCACAACCACGGAGTGAAGCCTGTGAACTTGACACGTTGTCACACACCTTGATCTTTCTTCTCTGTATTCTGACTATGAATTTACTTCTTGCTTTCCTTGTTTTTCCTAGACGTAAACATCTTCGCTGTAGTGTTTCCGGATTTTTTTAACCTGGAATTTTTCTGTTTGTTTTCGCGTTCAACAGCAACTATCATTTTCCCAATACTCATTGTGATCTACATGTCTTACTGCAGTTGGTAAACCACTCCTTGTGGACCAAATCCAACAGCCGCCTCATTTTTTATTTTTACTTGAGTTTAGTGGACACACAGCGTCGCATTGGTTTCAGGTGTAGAGCTGAGTGATTTGACAAGTTTATACGTTATGCTGTGTTCGTCACAAGTACAGCTACCATCCGTCCCATTACGTCACTATTACAACGCCATTGACTGCATTCCTTAGGCTCTGCTTTTCATTCCCGTGAACTACTCATCCCATAACTGGAGGCCTGTATCTCCCTCTCTCCCCTTCACCCCTTTTGCTCATTCCCCTCACCTCTTTCCTGTCTGGCAACCACCAGTTTCTTCTCTGTATTTATAGGTCTGATTCAGCTTTTTGATTGTTTATTTTGTTTGTTTTTTTATTCATTCATTTTTTTTTTTAGATTCCACTTATGAGTAGAGTCATATGGAATTTGTCTTTTTCAGTTTGACTTATTTCACTCAGCGTCGTACCCTCTAGATCCATCCGTGTTCTTTCTTTTTAAAAAAAATTTTAATGTGTATTTATTATTTTGAGAGAAACAGAATGCAAGCAGGGGAGGGGCAGAGAGACAGGGAGAGCCAGAATCCAAAGCAGACTCCAGGCTCTGAGCTGGACACCCAGCTCGAACCCACAGACTGTGATATCATGACCTGAGCTGAAGTCAGACACCTAACTGACTGAGCCACCCAGGCACCCCCATTCGTGTTCTTTCAAAGGCATGATCCCATCCTTTTAGTGGCTGTGTAATATTCCATTGTGTGTATATACCACATTTTCCTTATGCATTTGTCTATCAATGGACACTTAGGTTGTTTCCGTGTCTTGGCTATTGCAAATAATACTGCAATGGACATAGGGGTGCATATATCTCTTTGACTTAGTGTTTTGCTTTTCTTTGGGTAAATACCCAGTAGTGGAAGTATTAGATCATATGGCATTTCTATTTTAACATTTTGAGGACCCTCCGGACTATGTCCGCAGCGGCTGTACCAACTTACGTTCCCACCGAGAGTGTCCAAAGGTTCCTCCTTCTCTACATCCTCGCCAGCACTTATTTCTTGTCATTTTGATTTTATCCATTCTGACAGGTGCACAGTGATACCTCCCTGTGGTTTTGAGTTGCATTTCCCTGATGCTGAGCGACGTTGAACATCTTTTCATGTGTCTGTTGGCCAGCTGGATGTCTTCTTTGGAGAAATGTCTTTTCATGTCTTTGACCTATTTTTTAATTGGGTTATTTGTTTTTTGGGTTTTTTTCGTGTTGAGTTATATAAGTTCTTTATATACTTTGGGTGTTAATGCCTTATCAGATATATCGTTTGCAAGTATCTTCTCCTATTCATTAGGTTGTTTTTGTTTTGTTTGGTCAGTGGTCTCCTTCACCGTGCAAAAGTTTTTTATTTTGATGTAGTCCCAATAGTTTATTTTTTGGTTTTGTTTTTCTTGCCTTAGAAGACTTTTCTAGAAAAATGTTGCTATGGCTAATCTCAGAGAAATTACTGCCTGTGTTCTCTTCTAGGAATTTTATGGCTTCAGGTCTCACATGTAAGTCTTTCATCCATTTTGAGTTATTTTTGTGTAGGGTGTAAGAAAGTGGTCCAGTTTCATTCTCTGGCATGTGGCTGTCCAGTTTTCCCAGCACCAAGTTTATCGTAGAGGCTGTCTTTTCTCCATTGTAAATTCTTACCTCCTTTATCATAAATTAATTGACCATGTAAGCACAAGTTTCTTTCTGGGCTCTCTTCCATTGATCTGTGGCTCTTTCTGTGCCAGTACCATACTGTTTTGATGACTACAGCTTTGTAGTATATCTTGAAACCTGGAATTGTGATACTTCTAGCTTTGTTCTTCCTTCTCAAGATCGCTTTGGCTATTTGGGGTCTTCTGCGGTTCTGTACAAATTTTAGGCTTGATTTGTTCTAGTTTTGTGACAAATGCTGATGGTATTTTGATAGAGATGATGTTTCATCTGTAGATTGTTTTGGACAATGTGGACATTTTAACGATATTCTTCCAACCCACGAGCATGGAATATCTTTCCATTGTTTGGTGTCATCTTCCATTTCTCTCATCAGTGTTTCATAGTTTTTGGAGTACACTTATTTCACCTCTTTGGCTAAGTATATTCCTAGATATTTTGTTCTTTTTGGTGCAATTGTAAATGGTATTCTTAATTTCTTTTCCTGCTGCTTTGTTATTAGTTTATAGAAATGCTACCCATTTCTAGGTATTAATTTTGTGCCCTGCCACTTTATTGAATTTGCTTATTACTTCTTGTAGTTTTTTGGTGGCATCTTTAGGATTTTCTATGCATAGTAGTATCACATATCTGCAAATAGTGACAGTTTAGCTTCTTCTTTATATAGATGCCTCTTATTTCTTTTTGTTGTCTGACTGCCGTGGCTAGGACTTCCGGTGCTGTGTTGAATAAAAGTGGTGAGAGTGGGCATCCTTGTATTGTTCGTGATCTTAGAGGAAGAGCTCTCAGCTTTTCACCATTGAGTAGGATGTTAACAGCTGCCTATTTCTGTAAATAAAGTTTTAAGGGAGCAGAGCCACACACATTTGTTTATGTACTATGTATGGTGGCTTTCATATTTAAAGACCAAGTTGACTAGTTGACACAGAGACTGTAGCTCCCATAGAACCTAAAATATTTATTCTCTGCTCCTTACAGAAAAGTTTTCTCACTCCTATGTCAGATGAATATGCTGCTGATTTGGGCTAGAACTAGATAGTTTTAGAAGGGAATTAGCTATCATATATTTGTGTTTCTCTTATATTTTATACGTTTTATAATAAAATCAGTTTATAGTGTACTCGTTTTCATTTATTGATTCATTCATTGCATCGTGTGCCATGCATGGCTCTGGGCTTTGAGTATGGAGAGGGAAAATAAGATGACAGGCTTCTTTTGTGGATTTCCATGGTTGTGTGGTGACACAGACAAGCAAGCAAACAAAGGCGGGCACCAAGATTACTTCAGATGGTACGTGTGGTGAGGAAAGTAAGACCTAGTGATGTGGTTTTTTAAAAGACTTTATTTTTAAGTAATCTCCACACCCAATGTGGGGCTCAAACTTACAACCCCGAAATCAAGTATCACATGCCCTACGGACTGAGACAGCCAGATGCCCCCAAACCTAGTGACGTGTTAAAAAGTGAGGTACTGGTTCTGTGATGATAAGGGAAGTGATTCCTGAGAATTTAACACTGCCGTGAAATGTGAGTGAACGGAGGCACAAGTATGTGAAAATCAGGGGCAAGAGCTTTCCAAGCAGAAGGAACAGCAAAAGCTAAGACCCAGAGGAGGAAATGAGCTGGGTGTGTTCAAGCAATAGAGAGACAACCACAGTGCCTCAAGTAGAATTGGAAGAGCGGAAGGGAAGTGGGAGCTGAGGCAGTGGGCAGACCTTGTAGGGTCACGAGTGCCAGAGGACCGGAGTCTAGTCTATGCTACAGGTGACTGAAAGCCTTGGAAAGATGGCGAGCATGAGAGAGACAAGCCTTGGTACGTTTGTGAGGGGTCGCTCTAGCTTTCCTCTGCGGAATGGACTATAGGGGGTCAGGAGGGAAGTCAGGCATCCGAATTATAAGCTATTAACATCCTACTATATTCAGTTATAGAGGAAACTTAGTAAAATTTAATGGAGCCCAGACCTCCACTTGGAAAGGCAGATCCAATTTAACAAACTGGAAGGCAAAGATGAATACGCCACCGTCCAGTCTCCAATTGAGCAGTGCAGCCAAGGAGAAGACGTATGTATGTTGTCCATTCTGCTATGGAGAACTCTGTTGCTGGTCATTATTCTCTTTTTGCCTTGGCCACCAGGAAGCTCAGAACTACACTTGTTTACTTCCATCAAATATATGAGTGTACATTTTCTTTCTACTTCCTTCCATGGCCTCAATTTCCTATTTTTATTTGGAATTTAGGTACTCACTTGAGAACTGTCTCAAATCTTGCTTTGAAAGAATTGGCCACCATACAAAGTAATAACGGAGTCTGTAATTTCTAGGACCTACTGAAAGTTCTGGAATTTGTTTTCCCTTTGTTCTCTTAGTTTCTCTTTGTTTTCCTTAGTGTGTTTGTTGCTACCGGTTGTGGAAAGAGGCTCTCAGAAGAGTTTATTATATAAATGATGAACTGACAATTAAAATTAGCACCAAAGCATTGAAACAATTGTTCGTAACTGTTCAAGGGTGCCACGGACCCTCCTCATCACTACTGAGCTCAGTACACTTTGCAAAGTGAGCTCACTCTTGTATATAAATATAAATATTTTTAAAAGTTCCAATTAGTTCATCAGGAGGAAAGAACTCTGGCCATGACAGATTTCTCCACTACTGTTACGACTCTGAGCTACATAAGTAATTAAGAGAAGAATTCAGGGAGAAATGGCATGTCTAAACAGCACTTTCATTGGCTGATGGAATGCTGGGTTCATGTAAGGGATGCCTGTCTCTCAATAGAAGCACCATTCTGTTTGAAGCGCAGTCAGCTCTTAGACACTAAATGCAAGGCTGAAATGCAGGATTTCTGTGTGATGGATTTACGGTGGAAGAGTAAACAGCTCTCCGCAAACTGGAGTCTGCACTCAGACACGCTGGACCGGCCGCAGCAGCACTGGTCATCGATACATGTGGCCTAACGGAGATGGCAGGTGCTCGCACGAGATTGTACCCTTGAGGCGGAATTCATTTCTTATTACTCTCTCTGTTCAGAGCCCGGAATAGTGTTTGGCGTGGTAGCTACGCTGAAAGGCTATTTGTTGAATCAGTGAATGAATGGATGAATGAATGAATGAATGAATACCCTGAGAGAGTTATGAACAACAAGCAGGGTAGCAAAGAAGGCTTGGGGGTGGGGATAGCCTAGGAGCTGGGGCTTGGAGGCTGGGCGGGGATGGGCAGGTTGGGGATACTGGCAGGAGTCATCCGTGCTGGGAGGAAAACATAGACGAATACACTGTCTGCACCCAGCAGATAGTTCTACTTGGCAGGATCCGCAAATCCCAACAATCAGGGAATATCTGAACCCTTTTATGGCAATATACCTCTTTTCACACGCCCTTAAGAATTAACAAAAAAGTATCTCATCATTTTTCCATAGTGTAAATTAACTAGTTTTAAGTAGGATGTGGTTTTGATCAGCAAATACTTATTTTGAGGTTTTAATGGCTAAGAATTTTATTAATGATATGTGAAGACAAATTTGTTTTTTCCTGTTTGATAAGTGACTGTTTAGCAGTCTGTTAAAAATTTTTTTTAATTGTGTTTTAAAAAATATCTAAGGCCCATGGGGTGAGGGGAAGCATGATTTGTTGACAAATGAATCACTGGCAGTGGGACACTGAGCTGACTGTTTACCATTCATTGTGACCTTATCTGCACACAGAGGCCACAGTGCCTGGTCCACAAATTGGTACAAGCATTCGAAATCTATTGGAAGACATCTTAGCAGTTGTAATGGGCCATACAAATACAATACTGGATGGAGAGTTTGGAAATCTCTCTCTACTGGTTTGGAGCCTACTGTACAGTCTAAATGAAAGAGAAGGAAGGCAGGAACTAAATGGTAGAAATTTGGAGAGGATCCACTGCCTGTGCCATTTCAGGAACAGCATGAGTCAGGTTCAGTGGCTAATTAAATGAACAAAGTTCATGGGAGAAGGAGGACATGAAAATGGCTAAAGTCTTGAAAGTGTATAATTAGGCAGGTGATGTTCGTACACACACACACACACACACACACACACACACCTGTATAAATACACACACACACATACAGATAGATTTGTGTATTTTTTTAAAGATAGAATGGAACTAAGATTCTAGAGAATGTCCTTCATCTACTTATACGGCAAGAAAAATCTTTGGTGGTTTTGCCCAAGTGTTTAGGGCAAAGTATGGTTGAACTTGACACTGACAGGGAAATGGCCACCATCCCTCGAGTGCCTTTTAGACAGGTGGCACAAGATAGAATATGTGATTGATGATGATTTCTCTAGCCATGAATGCCATGCCGCTGGGGAACAGAATAGTAAGGATGCCTTGCAGCCAGTTTTACTAGACTTTTCAAATACCAGAGAGTTGATCCTTCACCAATGTAGGTAGCTTTCAGACTGGGAACAAACAGCGGGGTGTCCTCTAGGATTCCCCTATCTACAGATTCCCATGATCGTCTCTAAAAATGGGGACTGGAGAGGGAGCCTGGGTGACTCAGACGGGTAAGCGTCCGACTCCGGCTCAGGTCATGATCTCATGGTTCCTGAGGTCGAGCCCCGCGTCGGGCTCTGTGCTGACAGCTCGGAGCCTGGAGCCTGCTTCAGATTCTGTGTCTCCCCTTCTCTCTCTGCCCCTCCCCTGCTTGTGCTCTCTCTGTGTCTCTCAAAAAAATAAACATTAAAAAAATTGTCTAATAAAAAATGGGGATTTGCAGTGCAGAAATGAAAGGAGAAATATGAAAACTGAACAGAATGTCTGGATTTAGTCCTCTTTGAGTCACTCTGCAAATATTCATTGAGTGCACAAATGTGCAGACCTTATATTAGTAGAGCCCAGGGCAACAACCAGGGACAAGTTAAAATGTTCTATCCACTTTCTGCATTGCCTGTCATGTCTCATCATCCCTGAAATCATTACTGTCACTCCTAGATGTGTGACAATGTGACCGTGTCACAGGGGAGTACATTATCAGGGCTGAAATATGCAACCACTTGTGCGGTGGGTCCTGACATGTACCAAGAGCTCCACTTATTTAAAAATAGCCTCTCCAGCAGCCACGTGGGAGGCCTGCATGTCCTACTTGAGACTCATGCCTTGGAACCAAGGATTAGGACTCAAGCAGTTCCTTTAAGCTCCTCACATTAGTAATAGTTCCCAAATTGAGCTCTGTGGACACCGAGGAGAAAAGGAAGCGTTCTGTATTTAAACACATCACACACAAAAAATTGGTACTCCACTGACCCATCTAAGATATTTACAGTGACCATTCACATGGAAAGCTCTGGAAATAAAAGGTTTTGAGAAGTTTTGTCCCCGCATCTTAGCCACAGGACTCTTCTTTCCACGGGACTCTGCTTAACGGCCTGTAAGGCATGTGGCTTTGGGAAATGCTGCTTCATCAGGTTGGGGGCATCCGCAAAAGCAAAAAGTTGAGCCTCGAGGGACTGGAACGGCAGGCAAGCAATTTTAAATGGAAAAGGGGGAGAAGATTCTGGACCACGCATTCTCCTGGCAGCCCCCTGCCTGCAGCCTTGGCCTTTTTCCCCATTGCTGGGCCAAATGCTGACCTACAGAAAAGGAGCAAAGCCCCATTCTCAGCCGCCTTGTTGCTCAAGGAATTTTTAAGAGACAAGGGTGAAGGATTCCAACTGCAAACATATATACATGTGGGTGTAAGAAACATAAACAGAAAAGAGCACTTATGGGTAACAGAAGTGCCAGCTGGGACTTTAGAACTGGGTAGTTTGTGTTTGCACAGTTTTTTTTTTTTTTTTTAGTCCAGAGTAGTTCTTAGAGTACATGATCCATATGGTGTGTTTAAAATAGACCACAGAGTCTGAAAATGGAGCTCCTGAGAAATTCACAGATAAAAATCTCAACTGTTATTTTCATATGTAAAAGCTGGAATCATCTTGTAAAGATAATTCAGGATGAAATATTTCCATTTCCATTTGAACACAGAATTATTTGATTTTCATTGCAAAAAGCTCTAGCCAGAGCTCCCTATTAAAGTCACATGCCTGACTCTGGGCATTTTTGAAGTGTCTGTTACAACACTTCAGTATTTATCTGGCAGGAAAAGATATAAAGAGAAGATAGGTAAAGAGAAAATCTGGAATCAAATGTTCTAGTAATCAGTCTACTAGTAATCTAGTCTACTGGGAGACAGGGAAACGTGACTTGTACAATTCTGAGTATGGAAGGCGCTTGACTATTTGGCTTTGTAATAAAAATCCCAAATCACTTTCAACTCTGTTCTGTGCTTAACTACTTTAATTCACTTCCAGAAATCATTAAATGAAAACGTTTTCATTAATTAGATGAAATAGATACTAAATAGATAAATACGTAAGTAGACTTTTTACCTAAAATTATGTTAGGGAGATTTGTTGTTATTTTTTTTTTCTGACACATTTTCCATACCAGTTTCCAAACTTTTTGAGGCTCATGGTTGCGTTATATTCATAGTAAATGTACAAATAAAGTTGTGGCACAGAAATATACTTTTAGAGAAGTATTAAGGTTAAATACGATTGTGCTTCAAAACGTCGAAATGGCACATGGGAGCGATAGCCACCCACCTGTCCATCCCTCTTGGTTGGTGTAAGGACCGAGCAAGATTCTTTAGGTTTATTTGAATATGGTATACATGAAATCAGTTCCATATTATTGTATTCTCTGACTAGCAATTGTTGTGTCAAAGTAAATTGGTGAGTATGTCATTGCCTAAATTAATAATGTTGACATATCACTTCTTATAGTTTATTTATATAGTGTGTTTTGGGGGGAAAAAGTTGATATTCTGAGGGGAAAAAAAGAATTGTCCCCAAAGTGATATAACTCTTTGAAAGCTGCTATGGCAAAAAAAAAAGTCATTAGCTGCACAGTTATTATATATGAAGTATTATATATTACATTTAGTAAGGCTGTATGATAATAATTTTCAGCTCACTTTAAAGAATTGTGCTGTATGCCTAGTGGAAGAATTTTAATTTTAGATAAAAGGATGGGAATAAATAACTTGCTCAGGGACTTAGACCAAGTTTATAATAAATTAGGCAACTTTACACAGCAATTTTGGAAAGTTTGATTCCAAGCAAGTCAAGCAAAGAAAGATTGGTCTATTGGGAAGACCCCAGAGTGCTCTGACAGAAGAGAAGAGCTTTTGTTCCGGATTGGCCACTAACCAGCTCTGTGGCCTTGGAAAAGTCTTATAACCTCTGGGAGCTTCTCTTTCCTCATTTGTAATAAAAGAGGAGTGGTTGCACTAGATACCCATTAGTCCTTCAAGTAGTTATGTTCTGGAAGCTAATAATGTGTTTGTTAGCCTCTTAAGGCAGAGAATACAATACATGTGGGATTTCTGACTTAAGATGTCCCCAGTGGTTACAGAGTTACGCCTATGCCTACGCCTATGCCTATGCCTACACTTGTAACAGAAAGAGGTTGATATGAACGTTTTGAAATAAAATCTAAAAGTCATCCCACACCCCACCTTCCTTTATAGAAATTGTGGGACCCTACTGGGTCCAGAAGGATTTGAATACTACATCAGGCTGATGAACAGCAACAGGTAGACACTAATAAACTATCCTGAAACTTGAATCGCAAACACATTCTGAATTAGAATCAGTAAATCACTAGATATTGTCAGCACCTACTGTGTGCAATGCGCTTTGCTTCATGCTTTTGCTTCATGCTTTTGTATTCATCTCTGGAGCATTAGTTTGGTGCCAGGTCAGTGTTTCAGGAAATTAGCTGCTACTGAGTTTTTTTCAGAGTGTTTCCAGAAGTTGGTTTAGTGCCACATGGGTGACGATAAAGGCGACACATGCTAATTTACGGAGAAATGAAAACATAAAAGCTGTGCCTTCAATGAAAGGCACCAAAGTCTGAAAACCAAAAAAACTGCTCGTACAATTTGCATCTTTTAAAATTGGATTTATACCCCCATGGTCTCAGGGAATAATAAACATTTTCACTTTAAATCAGAGTGTCTCGAATGTGGCACTGTGGACGTTTGGAGTCAGGTAATTCTTGGTCGTGAGGGGCTGCCCTGTGCATTGCAGGATGTTGAGCAGCGTCCCCAGCCTCTGCCCACTAGATGCCACTGGCACACCCTTCCCCATCGTGACAACCAAGAATGTTTCCACCCATTGCCAGATGTCCCCTGGAGGGCAAAATTGCCCCCATTTGAAAGCAACAGCTTTATAGCAAGATAAGTTGACAGTGATACTATATCACAAATTTTGTTTTCTTGAAAATAATACTGGTGTAATTATATATTTGAGGAGTAAAAATAGTTTGACGCTAATTGAATCCTGCTTTAAGTTTTTAGAGCCGCTATGCTGTTCTCTGCCTGTGAATGGGGTTCAATAGAGTTAATTTACTGCCCTTTTAAATTGTTAGGCAACATGGAATTAATTCACATATGTGGAATTGAAGCCCGGGCAGGGAATCGGGAGTTAGTCCATATATTAAAATGGGTGGAGGGAGATTACCCTAGAAATTGCACAAAGAAGAACTTGTTTCTTTCCCTTGGAGTGGACCTAAGAAACTTAATTTATGTTGATGTTTTTCTCCTAAGAGTTGGAAACGAAGAAAATAAAGCCAGAACACAAGAACGTTTAAAAACAAATAAATCAGTCATTTCTTCCATACTTATTTCAGTTAAGAATGTTCTCACCAGATGATAATGGATAGATTTAAACTTCTCCTGGAAGATCATTATGCTTTTGCCCAAGAAACTTATTATAATCAGATGCAAGCTAGCAGTTTGTGAAAACATTCAAAAAGGGAGAGTCCTAAGGAGTTGATGTATATATATGTACATATAATATGTTTATGTATGTATAAGTGTGTGTGTGTGTCTGTGTGTGTGTATTGTAACCCAGTTTTGCCAGAAGCTGAGAGATCAGCCAGGGCACCACTGTCATGACCTACAAGCGGCCGGCCCAGGTCTTTTGAACCCAGACGGTCAAAGTGGAGGGGATGAGAGCAGGTGATCTGATTTTCTGATGAATTAAATGTGAATATGGGAAGAGTTGAGGATGTCCCTAAGCTCTTTGGCCAAAGCATAGAGATGGATGGGGTTGTCATTAACCGAGATGCAAAGGGTAGGAGGAGCAGGATTGGCAGCAAAGGGCAAGTTGGGGAATATTAAAAGCTCCACATGGGACGTGTGACATCTGCCATGCCTGTTAGGCACGCTGTCGAGCAAGCAGTTCAGGGATAAGAGTACGGAGCTAGGGAGAGAAGTCTGAGTTGGAGATGTACTGCCTACAGACAGTACGTAAAGTCACATGACCGGAAGAGATCTGCTAAAGAGTGATAGGGAAAGGAAGAAAGAAGAGGCAGGAGGACTGAGTCCCCAGACACTCTGATAACAGAAGGTCAGGTACACAATAGTCAAAAGGTGTGAACAACCCAAATGTCCATCAGCAGATGAAATAAGTTGTGATCTATCCACACAATGGAGTATTAATAAGCCATAAAAAGAAATGAAGTACTGACATGCTATAACATGGATAGACTTCGAAACACTATGCTGGGGTGCCTGGGTGGCTCAGTCGGTTAAGCGTCCGGCTTTGGCTCAGGTCATGATCTCGGTTCATGAGTTGGAGCCCCGCGTCAAGCTCTGCGCTGACAGCTCTTCTCCAGCGGTACAGGTGTCCCTGTTGCGTGATGGGAATGTTTTGGAACTGGATAGAGGGGGCGGGTGCACAGCATTGTGACTGCACTAAATGCCTTTGAGTTGTTCACTTTAAAGTGGATCGTTCTATGTTATGTAGATTTCACCCCATGGGAAAAAAAAAAAGTCAGGGAGAGGAGAAGAGGCCAACAAAAGAGGTGGAGAAGAAGCAGCCAGAGGGGCAGAAGGAAAATCAGAATAGAGTGGTGTCCTGGCCACCAGGTATAGAAAGTGTTTCAAGGAGGGAGTGATGAGCTCTGTAAAATGGTGCCACTGAGCCAGGCATGATGAGGACTGAGCATTGAGGGCAGATTTAGTAATGTGGAAGTAACCAGTGAAACGTCAGAGCAGCCTCTGTGTGTGGTGCCCGCAAAAGCTTGATCGGAGGAAATTCCCAAGATTGGGAGGCGGGAAATCAGAAACAGGAAATAGAGACAGAACTCGGAAGGGCTCTTGTTGTTAAAAGAAGTCAAGAAATGGAGCCGTATCTGGAGAAGGATTGGGTGATGGGAGAGATAACTGCATGTTTTGAAAGTGATTTTAAAAACCTTTGACTTCTCCCTCTCTCCACCCCACAATTACTCAGAAGTGGCTGGCAGGGTTTACCGCTGGGGAGTGGATGTACTTGCAAACTGATCCGTCCCCCTAGCCTGCTATGATCACTCAGGGAAGAAACACGTTCAGGGAGCACAATTATAGAAGTGCAAGATGACTAAGTGACATTTGTATACTTAAAGGGTACACAGCACACACGTGGGGACGCACTCCATTTACTGGCCCTGACTCAAAGGAGCGGAAAAGCGCTGTGTTACTCGTGTAGCATGCTGGTTTTTTTTGGGCTCCGCGCCAGATGCGGACGGGCTTGTTGATACTAGAACATACTGCTGCCTGCAAATAATAGCTGACAATAGGTTAATATTTGTGCTGCGGAATGAAGTCGTAGACAGTGTTTTCACTCTAATTTTATTGACCTGTCTGAGGCCCCACCGGGGAAGAGCATAGCCATGAGCCAGTCCAAGAAGCCAGCCTTGAACTGATGCACACGCCTGAGTAGAGCACGGTCCTAACAATGACCTTCAGCCCGGAAGCAGAGCCGACTTGTTTTGTGTTCGGGAGGTGTTCGTCCGAATAGGTTTTATAGTGAGAGAAAGAAATTGATGTAGCAGAAACACATAGGAAAAGAGAAATCGTTCTCAGAGTACAGACACTTCTTTAGTGGAGCTGTGTTATAAATGACAGGAAATAAGGCATGGGGTAGCTGGAGGGGACTGGAATAAATATGTTTTTATTTAAATAGAAGAAATAGTAGGGTACTCGTACATGTAAGTTTTAAAAGTTTAACTTATTCCTTTCTTAAAAAAATTTTTTTTAATGTTTATTTTTGAGAGAGAGAGACAGAGCGCGAGCGGGAGAGAGGCAGAGAGAGAGAGACAGACAGACAGAATCCGAAGCAGGCTCCAGGTTCTGAGCTGTCAGCACGGAGCCCAATGTGGGGCTCGAACCCACGAACCACAAGATCATGCCCTGGGCCGAAGTCAGACGCCTAACCGACTGAACCACCGAGGCACCCCTAACTTATTCCTTTCTTTACTCATAATTTCTCAAAAATTATTATTAATAGGTGAATGCACGAGCAAATCAGCATCCATCACTCTCACCTAAGAGCCCCATGTTAGGAAAGCAAGCATGGCCCTTTCTTTTCCCCTTCCTTTGGAAGGTTAAAATCGTCGACATTTGCTTCTCACAATAATAAATTAAAACAGAGCTTTCAAAATCTGCATTTCACACATTTGTGAGCTTTCCTATGCTCGTTCCTCAAATAAGAAGAGCTATAACTGCCGTGACAGCGGCCGGGAGAGTGGGTAAACAATACGGGAGGTGACTGACAGATTCACTGGACGATCAGTTATTTTCAGAGGCTTGTCTAAGAGCAAACCGCACGGCCATGTTGATGAGGACGTGGCGCTGGGGACGAGCTGAGCCCATCCCATCTCTCTAAGAGGAAACACACAAAGAGCGGGATGCATGGGGAATCGACCCGCCAAACATCTGTGTTCAATTTTTCAGCAGCAGTGACCACCCAGGGGGCAGCGGCTTCTTCCCAGGGAAAAGCGATTACACCAGCAGGAGGTGCCTTAACTTCCTGGAGAAAAGCTTCTACCTTTGGTCAAGCAGAAAAAACAAACAAACAAACAAAAAACCTGCTTTGGAAAGAGTGTCCCAAAGTGCTGTCCTTGCTTTGGTTCAAGAAGGAACTTTAGAGGAAAACTTTCTAAGCTTGATAGTTTCCCTTCTCCTTCAGGGGGCAAATTCTGGAGGGGACAGGGGAGGCGGGGTGGGGGGGGTGGTTCACTCTGGGGCAAGTCAGTCAGTTGGGAGTTGAGGAGATCTCGTGTCTTAGGCCAGTCTGCTGAAGTCGTTATCACTTAAGACCGGAGGATTCTAATTGGGCGTGTTCCCGGAACAATTCAGAACTATATTCTTTTAGGTCAGCGCTTCTGTCGGTCAGCCGAAGAGATTTTTAAAGCTGGCCCCCAGGTGCTTCTTTGCGTTGGCAACATCTTCGAATGTTCCAGCAGAAGCCATGATGGATTTGGATAGAGACCCAGGTGATGTTCATGGTGCCTCAGGTGCCACTTCCCGGCCCAGCGAGCCTGCCTTGCCGTCTGCTCCATTGAACCCTTTATATCAAAGTCTTCCCTTGCCACTGGCATCAGCTCCTTCTGGACTGTACTCCTCCTGTCTTGCGTGCAACAATATGTTCTCTACCAATCTTTACCTACCTCTACATTATGAGATTTACCTTCATCAGGTCCAATGCTGAGCCTAAACTTTCTTTTCATGATTTTGAGTGAATTATTTGCTGGAGTAGTTCCTGCTTGTATAGCCTCCTGTTGGACTCTAGCACCCAGAAGGGAGTGTCTTATTATTCCATGGCATCTTCATGAAGCGGCTGCCCTGCTCACACCATCACCTTAAGGGTTGAATTCAAGGTCCTTCTCTCTTTTGTCTTCAAGCCTGTCATCATGCCTGGCGTATAATAGCATTCTGTGAATATGTGTTGAACGAATGAATGAACAAAGGAACGAATGAATGGGATAAACTGTCAGTCGTTCAGGATCTGACCCATACGTTGCACACCAGCCCGGGAGAATTAAACTGTGGACTCTGATGCCAGGTTACCTGGGTATGAATCCTAGCCTCATCCCTTATTGGGCACTGTGACCTCTCTTGGCCTCAGTTTCCTCATCTCTAAACTGGGTAAATAGTAATCCCTGCCTCTCCAGCGCTGTGAGGGTTACTAGGAGTCATTAAGCAGGAAGAACTATGCATGGCGTGTATTAAGACTGTATAAAGATCAACCATTTTTTAGATCTCTTCACCATGCCCCCGAATCTATGCTCAGGTCACATGCACTCCCACAGCTGATGCTTTGGGGATGCCCTCCTGTCTCCTGGAATACAGCTGTCCCTCTTCTTTACTTATCATGTCCCACAAGCCCCAGTTAAAAGCTTCCACGGTCTGTGCAAGCTGCCTCAGTCATGGGCATGGACGATGCCATGCATATACCTCTGTTGGAGTGCTTATAGTGTTTTGTAACTGGCTGTTGTCTGTCCTTCCCACAAAAATATGAGCTCCTGTAGGGTTGGGACACTCTTTCATCTGTAGATCCCTGGTGGGGCCCCTGAGAAAACTTGGACCTCCCAAAATGTCAGACATTGAGAACTGTCTGGACCACAGTGCCGTTTCTGAGTAAGAATATATCCGTGTGTTTGACTCTGACTACGTTTTTGAGGCATTAACTGGATAAAACGCTAAAGCAGCTTTTCTCCAGGAGTAACTGGAAGATTCAAAGAACTGAAAGCTGAAAGATAATATGTGAATTACGAGGATGCGAAAGAATGCAAAAGCTAGCCAGGAACTTATCAAATTCCAAGTGCAGTAAATTAAATAAAACCAGAGGCTACTGAGAGAGACAGTTTTGAAACTGATACGGTTCCGTTGGTGGAAGGAGGCAGCCGCCCAGGCTGCACTGTGCGGGTTCACTTTTAGCAAGCTTTTCAACCTTCCAAACTCCCCCCAGACTCAGGGTGATGTTATCATGTACGGCTCATTATCAGAATCCCATCCTCAGAGTAGAAAAGAAACATTAAATGTGTCCATCATGGGTACAGAGAAAAAACAACTTGTGCCCTAGGGTCAGGTACACAAGTTTGGAATCTAGAACGTCTGAACCTTTCTGATACCGGTATTTATTTTCTCAGCGCCTTTAGCCAAATTTCCAATGCTTTGGTTCATTTCTCACCAGTGTTTAGGTTTGGGTCATATGGAGTGCTCTGTTTGGTGATATTTTTTGCAGTGATTAAGGTGAAGAGATATTTCTTGTCATTGTTAAAGTTGTTTGTTAGAATAGAGTCAGCATCACATCACAAAGCAGCTAAGGGTAAGGACTCCGGAGCCAGACGCCCTCCATTCCAATCCCAGCTCTACCACTTGAGGGCCTTAGGTACGTGCTCTAACTCTTCAAGCCTCAGCGTTTTTGCCTATAAAACGGGCACCCTGGCCACCGCCAGCTCAGAGTGCTATTGTGAGTTAACAGACAACAGCATCATCCTAGAGCTCGAGAAGGGGGTATTTGCTTCCACGCATGGATGCGTGCTGGGCCCCAAGGGGCCTGCTGCCCTGCCATGGTCTCGCCATGCTTCCGAGGCACAACTGATCATCTCTCGGGGCTCTGTGCGTCTTTACTCTCTTAAAGCATCATGTGGCTGAGAGAGAAGCAACCGTTTCCCAGACTGGTTTAGCCAGTTATTTCTCATTACCAACGGGAAGGAGGCTGACCGTCAGCCGAAAGGTCCACAGACAGACTACGTAAAGCGTAACGTGATCATTCTCAACCTTGGCTCCCTAGTAGAATCCCCTCAACTTTAGTAAGACTCGGCGTCTGAGCCCCACCCCAGACAAATTAAGTCAGAGTCTCCTGCAGGAGGACACTTGGGATCCAGTATATTTTTTCAGGCCCCCAGGTACTTAGAATGTGTTGCAAAGGTTGAGAGAAATTGTGATAATTCCTCGACGTGGTGGGAAGAAATTAGACCCAAACGAGGCACTTTAAAACTAGATCTCTTGGAAGTTCCTCAGAAACTGAAAGATAGCATTGCCATACGACCCAACGGTTCAACTCTGCAGTATATACCCAAGAAAAGTAAAACCGTATATCAACACCGAAACTTATACGTGAATATGATTAGCAGCACTATTCGTAAGAGTCAAAAAGTAGAAACAACCCAGGTGTGTATCAGCTGATGAATGGGATAAATAAAATATGGTTGATCCACACAATGGAATATTATTCAGCCATAAAGAAGAATGAAGTAATGATTCATGCTACCACTTGGTTGAACCTTGAAAATCTTACCCTCAGTGAAAGACACCAGGCGCAAAAGACAACATAACGTATGACTCCATTTATATGAAATGTCCAGAATAGGCCATTCCATAGAGACAGAAAGCAGATTGGCACTTTCCAGGGGCTTGGGGTAGGGGAAAATGAGGAGGGACTGCTATTGGGCATGGGGTTTGGGGGGGAAAGGGGTGATGAAATGTTCCAGAATTTTATAATGATGTTGATTGCACAACCTTGTGAACATACAAAAACAAAAAACAAAAAACAAAACCCCAAAACCCGAACTGTACGCTTTAAAAGGGTGAATTTTGTGGTGTGTGAATTCTACCTTTTTAAAAACTGGGTCTGTTCCTTACTGTTTGTGCAAGCTGGGCATCTGAATTACTGAAACTGTTCGAACCCCCAATGTCTCTCTTCTATAAAACAGAGGAGAGCTCCCACCAGGAACGTTGGAAAGATGAAAGTTGATGATGTTTGTGGAGCCCCTGCACGTGGTCTGCCCTCGACACGTGAGAGTGCACTGCCCCCTTCCCTCCCTGCCTAAATTCCAGAGAGGGGCCCCATCAGGACACTGAGGGACTGGTGGCCACAGGGGAATAAAGAGCACCAAGCAAAAGGGCGAGGACTGCCCAGTCACCCTTCCCCGATCGGGCTCCTTCTTTATAAGCTGGTGCTAATCTCGGGAAGGTCATTGCTGGATGTTGCACACTGAATGTTTGTAGCCTTCACTCCCAGCATGACGGTATTTGAGACGGGAGGCGATTAGGGTTGGATGAGGTCAGGAGGGTGGGACCCTCATGATGGAAAAAGTGCTTTTACAAGAGACACAGCCAGCAAGAGAGCCTTCCCCCAGAACCAAACTGGCCGGCACCTTAATGTTGCACTGCTCCAGCCTCCAGAACTACGCGAAATAAATGTCTGTTGTTTAAGCCACTCAATTTATGATATTTTGTTATGGCAGTCCAAGCAAACTAAGACATGGAGTAAAATCAGAGATGGCTCTTTGGAGAGATGACACATTCATCAAAGGTCAAGTGCATGAAAACTTTGGCAGCAATATCACGGATAAGATGCCATGATTTTCTGAAATTGTGGTGTCTCTTTCCATTTTAGCTATGTGCTTGCCAAACCCTATAGAGGACAAATAATTTAAAAGAGAATTGTACTATCTTTTTCTAAAATGGGAAGGTGCGCAACTGGAGCCCATACGACATGATCCTTTTCCTCATTGTAAGGGAGCAAGCAGCTAAATGAGGTTCGCGGAGCAGTGAGATTAACGTTCTGCTTGGCTAAGGGGGTTGAATTCTGGTCGCATGAGGAGACAGCAGCACGCTCGAGTTAGTTGTTGCCGTTTCTCTGCTCAGTTCTGGAGAATTCCCCAGCTTTACCTCTCAGTGTTTCCAATCTTCGGGACTTGGAATGAGACATTAGAACTCTGGGGGGATTTCATAAGCTGTTCTCTGTTATGCGTCCTTTTTAAGCCACTTCCAGCATTTTCCAAGCGCTTTATTCAAGTATTATGGATATTATACATCATTTAATAAACGGAGAATTTTCAGATTAGCATTATTTAAAAAGAATTGTGGCTTCTCACAAATATTCAAGCCCTGGAAAATGCTGACAAATGTTCCTGGGTAGTATCTGAATAAGTTTACATTTAGGCCTCCTTAGAAGGTTAACAATACTACTACCCAGAGCCACACATGAAAGTCGTCAACTAAAGGACTTACCTGGCTCTGAAAACTCCTCATTGCTTGAACGCCAATCATATGATTTGTGTAAAACAGAAATGCTGACCTTGTCCTCTGATTGTTCAATTTTAATTCTTGGAGGAGAACCCATAACATCTTTTCTCATTTCCTTCACGTGTTAACAAGTTTTTTGTCGGATTGGGGTTCGAGAGACACACGTAGACTCCCCGAGAAACGCCAGGTAGGAATTGACACATGAAACGGACACGGTGACACTACTGCCCATGACAAGGCATGGCCCGGCTGGCTGTCGACTCTGGCTGGATGGAGCAGGCTGGGAGACAATGGGACCTGGACGCAAAACAGCATGCTTGCAGGGTGGGTCCAGCTCCAGGCTGCAGGCCTAGCTACAGGTGCCGGAAGAAACTGCAGCCTGACAGGTTGTGAAGGCCACGAGCATGCGCCTGGCAGACCCATGGCTGCGGGGCACATAAATAGGCCGAGGGGCCCAGCTGCTGCGGTGTAGTCGCTCGTGGGGTTTACGCCGAGTGTCCCCTCCCACAGGCTGCGCCCTTCCGCTGACTAAAGGATGAGATACTAAGGCAGGCCCCTTCCCGAGACACATAGTCTCCCTTCGATGGGTGACTTGGGTCGATACGCTCTCACGACAGCTTTCCCGAACCTTCCTAAGACGACAGGGCAGACTAGGAGCTTCCACCTTCTCCCCTTCTCTCCTTCACTGTGACATTGTGCATCACGATCTGAATGGCCTCTCAGCCTTCTCCATTCCCCATCGTAGTTCCCTGCACTCCGGCACATCCCCCTAATGAAATCCTTGCACACTCCATCCCGTGTTTCTCAGAGGATATGAGCTAACACCCGGGTAGATCACAGTACCCAGCCACTGTAGCTACAGAGAGCAGGGGTTAGGAGATCCAGTGGGGTGCCTGACAAACGGGAGAAGCACATTAGCAGGAGATTCAGGAACCAGTGGGGATGTCCAGCAATCTCAGCAGCCGGGAGGCAGATTTCAGGAATGTTCTTCCCTGAACTGATGGAGAGTAAGAGAATACAGCCCTCCAGCGCCATCAGGTACCTAGAAGGGATGAAGACAGTACTTTCCCAAGGAAGCTGAGCTCGTTGCGGTCACTGAGATACAGACTGAGCCCAAGAGGTGAGAAGGTCTTTTTGTAAGAAGCCTGAGGGCTCAGCTATGGGAGAGAGTGGAGCTACGGAGGGTCCTGCAGAGCACGATAGACCGGCACTTTGCTGACCGTTCCTGGGAGCTGGGCTGGCCTTAACGTTTTTGGCTGATTGATACGGAGAAATATTTTTGAAGCTATTCCTCCTTTTATTCAAAAAACATTCACTGGACAACTCTGACAAAGCAAAGGTGGAAGGATGCTCAGTCGTAAAGATATTGATATCTATGCTGTGACATGTCAATTACTCGCACCTGAAAAGCGGATTTGCTTTGTTGAAAGTCTCAAGGAACCATGAAAAATTAAGTGTTGAAAAAGCCCAATGTAATCCAAGGCCATCAGAATTTAAAGTAATGAGAATATACCAGTAAACGAGAGGCTTTTACATGGGTAACTTTTATTCATCTTTATTGAGTATCCCTATAGATAAAATCAAAGATTCTAGTGTATCTCTCCCAAGAAATATGGGGGTATTGGCAGCATCAGATCTGAATGTGTTCTCCAAAGAAATCTGGAGGCTAATGTATCTCTAACATATACCACTGTCGTTATGGATGACCAAATTTGGCATAGCTGTTCTGGAACCAGACCTTGTGAGAAATTAAAGTAGTCTAAAAACCAGGAGAAAATTGGAAGTAAAATCTCCTAATTTGAATGCAAGCTGAAAATATAAGCAGAATTCTAAAAGCCCGCCTTTTTGAGGTCACTTATCCGCACTGGGGCTGACCACATTGCTGCTAATCAGAGCAGTTGACTTAGGTCAGTGCACATATTTGCAATCTAACATATTAAAAACTTTTTCAGCTGAATAAAATACATTGAGAACTCCCCCCCTCCCGTCACTGCAAACTTATCAGCGGAGATACGAAAATATTTTATGAGCTTTCAGAAAAGTATTCCCCTACTGTCAAGGCCAAGGCTAATCTTGTTAATGGGTTTCAGGCTATCTGTCTCTATGGTCTCCTCCATACCAGGTAAAAAACAACAACAACAACAAAAAAACAACAAAAAAAAACCACATGCCATTGTCATGTTCTGGCTTCAACATAAAGCTGCCCTTGGAACATTGGATGTGTGTGGGTTATGACAATTGCCTTCAGTGTCTCAATGATATTACCAAATGTTATGCCCAAACCGATGGCCTAATGTTGCATTCTGAAAGGCGAGCCTGATTTACTGCCGTGTCTGAAAATTTTATTGGAACAGGATACTGTGTTTTCTTTCCAATGGCTGCACAAGAACTATACGCTCTCTCAGAATTAGCCCAAGACACCTATAAAGCTACTTTCAAGTGTTTATAAGATTGGAATCAAAACATGAGATCATGAGTCTTTTGCTGCAAATATCATTATTTGTTTAAATGTTCTTTTCTGTCATATTACAATATCAGGAAACTACTCTTTATGTGTTCACTAATAGCACAACTGAAGTCAGACAAACCAGGCTCAATGTCTGCCTGGGTTAAATATCTATGTTAGTTTAACTTAATGGAAAGGTTGGAAAAAGGAAAAATAAAATTCCCAAGTCCTTACCTCACATTGATTTACCATAAGGTAGATGATGGTTTAATTATTTTCTCTCAATATTTATCGGACACCTACCACATGCAGAGACAGAACAACAGGACAGTGGGAGAGAAGACAGTCTCTGTTCTCAGCGGGCTCTCACTGTCGGGTAGGGAGTAAAGTACCCTGATTATTTTCAAACAAAGCATAAGATCAGAGGCAAGTGTCACCAAACAGAGGCAGGGAACAACTGTCCAGGTGACTGCATGGAGAGGACATCTTCCCCAGGCAGGATCCATAACTTGGCTCTGCCATGGGCACTTGAACAGGTGCCCTTGGTTCCAACAAAACTGGCATCAGGAAGTAGCTGATGACTCAGTGTACCACACATCATTCAGTCCTTTGCATGCCCAATGTCCTTCCTGGCACAGTATCCCCTACCTCTACCCCATCCCAACCGTATCCACTCACTTGGCCTAATTCCTATTCATTGCTCATATTTCAAAATAACCACCAATTCCTTTAGGAATCTCCCCTGATCCCTTCCCAGAGGGACTCTCTCCTCTGTGCTTTATGTCACCCTTTATTTCTTGTATCACAGTACTTGTCATGCTTTGATTATGAGTGCTTGCTTGGTTATTTGAGACTCCTAATATAGTATTAGCTCCATGAGGACAGAGACTTAATCAGTCTTGCTCACTACGGTCTAGTATGGAAACTGTATATGATATGCACCCAAACACTTAATTGAGTGAACAAATAGCCTATGATAATTCTTTCTTAAAGTTTTTTAAATGTTTACCTATTTATTTTGAGAGAGAGACAGAGACTGCGAGCAGGAGAGGGGCAGAGAGAGAGAGGGAGAGAGAATCCTAAGCAGGGTCCACATTGTCAGCCCAGAGCCCGACACAGGGCTCAATCCCACAAGCCGTGAGATCGTGACCTGAGCCGAAATCAAGACTTGGACACTCAAACGACTGAGCCATCCAGGTGTCCTTTACCTGTAATAATTCTATAGAAAGCTTTCAGCTAAGAATATCTTGAACTGTGGAGCAGGTACAACTTCCAGGGACACAATTCATTTTGAAGACTTTGTGAATGGCTCTCCCTAGAGTTGAACAATGTCCCACCAGTACAGTCTTACATGATGGTCTTGCCTCCCATCTGCTATGTATTGCACCCAAATTTTCCTTTGTTGAGTTAGTTGAAACATAGACTTTTAAAGTCTAATAAAAGCCAGAAATTGCATTTTAGCCTGCATGTCCAATGAAACTCAATAAAAATTCCTTGGAACAATTGCATATGACTTACAAATCTAACATTTGCATGGCCCTTCACAAGGATTAAAGTCTTGGAATCTGGTATAGCAGGAAATTGTTTGTCATTAAAGAAGGCATGCTGGTGGTGGTGACGGGATACGTTCAAACAAAGGAAATTAAGACAGCCTTGAGTGAATCACCATTCTTGTTCTTTACCTGCCTTACCCTGGTAAGAAAAAGCAATCCCTTTCATCTCCAGTCTTTAAAAAATAAAGAAAAAAGGAAGAAAGAAAGATAAGAAGGAAGAAGAAGGGAAGGAAGGAAGGAAGGAAGGAAAAGAAAAAAAAAAAGAAAGGATGAGTTTGGAATATCCCAGAATAGATGGACAAAAAGAAACCCAGGATGGGAATAGAAAAGTTAAGTTGCAATACAGATGTGCTTTTTAGGCTATGATGTTATCAAAATCAACTACAAACTTAATGCTGATTTCCCTGGTTCTGCTCAAACACAGGAGAGTGTCCATCTCACTGGCCCAAGTCAATCAGCCATTGAGGTTGAAGCAGTTATTGCCAAGGGATGAGCCAAGAGATATCTCTTGACAATGTGGCCTCAGCAAGTTAGTTACTGCCTAAGAATCTCAGCATTTTTGTCATCTGATAAGTGCAGTATCTTGGGACATAATATTTGCCAGCTGCTCTTAGCTTTACATATTTCAATCCCCAAGAATGCTTTCCTATATTCCAAAGTTATTCTATCTATAAAAAGTGTGATCGTTCCCTTAAGGATTGCTGACCCCCCATATTAATTAATAGCTTGATAAGTATAGTAGATGATTCATCTGTCACTAAAGGATTGGCTATATTGTCTTCTAGCTTGGCTTAAGGCCTTTGAATAATTCTAGTGACTTCAAGACTTTGTTTCTCTGTTAATTCTATTCAGATCTCACTAACTCCTGAGTTCATTTCCTACCCAGCGCAGAGCCTGGTGCTGGGCTCAGTCTCACGACTGTGAGGTATGACCTGAGCTGAAATCAAGAGTCAGACACTTAACCAACTGAGCTACCCAGGCACCCCACCTACTCAAGAATTTAAACTCTTCCTTTGGCTTTTGGAGATTCAAAGACAAATCAGGATGGGGACATTTTGACAACAGTCACCAGTTAAATTGCCAAAGTGGCTTGATCAACAACACACGAGTATTTGTGCCAAAACTAGGTTACGAATCCTCCTTCTCTTGACCTATAAGAGAATGCTCATTCCCCTATACTGTCCTCTTTATACCCAAAGGCCATCTTGCAGGTGTCTGCCTCCATGAGGGAGGCACACGCCTGTTGTCAGAAGCCTCTCCCAGAGCCAAAGGATATCCCTCTCTTCAGATGGGGCTGGAGCATCTGTATTTTTTTTTTTTTTAGTTCTTAAAATTTAAGTACGGTTGATACACAACATCCCGTTAGTTTCCGGTGTACAACATAGTGATTCAGCGTGTCTATACATTATGCTATGCTCACCACGAATAAAGCTACCATCTGATATCATACGATGCTATTACAGTATCATTGACTACACTCCCTATGTACTTTCTTTTCCCCTGACTTACTTATTCCGTCTTGGAAGCCTGCATCTCCCACTCCCCTCCACCCATTTTTTCCCATCTCCCATCCCACCTTCCCTCTGGCAACCATCAGTTTGGACTTAAGAGGACGTTATGCCAAATGAAATAAGTCACACCGAGAAAGACACCTACCGTATTGTTTCACTCACATGTGGAATCTAAAAAACCAAAAAAATAAGCAAAGAAACAAAAAGCAAAAGGAGACCTATAAATACAGAGCACCTGTATTTTTAACAAGGCTATCATATGCACAGCAGCCCTGTGGGGGGACCGTGCACTAGGGGACCCACAGCTTAGTTCATACCTCTCCCAACATCCCTATTTTTCTTATCTCATGATTATGTCCTGGTCTTACATCTTCTGTCAAATATGTCCCTTGGAGAACAGGGACATTCTATGCATCTTTACTCTTCAGGTGGTGCCCAGGGCAATGTCTTGCCCAGAGAAGGCATTCAGGTTAACATTTGTTGTGTTGAATCATGTTGAGTGTGTGTGCTTGAGATATGTGTAGGCAAACAAATCAGGCCACGTTTGTGCGGAATTTCAGGGAGAAGGCTAATTCGTCGACAGAGCAAAATTAGTTGTGTCCTTGGCCATACACCTTTTGGTTTTCCATATTCTATGAGTTTCGATATTCCTGGAAGGATGGAAAAAAGTACAAGTCTGATCGTAGAGTAAGTTGTAGAGCAGCACTGTCCAAGAAAACTTTCTAGAATGATGGGAGTGTTCTAATCCCTGGTGTTCAATATGGTAGCCACATGGGACTACCAAGCAGCTGAAATGTGGCTTGTGTACAGAGGTACTGATTTTTTAATTGGATTTACTTTTAATTGCTTTTTTTTTTGTAGTAAGTTTTTATTTTTTTATTAGCATCCTCATTTTATTTTATGGTTTTTATTATTTTTTATTTTGTTTTTTTTTATAATATAATTTATTGTCAAATTGGCTAACGTACAGTGTGTAAAGTGTGCTCTTGGTTTTTGGGGTAGATTCCCGTGGTTCATCACTTGCATACAACACCCAGTGCTCAGCCCGACGAGCGCCCTCCGGGTGATGGTAGTTGCTTTTCATTTACGTAGCCTCATGTAGCTACCAGCTTCCTTAGTGGACGCTCTAGAGGATAAGGAGATCGTCTTTGGCACTTAGATGGTGAGCATTTTTACCCTTCTGTCTTTTTTTCCTCCCCAACATAGTGTCTGGTACGTTATTTGTGTATTTATTATTTGTTTTTTTGTTAACCCGAACTGAACATTTTCACTCTTTTTCCTTCCTTTCCTTGGCTCTTGTTTCACTTCTTGTTTGTGTTTTGGTTTGTTTATTCATGCATACATACATACTTACATACTCCATTTAAAGACATTTTCCTTCCTGTGCCTTGGTCTGTCCCATTGGTCCTGTTGGTGACCCTCACAGACCCAATAGAATCTGTCTAACATACCAGACCTTCATCTCCCTGAACTTGATGGGGTTTTAAGAATATCCAGCCTCCGTGGGTGAAGGGATCAGCATACTCCCTGAAGGTTTTGGATGGTTTCTATGTGGCTCTTCGCTGTTCTTGTCCACCTGGAGGTTTTGACCTCACATTTTGAGGTCACATATGGATTGGCCACACATTTCAAGTATCACTTCCTCTCCCTTTGGCCCAACCTGAGGCTTAGCACCCTTGCTAATTCAACTCTCCCACAAAGTAAGTTGTCATGCCAAGATAGGACAGAGATGGGCCCATCTGATTAAAAACCCAGCCATGCAGTTTAAAATGTCAGACCATTAAAACGTAGAACTAAATGAAGCAAGTAATCCAGCGATTTCCTAGCCAGGAGTACCAGATGCATGCACCTGGACCCCGTTTGTAGATGTTGACAGTGCTGCTTGGCTGTAATCCTTTCCAGCTGAATCCTCTGGTAATGGATTGTGTTGGACGGTCTTTAGTTTGGATGGTTAACTTCAATGGCATCAAGAAGAAGGAGATCATATGGGTCTTGGTTTT
Source organism: Panthera uncia (assembly GCF_023721935.1). Taxonomy (NCBI): domain Eukaryota; kingdom Metazoa; phylum Chordata; class Mammalia; order Carnivora; family Felidae; genus Panthera; species Panthera uncia. Next base: position 7,141,662 of record NC_064817.1, on the reverse strand, counting down.
CAGGGGTCTTTAATAGACATCATCTCCTCCTTCCAAATATGACTTCAGCACTTTGCAGGGAGGGGCATTTCCAATATTAGGGCAGTGGTTCTCAAACTTGAGCGGGCCCTGGAGGGCTTGTTAAACACAGATGTTGGACTCCCCCCCTCAGAGTTTCTGAAAGTGGGGAGGTGCTGAGAATTTGCATTTCTGACAAGCTTCCCGGTGATGCTGCTGCTCTAGGGACCACACTCTGAGAAACACTGTCATTAGGAATATAGAGCCCCCATAATTCCTGACTTTCCCAGGATGGTCCCAAAGTCTTATCATTTGATTCTTTTCTGCAAAGCTGAGGTTTTCAAAAATTTATGGCTTCACTTGTGTACATTTGTCAGATCTTTTACGAACATATACGTACAAATTATTTCATTTGACAGGCATTCCCACCTCGTGCCTAATGCTGTGCTAGCTTCTGGAGCTGCAGATGGGGACCAGAATGACTGTATCTTACAGAGATTGTGGTAGTGAGTGAGGGCACAGAGTGCAGCGCAAAGTAAACAAGGAAAGTTGGTAGTGACAGGTGCTAGGAAGGACGGAGCACCACAGTTAGGCTAGCCACAAAGATGAATTTCATTTCATTAAGATGGCCTGACACATGTGGATCAAATGAGGACAGCCGATGCTGCCATCGAAGTGCGACTGTATTCGTCTCCCACACTTGATTTGAAAACTTGAACGCCTCCTGCCCCGAGATAAAAACCGTCTCTGCTCGTTATTAGGTAACATGTAGCTCTTATGGTTATGGAGTTACAAACAGTCTTGGTTTGCAAATCAGTGTCCAATCCAGGATATTAATGAAAGTGCTGAACTTTTGATTTAGAGGCAGCACTTCGTCACTTTCCCAGGCTAGAAGCCTCCAGCGGAGAAAGGGGGCACAGACTCAGATCTGTCCCCTTCTGCGGTTCCCTAGCATGTTGGCCAGATGGCTCAGGGATCTGGGCATACGGGGAAAGAGCAAAAGGAAGGGGAAAGAAATGCTGGCTTCGCTCTCTCCATGCCCGTCAGATGTTTAAAGCGGTTTTGTTTGGGGGGGGGGTGTTTGTCACGTGGGCCTTTTTGAGGACTCCTTGGAGGATCTCTGCTTGAACCTGGGACCTTGATGCCCTTGAGTTAGGCAGGTGCATCTCTCTTCTGCTTGGTCACTGATGTCATGTCCTTGTAGCAGTGCTGTGTATCATATCCTCGCAGTATCTTTCACTCCATGCTCTTAGTCTGACTGCCTTCCCTGAAGCCGGGATAAACATTCCCTGCATCCTGCCAGCGTGCCACATCTCAGTCTCAGCATCGCCTTGTTGGACTGCTAGGGGCTCTCTCCAAGGCAGAGAGAGAGGGAGAGAGACACTTTAGGCCTTGAACAGCCACTGCCCTGAAGGGTAAGGGGATGTTAATGTTCCCAGAGGTGACCCTCATAAAAGGGGCAGTGAGAATTAATAGATAAATTGCTTTGCTTCCTTGGTTTTGGCTTTACTTCCATTTCACTTGATGTAACATTTGTGGGAACTGTTCTACTAGTTCCCCAGATGGTCTTTTTTTCATTTTTATTTAAATTGTAGTTAACATATATGGCAATGTTGGTTTCAGGAGTAGAATTTAGTGATTCATCACTTACACACCACACCCAGTGCCCCTCGTCACAAGTGTCCTTAACCCCCATCACCCATTTAGCCCCTCCCCCACCAACCTCCCTCCATCAACCCCGAGTTTGTTCTCTATCTTTAAGACTCTCATATGGTTTAGATGGCCAACAGACACGTGAAAACATGCTCAACATCACTCCTCATCAGGGAAATACAAATCAAAACCACACTGAGATGCCACCTCACGCCGCTCAGAGTGGCTAAAATGAACAAATCAGGAGACTATAGATGCTGGCGAGGATGTGGAGAAACGGGAACCCTCCTGCACTGTTGGTGGGAACACTAACTGGTGCAGCCGCTCTGGAAAACAGTGTGGAGGTTCCTCAAAAAATTAAAAATAGAACTACCCTATGACCCATCAATAGCACTGCTAGGAATTTACCCAGGGGATACAGGAGTGCTGATGCATAGGGGCACTTGTACCCCAATATTTATAACAACGCTTTCAACAATCGCCAAATTATGGAAAGAGCCTAAATGTCCATCAACTGACGAATGGATAAAGAAATTGTGGTTTATATACACAATGGAATACTACTTGACAATGAGAAAGAATGAAATCTGGCCATTTGCAACAACATGGATGGAACTGGAAGGTATTATGCTAAGTGAAATAAGTCAGTCAGAGAAAGACAAGGTACCATATGTTTTCACTCATATGTGGATCGTGAGAAACTCAACAGAAGACCATGGTGGGGGGGGAGGGGAAAAAAGTTACAGAGAGGGAAGGAGGCAAACCATAAGAGACTCTTAAATACTGAGAACAAACTGAGGGTTGATGGGGGGTGGGAGGGAGGGGAAAGTGGGTGATGGGCATTGAGGATGGCACCTGTTGGGATGAGCACTGGGTGCTGTATGGAAACCAATTTGACAATAAATTACATTTTTAAAAAAGTCTCTTATGGTTTATTTCCCTCTCTCTTTCCCCCTTCCATATGTTTATCTGTTTTGTTTCTTAAATTCCACATATGAATAAAACCGTATTGTGTTTGCCTTTATCTGACTTATTTTGCTTAGCATAATATATTCTAGCTCCACCCATGTGGTTGCAAATGGCAAGATTTCATTCTTTTTGATGGCTGAGTAATAGTCCTTTGCGCGCGCGCGCACACACACACACACACACACACACACCTGCATCTTCTTAACAGGTTTGTGCCCTAGTTGTCTACACAGTTTACCAACTCGGTAACTCATTCTTTTGTGGCTTTTTCTCCCTTCCCTGTTTCACTTTCCTCGTTCCCTCACTTCTGTTCCAAATGTCACCTCTGAAATGAACCCCACTCAAGTCATGATCCCAGGCTCTTTTTTTCAGGAAAACCCCAAAGTGAGATGCCCTGGTAATCCAGGTTATCTTTTGATGGGATTCTTTTACTCTGTAGGAAGACCAATTGGACAGGACCCCACTTACAATCTTTCTTAGGTTCCTCACATCTTGGCCAGAGGAATTACTGACACATCACGTGACATATAAAACTCTGGTAGTGTGGACCATCCCAATCAGCCAGCCCTGCCCTGCTTCCCTCTAGAATAGGAAAAACACAATTCCATTTTCCTCTCATCATTCCGTTCGGATTGCCATAACAAAAATACCACAGACTAGGTGATTTCTAAACAGCAGAAAGGTATTGCTCACAGTTCTGGAGGTTAGAAGTCCAACATCTGACTACCAGTATGGTCAGGTTCTGGTGAAGGCTCTCTTTCAGGTTGCAGACTAAAAACTTCTTGCTATGTCCTCACGTGGTGGAAGGGGCCAGCAGGCACTCTGGAGTGTCTTTAATAGACACAAATCCCATCCATGCAGACTCCTCTCATGACCTAATCACCTCCCAAAGGTGCCACCTCCTAATATCATCACCTCAGGGACTAGGATTTCAAATATGAACATTGAAGGGACACAAACATTTAGACCACAGCAAATTCCAATGGGAGTTTAGCTATCTGTGCCACATAATTCAAGAAAAAAATCATAGAACTCAAGTACATGAATCTCCAGATTGAAAAACCCCACTAAGAGTATAATTGAAAGACTAAAAAAAGACCCACACCCCAGTACATCATTGTGAAATTACAGAACATAAATGATAAGAAGATCCTAAAATATTCCAGGGAGAAAAGCTGGGTCCTAAATGAAAGATCAGGAATGAAAACTCTTTTGGAAACTTCAGTAGCCGGAAGAAAAAGGAGCAGTAACTTCCAGAAATTCTAGGGGAAGATAATTTCCAACCTAGAATGTTGTACTAGCCAAACTACCCATTTGAAATGAAAGCAAAACAAAGATTTTTAAAAAGGTATCTCTAGTGCATCTTTTCTTTTCTTTTAAAAAAAACCTTTTTTTTTACATTTATTTATTTTTGAGAGACAGAGTGAGACAGCACAAGCAGGGGAGGGGCAGAAAGAGGAGACATGGAATCCGAAGCAGGCTCCAGGCTCCGAGCCGTCAGCACAGAGCCCGACGCGGGGCTTGAACCCACGAACCGCGAGATCATGACCTGAGCCGAAGTCGGTCATCCAACCGACTGAGCCACCCAGGCGCCCCTCTAGTGCATCTTTTCTTAGGAACTTCCTGTAGCAGGGTCACGCTACAGTGAACTAAGAAAAAAGTGGAGTCCTGGAAGGCAAGAGATACAACACAAGAAAGAGGAGAAAGTTGATGGTAAAGAGAACTTTCAAAGAGGGCAGCTGTCAGAAGTCCAAGAAAGTAACTGGTCCCACTGGAACATAAAGATGAAGGGTACTAGACGGGAAGTCATAAAGGAGAAAAAAGTAACTGATATATGAACAGAGAGATTCGATTGCATGGAAATCTGGATTGCCATAATATTATACTGTATTGGAAGGATTTAACCATGGGCAAGAGCACAACTAAGCCAAGGAAAATAGGACCATTATTAACACTGGAAAAAAAAGTTTACAAGAAATTTAATCATAGTAAACATTTGGCTTATATGTACCCAATAATACTGAAGAACAATTTAGCCGAAAGTTATCGTCTACCCGTATTTGGATGATGGGTTGAAGTAAAGGGGGATGTAAGAGAAGTACATAATTATATATCAAACTGGCTGATAAATAGATGGTGTCACTTAAAAAGAACTGGTTCTATTATGAAGCTAACCTGATCAGAGCTAACTTGGGAGTTTTTTATCTTATATAAACTATTCCCCGCCCCCCCCCCCAAGTGCTTCCAAAACGTGTTTAAGAAAGGTGTATGTTTTCCATCTAGATGGTCTAATAAATTCATGCTTTGGTGCAGTTTCTATTCCCAGCACATGGCAATGAGATTCCAAAAAGATTTAAAAAAATAAAAATGAGGGGCACCTGGGTGGCTCAGTCGGTTAAGTGTCCGACTTCGGCTCAGGTCATGATCTCACAGTTCGTGGGTTCGAGCCCCACGTCAGGCTCTGTGCTGACAGCTCAGAGCCCGGAGCCTGCTTCGATTCTGTGTCTCCCTCTCTCTCTGCCCCTCGCCGGCTCGCACTCTGTCTCCCTCTCTCCCAAAAATAAATAAACATTAAAAAAAATTAAAAAAAATAAAAATGAAAGAGCATGTGATAAGAGTACCATTTCCATGGTCCAGAAATATAACAGAAAAGCAAAATGGTAGGCAGAGGTGAAGCAAGAGACCTCTTAGAATCGGTCTGATAGTGGACAGTTGAACTTCTGCAATTAAGGGACACTTAAAGGACTCTCTGGTCCTCTATCTCCACTTGAGATGCACTAAGATAGGCTCGTTGCTTACAGCTAGGGCTGATATGGGACTTCCTCTCCCCTGACTAATGAAAGGAGACATAAAACCTTTCTGCCATATACTGCCCGGGGCCACAACTCATAATTACCTGTGGGCCAAGCCAGTGGAAGAACTCAGGCATGGTTGGCTAACTAGAAGCTTAACCAAATTACCGAATGTGTTAGGGCCCAGGTCTGTGATAACTCTATCTCACCTCAAAGGGCATAGGCCCTAAATTACATTCTAAACCTGGTTCTAGAGTTGTAGTCCAGGGTCTGGAGAAAGAAGCAGCAAAATTACTTTCTTGAACATGTTTTGGAAACACTTGGGAGAAATAGTTTATGTAAGGTAACAAACTCCAAAATCCAAAGTTAGCTCTGATCAGGTTAGTTTCATAATAGAACCAGTTCTTTTTAAGTGACACCATCTATTTATCAGCCAGTTTGATATATAATTATGCACTTCTCTTACATCCCCCTTTACTTCAACCCATCATCCAAGAGACATAAAATCTCCCTCTCCAAATGAGCTTGCAAATCAAAACGTAAAGACAAGTGAAGAAATCTGATGCAAAGAACATAGCCAAAAATAATAATTAGATCAATATTTAAGCTCTTCCCACTTAAAAATAATTTATAGAGAAGCCTGACAAAGACTAGATACATAGGTTTCGTTTCCAGGAACATAGAGTAGACATTCTTTTCCCTATTTCTCCAGGCAAATCGAACTAAAAACTCGGGATGTTACACAGAAAACAAACATAACAATACTCTGAAAAGTCCTTGAGAAGTCCTTGAAAATTAGAGAAAAGAAGGCAGACTGACTAGGGACCTCGGAACCTGAGGCTTTCTTTTTGCATCAGCCTGGATGCCTGGAAATGCCAGCAGACACAGATTTTTAAAAAGCCTGAGAAAAGCCTCTCTCTAGCCAAAGGACCAGGAAGAGGGCAAACTGACAACATAAAGAACCTTTAGACACGAAGCACTCTCCTATAGCCCAACACCACCGAAGAGATTGCAGCTTCACCCCTACCGCCACCAGCAAAGACAGGGTGAGGGCTTAGCCTTCCACCTTACCAGGCTGTAACGAGGTACCACAGCACCCCCCCTCCGATCCTTTTGGGGTGGTGTCAGAAAAGCAAGAAGCTGAGAACGGAGGAAACGGTTGTTATAATAGCTGGAAGATATCTACATTGGAGAAAGATCTGAATCCTGAATTTAAAAGAATGCCCCAAGTACCAAGGAGAACAAATGGAAATAAATCCATCCCTACACACATTGTAATGAGACTACAGAACATGAAGGGTAATATACAAAAGGTCTTAAGAGCTGCCAGAGAGAAGACAGAGAACAGACTGCTGTTGGTTGGAGACCAGCACATCTCTTCATAATTGGAAATAGACGCCACGAGACAATGGATTAATAGCCTCGAAGTGCTGATGGTCAATGTCAACCTAAGGCTTTATACCCAGTTAACTGTCATTCATAAGCAAAAGCAAAATAAAGACATTTTCGGTTACACAAAGACTAAGTGAATCTACCCCCTACCAGAGACCCTCACCAAAGGAGCAAGGAGTGAGGGGCTTCTACACAAAGAAATGTAAACCCAGAAGGAAAAGTGGGGCACAGGAAACAAAAGATAGAAATAGACATCACTGGCAAGAAGTAAATTTATCTTTTTGGTAGAGATAAAAGTGAAATTATAAGCGATAATAAAAAGAGAGGGGGTGGAAGTTTCTATGGATATTTAAGGCATGAAAGTTCTCAATGTGTTCTGGAAAAGTGTGAGACTACCGAATAACCTTAAAGTTGTTAGACACATTGAGAATTGCTCTGTATGTCAACATGTATGAGTAGCCACTGAAGTAATATAAATGCGAACCGTATCTTTTTAAAAGAAGAGTAGGTAAAAAAAAAGTCTTTAATCCCACAGAAGTCAGAAAAGGAAAACAAAAATAGTAGCAAAGAAGAAAAAGAAAAGAAACAGAAGATAGTATCAATTTAATTTGTCAGTAAAAATGGATGCAAAAAGATTGATACTCATGTGGAATATGAAGACTGTGAGACTGAATGAAAAAATATACCTATAAGCTGCTCACAAGAAGAACACATAAAATAACAGAATATTTTAAATTTTTAAAAATGTTTACATTTATTTATTTTTGAGAGACAGAGAGAGACAGAGCACTAGTCGGGAAGGGATAGAGAGAGGAGACACAGAATCCGGAGCAGGCTCCAGGCTCCGAGTTGTCAGCACAGAGCCCGACCCAGGGCTCGAACTCACAAACCATGAGATCATAACCTGAGCCGAAGTCAGACGCTTAACTGACTGAGCCACCCAGGTGCCCCAAATAACAGAATATTTTAGAATAAAGGGATTTTTTTTTTAAAGATACGCAAGGAAACACCAATTTACAAAAACAAAACAGGCTTATTGATGTATTATACAATAAAATAGAGTTTAAGAAAATGTATTAAAAGAGAAAAAAGATATTAAAATGGAATGAGTAAGGAAAAAGTAATTAATTCATAACACTATTAAAGGGTTTTGATATTGATAAAATGTGTTTGACTGGGAGTTGACCATATCAAGAATCTCAAAGATCTCTATATTTTTAAGTATTTTATTAACAAATTAAAAGAATTTCCAAGAGAAAGAAAATTGATATCGAGACTAAGAAGCACAATATTGAAAAAGAGGTCGTGCAGTGAGTAATTTACAAAGAGCTAAAAGCATGTTTTTGTCTATGTTACAGTTTCCTGGTTATCCAAAAGAGGGTGATGAGGCTTGATAGTAATGATGCATTCAGACTTATCAAGTTCTTATTTTCAGTTTTTATTGTCTGTAGAGAAATGCAAACCTCTTAGAAGAGCAATCCGATTTTTTTAAAGCTCCAAATAAAATATCCGAGTGTGTGAATATAAAATGTGGGAAGACATGAAAAAGGCTACTCACTATGTAATGGATGAGGAAATATTTATCTTGTACAAATATTAAAGGTTTTGATATCAGCATGATTAGTTTCACCTGCAAGTTGGATATATCAAGAACCACATTTTCAGGGATATATTTCACAAAAGATATGCCAGGAAATTGATTCTATGAGGATAGATAATCACATTAGTATTTTTTTTTACGGATGCGGATACTCCTGTCATAATCCGTGCTCACTTCCCCAGTCCACAGTTATATGTCCTGAAAGTAACCAAGGAGAATTGTTCTTGTTGAATTATTTGTCACAAAGTTTTTATAACTTGTCATTTTCATATCCAAAGCTCCACACTTTATTAGCCTTTATATGTTAATTTGTTGCAGGTTTGTTTTAAAAAGTTCCTGCCCTTGGGAGCACAGCCTTAGAAGTGGCTATTATCTATCTAAATGTCCTATTTTTTTTTTTAAATTTGTTTTAGTGTTTATTTTTGAGACAGAGGGAGACAGAGCGCGAGTTGGGGAGGGGCAGAGAGAGAGGGAGACACAGAATCTGAAACAGGCTCCAGACTCTGAGCTGTCAGCACAGAGCCCGATGCAGGGCTGGAACCCACGAACCGTGAGATCATGACCTGAGCCAAGGTCAGACACTTAACCGACTGAGCCACCCAGGCGCCCCCCCTAAATGTCCTATTGATAGCAGAATGGCTACGTCAGTCGAGGCAATGTCACATGAATATCTTCCCTAGTAATCTGCAGAATTAGCAAACATGGAACCACAATGAGAGGATAATGTGACCTGAAAGACATTTGGGCAGAATTCTATGCACTCTGTCAGTATGCAAAATGCAATACTTGTATTAAAAGAGAATAATAGGGGCACCTGGATGGCTCAGTCGGTTAAGCGGCCGACTTCAGCTCAGGTCATGATCTCGCGGTCTGTGAGTTCGAGCCCCGCGTCGGGCTCTGTGCTGACAGCTTAGAGCCTGTTTCAGATTCTGTGTCTCCCTCTCTCTCTGACCCTCCCCCGTTTGTGCTCTGTCTCTCTATGTCTCAAAAATAAATAAATGTTTTAAAAAAGAGAGAGAATAATAAAGAGCTATTGCAATTGGGCAGCAAGAGAAGGGATTTTTTTCCCTTTTTTTCCAAAATTTTTCATATAAATATTATTTTTATAATTAAATTATTTTACTCTATAAACCCAATGTGATTATATTTCAAAATAATTTAAAGTAATTTGAATAAGAATGGAAAAAACACTTTTAGGAGCTAAAAATATATCAAAGAAAGGAGAATGAATGCAGCATTAAAAAAGAGGTTCACAATGGCACAGTCAGCAGTGAAAAGAGGGGGGTGTTCAGGCCAAGGAACAAATCAAATACCAGTGCCCAGAAGAAAAACAACACTTGAGAGTTAAGCACTTCAGATTTTTTATTAGCTCTTAGTAAATAAAGTAAGATTAAAGCAAAGCATTGGAGACAGCCAAGAGATCTTCACCCTTCAACCTCCTCTTGTCTTGGCGGTAAGCACGAAGGAATTAAATAAAGACCATATGTTCCATTATTTTACCTGGTCAGCAGGCTGTAAGGGTTTTGAAGGAAAATAAAATGAAGACAAGTTTCCAAAGCCTTCAGGTGTACAGCTCAGCTCGGAAAGCTGAAATTTGCTTTCACTCGAAGTGGCCACTTAATGCAACCAAGAGTAGCCAGTGCTTGAACAGAATCCTGCATAGCTTGCTTTCTCACAGGGCTTAAGAATTCTAGTCATGACTGCCTGCAGCACTGACTTGGCCTTTTTCTCTCTTCAAAGCATTCTATGCATTCCTACCTTTTACTTAAGCAAACTCCCATTCTGCCCCAGAAGTTTAATTCATAAAATGGAGGAGACTGACACAGACAAGTGTGCATGTTTCCTGAATTTGAAATGGAAGTAGAATCAGAACAGGACTTACTAAGTCACATCCCTACTAAGGTTGAGCGTAGTAACTTGTTTTTGAAAAGTCCTGATCTAGTTTTTTTTTTTTTAATAGGGTGAAACGTAAGTGAAAAATGAGTGTCCCATCAAGAATGCTGTGTAGACTCTGACTTTCTGTGTGCCACCCCCCTCTTCCCAGCCGAAGCATAAAAAGATAGGGCTATTCTAGCAATAGAGTCCCTGATGCCCATACCCTGCCCTGCACAGAGCACCAGGAAATGAGGCATCCATCAGGTTCTGGTCCTGAATCTTGGCTTCCTAAACTTTTTCTTGGAAGCAGGCATCTAAGAGCAGATAATGGCATTCAAATTGAACACATAACCATATCGCTTTTATTATTTAACATGGAGTCCACCCAGACTGTGTGAGAGGAAACAATACATTAGTGACACCCAGTTAAAAGTAATTTTTAATATTCTTTTCCTTAATGACATCAAACCTAACCTCGTGATCGAGATTTGTCAGGATAGAACCAACCAGATGATCTTCTGCTCCACCCCAATTACTGTTTTCCTCATTATCATATGAATTTCTCTTTACAATGTTATTGAAATAAGGTAGGGTCTTATATCCGGGGCAGCAAAGAGTGGAAAATGTGCAGAGCAGTTGTGGCATCAATCTTTAGGATATCTAGTCAGTTTCCCACAATTCTCTTGATTCCTCAAATTCTTGTGGTTAAAAGAATGCAAACTGTGTCATAGCTTTGCCTTCTTTCTCTTCCTGCATCGTCTGCCTCCTACCCATGGGTCTGGCTGACCTACATGTTTTCTGTTGAATTTGCTAATTTAACTCCTACTTGCTGATTTTGAGGCTTTTCCCCTAATTCTACAAAATTGAGGCCCCCTTGAGTTATCATTTCCATTCAACAATATTTTTTTTAACTTTCTTTTAATGTTTTTATTTATTTTTGAGACAGAGAGAGACAGAGCATGAGCAGGGGAGGGGAGAGAGAGAGGGAGACACAGAATCCGAAGCAGGCTCCAGGCTCTGAGCTGTCAGCACAGAGCCCGACTCGGGGCTGGAACTCACAATCTGCGAGATCATGACCTGAGCCAAAGTCGGAAGCTCAACCGACTGAGCCACCCAGGCACCCCTCCATTCAACAATATTTTTTAATAAAGATTGGCATTTAAATCTGTGCTAAGGTTTGCAATTGTAAGGACACTTAAATGTACTCTTTTCCTCTGGTTCATTACTACGGGTTTGGGAACAGTGTTAGTAAGAATTTATTCTAAAACTGCCAACTTTCTTGGTTTCATAAACAATTTTTCTTAGTTTTAATAGACAATTACAGGATTTCAAGAAGCAAGATAGTTCTGATCTAGAATGAGGTTGATATTTGTCATGAGCTGTTTATCTTCTCTATCTCCTCAGGGATGTCCTTGGAATTTTTAGGACTCATCACAGAAAAGCAGTAAAATTGCCTTTGGCAATTCTGATCATGTCTCAGAAAATCCAAAACAAAAAGTGCCACCCGAATTTGCCTGTCAGATAGTTTAGCGTTTCAAAGGAGGTCTCTTCTAAGAAAAGCAGCTGCAGCCAAAGAAAACTCAACACTGTTATACCATAAATTGATCATTGCTAAGTTTTCTGGCTAGGAGCCATGGTCTCCGTGGTCTAGGAAAATATTCTTTAGAATCTTAAAGTTCTTCGATGAATTTTTAAATTTATATGTTTTTATGTCAATGATGATCTAAAAATAATATAAACATATGCTGGATCACATGTATGATAATGTAACCAAGAAATCAGTCCACAATTATACTGAATCCCTGAAGCCAGTTGCATTTTAGAATTCACAAGTTTTCAGATTTTAGGAAGCTTATGTGTTGCATATACTGTGTATTATATAACACCTACAGTGGAGGCTGGGGAAACCCCAGGAAGTCAATCATATGAATATTCTGTAGTGAAGTATGTGAAACTAAGTACGATAAACATAGAAGATGAACAGACCATGTTCTGAGCCGTAAATTAAGCCTCAACAGATTTAAAATAATTGAAAATACGAAAATTCTGTGTCTGACTAAAAAGTAGAGTAGAAATCAATAATGAGAAGTTATCTAGAAAATCGCCCAAGTGTTTGGAAATGAAATAACACATTTGCAAATAACTCATTAGTCAAAGAGAAAGTCACAAGGAAGTTAGAAAAGATTTTAATGAATTAAATAGACAACATATAAAATTTGTGGAATTCAGCTAAAGCAACACTACGAGGAAAATTTATAGCATTAAATGTTTAAAGACAAAGGTCTCAAACCAATTTCCTAAACTTCTACCTGAATAAATTAGAAAAATGAACAAATTTAAAAGCAATAAATAAAAGATTAAGCAATAAAGATGAAGCCAGAAATCAATGGAATTAAAAACAGAGAAAAGAGAAAATTAATGAAAGCAAAATCTATTTCTTTGAAAAAAATCAATAAAGTTGATAAAAAATTTTAGCTGAACTGCTAAAGAAAGAAGAAAGAACTCACAAATTAATAGTGTCAGGGATGAAAGAGGAAACATCACTAAAGATCCTAAGGACATTAAAAGGGACATAAGGGACTATTATGAACAACTTTATGCTAATAAATTTGATAGCTTAGATGCAGTGGAAAAAATTGCTCAAAAGTCATAAGCCTACCACTCAAGCTCACTCAAGAAGAAACAGGTAACCTGAATAATCCTACGCCAAATAATGAAATTACATTTGTAGTTAAACATCTTCCAAAAAAGAAAACTCTGGGCTCTGATAACGTCACTGCCAAATTTTACCAAAAATAAAGGAATACAATTTTATATAAACTTTTCCTGAAAATAGAGGAACATGAAACACATTCTTCCTCAAATTATGAGGCCAGCATTACCCTGATTCCAAGACCAGACAAAGACATTTAAAGGAGAGAAAATTACAGGCCAATATCCCTCAGGAGTATAAACACAAAAATTCTTAACAAAATATTAGCAAATGAAATGCAGGAATTAAATTATATTATGACCAAGTGGGACCTAACCTAGGAATGCAAGTTTGGTTCAACATTCAAAGATCAATGAAATTCATCATGATCAATTTGATAGATGCAGGAAACTCATTTGACAAAATTCAACATCTATTCATCAGGCAAACTATCTAGAAAAAAAAGGAACTTCTTCATTCTGGTAAAGGGCATCAACAAAAACAGCTACAGCTAACATCATACTTTCCTATTTAAGACTGAATATTTTCTTTCCAAGATTAGGAATAAGGCAAGGATTTTTATTCTCACCACTTCCAGTCAACATCCTACTGGGAGGTTCTAGCCAGTGAAATATGGCAGTTTTTCTTTAAGGCACAGATTGGAAAGGAGTAAAGAAAACTTGTCTTTTTTCTTCAGCAACATGATTGGCTATGCAGAAAATCCCAAAGATTTTACAAAAAATCTATTAGAACTAATAAGTGAGTTTAGCAAGTTTTTAGGATGCCAGATAAATTGCTGGTTGGAATATAAAGTGGTTACCACCTCCAGTATAGATTAAAGTTAACCATACACTTATTTTATGATTTAGCAGTTCCACTCCATACTTACCCAAGAGAAATGAAGACATTGAAGACATTTTTCTTTATGTGTCCACACAAAAAAACTAAATGTGAATACATTTAGAAGTTTTAGTCTTCTTTTGCATCAAGTTTTTATTTAAATTCCAGTTAGTTAACATACAATGTAATATTTATTTCAGGAGTAGAATTTAGTGATTCATCACTTATATACAACACCCAGTGCTCATCACAAGTGCCCTCCTTAGTACCTATCAGCCATTTACCTCAACTCCCCTCCCACCTCCCCTCCAGTAACCCTGTTTGTTCTCTGTTATTAAGGGTCTGTTTTCTGGTTTGCCTCTCTTTTTTCCCCCCATGTTTATCTGTTTTGTTTATTAAATTCCACATGTGAGTGAAATCATATGGTATTTGTCTTTCTCTGACTGACTTACTTAGCATAATACTGTCTAAGTCCATCCACGTCTTTGCAAATGGCAAGATTTCATTCTTCTTATGGCTGAGTAATATTCCATTGTATATATATGCCATATCACAGTTTTATTCTTTTTTTAATAATCAATGTGTTTTATTGTATATTTATAAAGTACATAGTATAGTTTTGGATAGCAGTTTCATTCTTAATTTGGGAAATAACTCACATGTTCACCAATTGATGAATGGATAAAGAAATGGTGGTATATCCATAAAATAGAATACTACTCAGCAATAAAAAGGAAGCATCTATTGATACAACAACACAGATGAATCTTAAAAACATTGAACTGAGTAAAAGAAGACAGTCTCCAATGGCTGCATACTATATGATTCGACCTTCATATTCTAGCACTTTCTAAAGTACATGCCTTCCTCTTCTGGATAACACAAGGGTAATATTTTCTGATGAACCTTTTTGTTAAAGGTAGAGAAAGCTGAAATGAGGCATGCTTCAGGAAAAGTGTGAACAAGATCAGAGAGTTTATTCTTCAGTTGTGAAAGGATGACCATGTCAAGACTCAGAGCCCAGTGAGATGACAAACAGAAAGCCCTTGACATCCCCCCATTGGGACATTCCAACACGTTAGGAAAAACTGTTTAAAAACACAGTATTTGCACTGATCAGGCAGTAAATCTGCTTTTGTGAAAGAGAATTTAAAACATACCAGTGGGCTGGGTTGTTTAGACATGTGGCTGTGTTATGCCTTTTCATCCTTAATTTTTAAGCGTCTCCCATTTGAAAGAAGACCTTCCCTTGGTCCCATTTTCTGCTCCAACTCCCATCACCATATCTTTGCCCCTTCATACACATTGTCTCCATCTCATCCTTTCCAAATCTCTTATGCACCCATTCTAATCACTCCACTGAAATACCTCTTGTCAAAGTTATGAATGAGCTACATGTGTTCAAATCCAATGGTCAGCTCTCTGTTCGTAATCTATCGCAAAGCACCATTCACTACTGTTGATCCCTTACTCCTTGAGCTTCTAGGACATGATACTTTCCTGGTTTTTCTTCTCACTACCTGATTGTTCTCAGCTTCCTTCCTGGATATCTAAGTATTGGGGTGCTCAAGGACTCAATCCAGCCACCGTCTCTTTTCTCTCCCAAAGTGGCCTCACCTAATACCATAACTGTAAACACTATCTATACACCACTGGCTTCCCAAAGCAAATGCAGCAAGTTTACTTATTCAACACTCATTTCAAACCCCTCTAGCTTTCTTTCTAATACTAGAGAGGCTGTATAGCTAAAATTGCATGTTTTTCTTATAGCTGGAGTAGAGACATGTGTCTGAATTTCTTCAGCTCACATGCACAGGTGCAAAATCTGGGTGCACAGGACTAGGAGAGATAGGGTCGCCTTTCACGACTAAGGCATCTGCTTTGTCTTAGGGAAGTCAGATTTCCAATGCCCAGTCCCTCATGTCACAGTGGGTAGTACCAACAGTGGTGTTTCTATTAGAGCTTTCCCATGGTGTGGCTGGACATTTGCCCTGGCTTCATTGTATTTGGCCACATCACATTTAGGTCTTGTTCCAACCCATCCAGAAATTCTTGGAACTAAGTAATACTCCGTTTCTTTTCTTCTTATTGAGTTTTCTTTATTTGACCAGCCTATACAATTCTACACAAATTAAAAATATTTCATTTAGCACATTTTATTCAGATTGCATTTTTTAAAGTAATCTCTATAACCAACGTGAGGCTTGAACTTACAATCCCGAGATCCAGAGTTGCATGCCCTCCTGACTAAGCCAGCCGAGCACTCCCTTATTCAGCACATTTTTGTACTTTGATTTAGCCTAAATGCATAATACAGAATAAAAGTAGGAGCAGTACAACTGTTTTCCCCAGCATTTACTGATTAAGGATTATTACAGTCCTACATTTTTAATATGGAACATCTACATCAGAGGTAACTTTTACTTTCACTTTGGTTGCAATTCCAGGTAGAGCTGAAGGTGTTACTTCTTTTTTTTTTTTTTAGTCGTTATGGTTTTTATTTTTATTTTTTGAGTATAGTTGACACACAATTTTACATTAGTTTCAGGCGTACAATATAGTGATTCAACATCTCTATACAGTATACTGTGCTTTACCACAAGTGTAGGTACCATCTGTCACCATACAATGCTACTACAATATCATTGACCATATTCACTATGCTGTACCTTTTATTCCTGTGGCTTATTCATTCCGTAACTGGAAGCCCATATCTCCCACGCCCCTTCACCCATTTTGCCCACGCCTCCACCCTTCTCCCCTTTGGCAACCATCAGTTTGTTCTCTGTATTTATTGGTTTGATTCTGCTTTTTGTGTGTTCACTTATTCTTTTGTTTGTTTGTTTGTTTGTTTTTTCGATTCCACGTGTGAGTGAAATCGTATGGTATTTGTCTTTCTCAGTCTGAATTATTTCACTGAGCGTAATACCATCTAAGCCCCTCCACGTTGTCATAAAAAGCAGAATCTCATCCTTTTTATGGCAGAGTAATATTCCATTCTATATATATACACTACATTTTCTTTATCCATTTATCAATCACTGGAGACTTAGGTTGCCTCCGTATGTTGGCTATTTTAAGTAATGCTGTAGTAAACGTAAGAGTGCATATATTGTGGCATCCCATGTCTATTTAAGCTGGCTAGGGTGAGTTCTGTTGTCTTCCATTAAGAAACCTGTGCTGTACTACTCCCAAGTTTTTATTTTCAGCCAAGCACCTAACTTTAAATACGCATTTCCAAATGGCTACTTGATGTCTATGCTTAGATAGCTAAAGAGTTCCTCAGTGTTGCCATGTTAACAGATGAGTTTTTGATATGCTCTCAAACTGGCTACTTCCCTAAGTTCCTCACCTCAGTAATTCACCATAAACCTTGGGGTCTTTTTTGAGTCATTTTTTTAGTACTGATTTCACTTACAAATTCTGTTAGCTCAGTCTTTGTGATATATCCCTAATCTGTCCGCTTCTCATGGTTCTCACCCCTGACACTGGGGTTTCATGTAATAGATTCCTAAATGATATTCCTCAGCTTCTACCCTAGCCCCACCACGGTCTGTTCTCAAAATGGTGAAGGGGTCCTATAACTCCTCTTTTATCTGTAAAGTATCACTTTCCTCATCACTGTTTTCCACATGATGTTGTTCACAAAGTCGATCATCTGACTCCCTAATTTGGTTGCTCTTAGATTACTGCTAAACTTAATGTAAGAGTAGGAAATGTATAAGAATATTGCTTTCAAAAGAAGAGACTTACATGAAGAATGATGGTCTCAGTATGTCCTAACATCTTTGAATCATCTCAGAACTTCTATTTGTACTTAATGGGAAAACCATATTTTAGATCCCCACACTCCAGCCTTCAGAGTTTGAATGCTTTGACTTTAATTTTCTTTGTAATAATCACTTCCTCTTCCAAACTCTTATTTACTGTTTCCTTGAAATGGTTCTCCTTTTTGTTCATTTGTTCCTCATTCACATTGCCATTATTCTACGAATGTACTTAATTCATCTATGGGAAGCATATAAAATCATTTCATCACTGTCTCCATGGCTTCAGGTTTTCCTTTCTCCAGTCTTTCCAGCACAGTGTCACACAGATGATATTTATAAGTAATTGTTTTGATCGTGTCATTCTCATACAAAAAAAAAAAAAAAGAAAAAAAGAAAAAAAGAAAAAAAAACCCACAATTGTCTCCAAGCTCTGGTTGGGACGCCAAGGTACTCAACAGTAACTGACCCAACTCATCTGTCCAGGCAATCAGCCAGCCATCTATCTTCAGGAGGTGCTAGTCACTAGGAATAAGAAAATGATGAGCTACACACAGCATCTATAAACCAGGAAGTAGGTAATGAATGGCACCAACTCGGTGCCATGAAAGAACTCAAAAGAGAACAGGATCATCCTTTGGCATGACCACCGAGGTCACATAGATGCTCTGGTTTGGAGATTTGGGGGTCATGAGCCAAGGCAAGATGTGAGTTACAGAATGGATCCTAGCCTATACTGACCATGGTTCAGGACTCTTGCTATGGAGATGTTAGGAATAAGGTTAGACTGTGGGCTTCCCAGTCTAGTCCATAAACTCTGTGAGGACAAGCATCACGTAAGGATCTGGTCTAGTACCACCTTGTGTCCAGTGGCACTCCTTAAATAGTAGTTGACTGTGGAATGTGTTAATAAATAATTAATCTAAAAGACTGACAATGAATACCTGTCTGGCTGGTTATAAAACCAGGGTTCTCAACAGGGGGTGATTTTGTCCCCTAGGGGACATTTGGCAATGTCTGGAGACATTTGTCGTCATGACTGGGGTGAGGAAGCTACTAACATCTAGTGGGTGTAGGCCAGGGATACTGGTAAGCATCCTACAGTGAGCCCCCCCCCCTCCACACACAAAGAATTATCTGACCCCAAATGTTCACAGTGCCAGGGAGGTTGAAAAACCATGGTTATAAAATACCACTTCAAGTATCTCGTGTCTTTTATCTGGCAGTAAAAAAAAAAATTGTAATAGGTAGAAGATAGCAATGACTTTGCCAACATTTTTACTCTACGGAATTTGAAAAGTAACAAGATACCCCATTGGCTCTGGTGAATGGGCTCGTTACACTAATGAAAAACCTGGCATTGTCCTTCCACTGGGAGGGGTCTAAAAAGACATTCTAAGTTCCAAAAGGAGAACTTGGCAGAAACCAAATGTAATTGTGAAAAGACACAACGCTCTGGGAGAAACCTGCCTTGAGCACAGTCAACGAAGTAGAAACTTAGATCTTCAGGTTCTAATGGTGACTAATTGAATCCATGAGAGGCTGCGTGTGTATGAGTCTCGAGTCTCCTAGTGCTTAAAATGCCATGTCTTCTGGAGTTGTCTTGAGAATGAAACTATAGAATTCTTTGAAGCTGGAAGTAATGCGGTGAGCTAACTTTCTGAAGTTGAACAGTGAGCAAAAATGCTAATGTTTACTTTTGAGCTACCATGAAAGGTAATTGCACCATGGTTCAGCAAGAGAGGTGAATATCCTCCATGATGAAAACTCATTTTTGCCCTCATGAAGGGGGCATTACCCATGATGATGACTCAGTGTTCTTAAATACTCTGGCAATTGATGGAACACATTTCAGTGTAATACACCTTGCTTTTAGGACTGTCTTGGGCTTTCCAAGCTTTCTTTACGTCAACTTGCACCCCCAGAAATGCACATACACTGTGGCTCAGGTCACCCAATCAAGGCAAAATAAAAAAACAAGAAAACAAACCAAAACCCCCAAAACTTTTAAAACGTTTGTTCTGAATGGTGAGAGCAAGAGTTGTCGAGTGGATTGAATTCTTCAAAACCTACACATTTTTTAGACACAGATTTAGAAGTGCACCTTTGTTCCTGCCACACAAAAGAAAAGTAAACCCTTGTTTAATGGTTAACAATTTTTGGCAGCTACTACCTTTTAAACTACTCCAGGGCCAAGATGACTATCTGGAGAGGTGAATTACAGATCACTTAGGCAGGACATTATGCCATGTTGACCTACTCTGAAGTTTGATTTTAAACAGTGATTATATTCTTATTGCGCAGGCTACATTTACTTGAGACTTGTTATCTGGACTAAATGGTAATAGAGCAAGCAAATACATTTGTGCAAATGTTGAAAAAGAGCTCAGGGGCTGTAGGGAACCGTAGAACACAGCACTGTAGTTCGGATTGAAGGGAAGTCTTGTTACAACCAGGAATTTAAACTGAGATGTTAATTTAAAAATTAGAGCAGAACACAACCAAGTTGCTTATCTTTAAATCGACATATTAATTTTCTGGATTTTTGTCTGACTCGACTGCAAACTACAACGGGGCTAATTCAAAATAAAGTCTTACCCGTTTCTAAATAAAGTAAAAGTTACACTGGCGTGGCAAAAAATTCCTTATTTGGGTTTTATTGCCAAACCAAAATTTCATTTGGCTGATGCTAATGCAACACACACACACACACACACACACACACACGCACACACGCACAACACCTCTTGATAGGATGTTTTCTTAATTCTCAATTGTGTGGAGGGCCTACTATGAACAATGCCAACCTGTGCATTCACTGCCAGTAAAATCAATTGGCTGCACTATCTAATTGTGGCAGTCATCTTTTAAGTGCTTTGATCTGTGGGTTAAATGATATGCCGATTCTGTATCCTTAATACCTGCCTTATAATCTCCCAATTGCTGCTGTGTCATAAAAATATAATTTGGAATAGTTAAACTATAACTTGGGTAAAGCCTGAACTAACTTTAAAATGATTCTGAAAACTGAGTAGAACCTCAATCATTTGGAAGTAGGACCTCAGATTTTTTAGCTTCCACCTCATGTCATAAGTTAAATTTAAATAAAGCAACTTTTAAAAAGGCACTTTTGAAGCAATTGGGGATATTTGAGCAGACTAAATATTAGAGGACAGTAAGGAATTATCATTAATTTTGTTACTTGTGATTACATTTTGTGTTTTTTTTTAAGAAATCCTTTTTATTTTGATTTTTTAATGTTTCTTTTTGAGAGAGGGGGCATTGTAAAGTGGGGAAGGGCAGAGAGAGAGGGGGACAGAGGATCAGAAGCAGGCTCTTCACTGACAGCACAGAGCCCAGTGTGGGGCTTGAACTCACCAACTGCGAGATCATGACCAGAGCCAAAGTCAGATGCTTAACTGACCGAGCCACCCAGGCTCCCCTTTATTTTATTTTTTTTAATGTTTATTTATTTTGAGAGAGGGGGAGATAGAAAGGAAGAGAGAGGGAGAGAGTGAGAGAGAGAGAGAGTGAGCACACGAGCAGAGGAGGAGCAGAGGGAGAGGGAGAGAGAGAGAATCCCAAGGAGACTCCATGCCTGTTCCATCCCGAGCAAGCAGAGCCTGACGCGGGGCTCGATCTCACAACCGGAGATCATGACCTGAGCTGAAATCAAGAGTCAGATACTTAACCCACTGAGCCACCCAGGTGCCCTGATTACATTTCGTTTTATTTTTAAAGTTATTGAAGGGATTCATATTGAATTATTTAATAGTGAAATGACATGAAGTATGAGATTTGCTTAAAAGGACCCCAGAAAGAACAAACCAGAAAATAGTGGTGGTGCTTGATGAAACAAATTGGCAAAATGTTGATAATCATTGAAGGTGGGTGGCCAGTTTATGCAGATTTACGATTATACTATTCTCTCTACTCCTGTGCAAGCTTTTAAAAATGCTAGAAAACAACAATAAAAACAGGTTACTTGCTGGGTAAGAAGCAATGTACAAAACCCCACCAAGGATAATTTAGAGCATCAAAACTTAAAGGGCTCACAGTGCAATATCACTGCACATGTATTACAATGGTTCAAAACGAAAGAAACAGGTAAACAAAATCTGGCGATATCAAGTGTTGACAAGGGTGTGGAACAATGGGAACTCACCCACTGCTGGTGGAAATGCAAAATGGTCAGGTCTCCTTGAAAAGAGCTTAGCAGTTTCTGATAAAGTTAAACATAGAATCAAACGATGCAGCAATCCTACCCCCAGGTATTTACCCAAGAGAAATTAAAATTTATATTCACTCTAAAATCTGTATGTGAATGTTTACAGTGGCTTCATTCATAATTACCCAAAGCTGGAAACAACCCAAACATCCTACAACTGGTAAACAAATAAACAGTGGTGTCTTCATACAGTGGAATGCTGTTCACCAACAACGGGAACAAACTACTGATGCGTGTGCTGTCTTTGGCACGGCGCTGGGCACCTTTCTGAGTCGTGCTTCTCTTTGTTTCTAAGTCGACCATATCAAAGGAACATGTTTCCGCAAAAACATGCACGTGAGTGTTCACTGCAAAAGCATTCCACAACAGCCAGAAGGTAAAAGCAACCCAAATGTCCATCAAGCAACAGATGGACAGACTACAGTTTATCCATGAAATGGCGTACGATTCAGCTAGAGAGGAATAACATGAATCGTGCCACAATGTGGATGAACCTCGAAAACATCATGCTGTGTGAAAGGAGTTAATCACAAAAGACCACATATTGCGTGATTCCATTTATGTGAAATGTCCGTGAAGATTGCCAGGCCTGGGAGGAGGAGAGAATGGCAAGTGACTGCTCGTGGGCACAGGGTTTCTTCCTGGAGTGATAAAAACTGTTCCGGAATTAGATAGTCATGATGACTGCACAAGTCTGTAAATGTACTAAAAACCACTGAACCGTTCACTTTAAAATGATGAGTTTTATTTTAAGAACAGTAGTCATTTGGCACACTGCACAAAATCATAAAATTATCGGTTATCTTTTATGGGTACAAATCACAAAGTCCTCGTGAACTTTGGATCCCGGTGCCTGGGTATGTAGGAAGGATTTTATGTGTATGAATATTTCCTGAACGCATGATTCTTTTGGACGAGAACCATCTCTGTTTAGTTTAAAGAGGTTATCAAACTTCCTTTTCTCATTTATTCAGTTCTTTCACTGGAGGAATTTTACCTGAATGTTCTTCCACTTTGGACCAAGGAACCTCCATTAGAACTGAAAACTTTTCCTTAAAACTCTTGGCCAGTTGCACACAACCCTCTGTGAATTCCTTCCAGCTAAATATTCCATCACTCTTTTGTTCATTAAAAGAAATGAATTCCAGCAGCTCGGCTTTGTAAACAACTTTGCAATAAAAAACAAGTGTTCACATTCAATGAATGAAAACCATTTTAGACAGGAAATGGGCTTCAGGTTCCAAATCCAGTGACTGTGTTCCAAACCGAAATGTGATTAGGAAAATATTGAAATGGGAATTGGGAAGCTTTTTCTCGAAATAATTAACTGAAGACCTTTCTGTTCCTTCAAAATTGGAAGAAATAGTAGATTGAAAACTCTACCTTTTCCATAGTTAAGGAAGGATTCCTATATCAGATATTCAGGTAAAAATGAGAGGAATCAAATATTATCCTTTATTTGTTGGGATAAGAAAAGATTTTGAAACTGCTTCTCTCCATTGAACTGTTTCAGGCATCTGATGTGGGTGGGAGTAATAAACTTGGAATAAGAAAGCTTGGGTTCTAATCCCAGGTCTTTTGCTTTCCTGCTATGTGACCTTGGGATTTGATGAAATGAAGAGAATACTGCCTAACTAGGAAGTCGTTGTGAAGCGTAATTGACAATAAACAGAGGAAACTCAATGCACACGAGCTGATAACCCCAGATGTGGTAAATCAGACTGAAATATTTATTGAGTTGTTATAATATGTGCAAACCACCGTGCTTGGGGTGATGACACCCGGAAGAATAAACATTTAATACCCCTACCCTCACAGAGCTTACAGTCTAGTGAGGGAACACTGCCTGCTTCTTAGGCACTAGGAACACAACTTTTCTTTTTCTTAGTCTTCATTCATCTGTGTGAGTGAGTGCAGTGATGTTTTACATGGTCATTTTCAAAGCCACTACAAGTAAATAAGAATATTTTAAAATAAATCTTGTCATGATTGGGCAACTAAAGAGTTCTGACTAATAAAGCCAGTAAGTGATACTCTGAATATTCAGTGGGAAGGGAAGTGAGAAAATGGAACAAATCAAGAGTCTTGTGGACTAAGTATTTCACCCAGAAGGAATTATCCCCCCGGTGTAGAACCAGAACCCGTTAAGGAAAAGATACTGCAATCCAGCCTTATCTTAGAGGTTTCCTTTGTAACTTTTGGACATGTTAATTTCATCAGCCTCCCCCCCACTCCTGTTTTAACCACAAGTTTTAGAACCATTGAGGAATTATGTCAGCATCTTTCACATTTTTTTTTTTCCTTTACAAAGAGAAATGTGGAAATTCACTTTCCTCTTACAGCCAAGACTGGGAAGTTTTGATCTGGATCAAAGTAGTACTCCTGGTCTTACTCAATTTTTATTAACCCAAAACTTTGAAGCATGAGGTTGACATTAGGTTATTTCTGAAGCTCCTTAGTCCCTATTCTCCCACACATCTAGGTACTTACTTGAGTCCTGCGCATTTCGTGATTTTATGGAATCTCTCAATGTATATTATAAATGCTGGTGTTCAGCTCCACAGCCCAGGAAATGACTGTATATGTGATATTTCCTCTAAAACCTTGGAACATTTCAATAATTCTACACTTACTTGGAAATACATGTTATTTTCTAAATCAGAGAATAACACTGTTCAAATAGTTCACTCAAATATTGAGCTGATCTTTCAAAGTGAATGACCCACATGAAGGTTTCCAATATATATGCCAAGAAAAGCCCCTGGGGTCTGGAAATCAACAAAAAGAAACTGAATAAGGTCATTGCACGTGCTGAAAAACGTTTCCAGCTCATGACTTGCATATTTGTAGAAATATTGCAATTTGGGGGCGCCTGGGTGGCTCAGTCAGTTGAGCGTCCGGCTTCAGTTCAGGTCAGTATCTCACGGTTTGGGAGTTCGAGCTGCGCATTGGACTCTGTGCTGACAGCTCAGAGCCTGGAGCCTGCTTCGGATTCTCTGTCTCCCTCTTTCTCTGCCCCTCCCCCCCCCCACAAAAATGAATAAACGTTACAAAATTTCAAAAAAGAGAGAAATATTGCAATTTGAGATATTGTTGATTCACATTACCGCTTACTTGAGGCAACTAAATATTTCTGTATCCTAAGGCCAATATGATGGTACCACCCACTTTTCTGTTGGAAATTCCAAGTTTTTAAATGAAAACCTCAGAGTAGAGTCCTAAAATTGCTTAGTGGGAAATATTTTTCAGTGAAGCCGTATCTTACAATCACATCTGCTGAACCGTAAGGTTTGTCAAGTTGTGGTCACCCTCCGGCTGCCCTGTGGCCGACTTAATTTATGCCCAAAGGAATGCATGAATATAATAATCAGAATATCCGTAGCCCTGAAACTCACGTTATTCTATAGTCTGTTTACTAGTGTTTGGGTAGGAAACGATTATTTTATTTTTTTTCACGAGATAAAAGCAAATTGCTGGCAAGTTTCTTACCTGGAAAACAATATGCTTAATATCTCAACTCAATTATTAATACTCAATAATTAGAGTAACCCAACTTACAGAGTAGATTGACACATGGATCTATGTATGTCTTACACCAAAAATCAGTCTAATGAAATTTAAAACGTGAGAACAGCTTCTTAATATTTTGCTGAAATTGGCTTTTTTTTTTTTTTACTTCAAATCAAATCTTTAAAGTATGACCCAGCTTCAAAATTAAATTTCCAGGGAATGAATAAGACATTATGGAAACTGATAATGCTGAAAGGGATTTTTTCTCTCCTTATTCATCCCCAAGATGAGTGGCAGTGCACGTTACCTATCTTGCATTATGTTTGCATCTCCGTAACTTCCAAGCCTGTTAAAATTGTAAACTATCGTAAAATTCATTTAGCAAAGAATTCCAAAATGTTTTCATGCTCCTTGAGGATAAATATACAGAATATCTTCACAGAGATTCCAGGTATAGAGAAAGGATTTCAGAGATTCAAGAAAAGCCCAGAGGGTGTGATGAAAATAGAATTGATATCTCACTCCTAAAAGGGTTACTTAAATGCTTTTGATATATTCTGACTCTCCTACGGCAAAACGATCTGAAGTTCTGCTTTAGCTCATCGTCCTCTATTTAGCCACCATTATGCTCTACAAGCTTATATTTCAAAGGCATAATGTTTAAGAAGAACATTAAGCAAAACACCGGATCAGAGGATGGAGAGAATGTTAGTGTTTCCTTTATTTCAACTTAATGAAATAATTTAAGGCAAGAACTTGGTTCACATTACCGATACCATAAAGTTCCAAGTGACGAGACCATTTAATAATAGTGGCTTATATTCCATTTTGGTTCAAAATATCTCAAGAAACTTCAACATAAAGTACCTGTAAAATTTGACCTCCAGACAAAAGTGTAAAATATATCTAATTTGGAAGAATGTATTTTGAACAATCTATATCTAGATATAGAGCAACAAGTAGGATAACTCCAGGATCCCTCGTTATCAAGAATCGCCAACATTGTATACTTTATTTGAAGTGACCGTAGTCCTTTTTTTAATCCTCTGCCCCTTAGGGATGGCTTTAAGTCAAGACCAACCAAAAGGCACTGTATGTAGAGCCCAAAGGACATTTTGGTCCTGGGTGTACTGTTGGCTTTATTTGCTTCAGAATAGGGAAATACAATCCACAGGCCAAATTTGATTCACCACAAACCAAATTCTGGCATGGACATTCCCTTACATACTGGCCGTGGCTGCGTTCACACTAGTTGCAGAATTGAGCTGTTGGAAAGAGACCGTACAGCCCACAAGCCCAAAACGTATATTCCCTGGCCCTCCACGGAGAGTAATTCTGACTCTGCCAGCCAATCTTTCCTGTTTTCCGGGTCCGTCACATTTTGCCTGGTCTCCATGATTTCACCCAGACTCCTCAGTGCCCAGTCTTAATCGCCTTGACATCTATGTTCTTTCTAGAATTTCTTTACTCGCCCTGCCACCTTTTGTCTGAACTCTTGATAGTGACTTGTTTTTTGACCAAGTATCCAACTGCCACCAATCCGTTTAACCTTTTCTGCCTATACTCTATGAACCCCAGACATTCTTTTGTTCCTGACTAGCATTTCCATCTTCTTCGGATGGACACCACCAGGAATAATGACTTCTCACACCATCACCACCCTGCCATCCTTGCTCTAGTTCTATGTTTAGGTTTAAACTCTAGAATTGTCCATGCCTAGTGTATATTTTGTTGTCTTTGGGGTAGAATACCATCAGGGAATGGTGGTATAGCATCATGTTCTGAAGACCAAATCAACTCTACATGCCATCCTACTGGCCTACCTAAAAATCAGGTAGCCTGTTTCTATCCTTTGAATCTCTTATTTTAAATGGGGGAGAAATGCCAACTCTTCCTCACAGAAGAATTCCAATTAATACGAGTAGAAAGAATGATGGAAATAAAAAATACAATTTCTAAAGAAAATAGTTGTACATAGAGTTAGAAAACCACAATAATGACCTCAGAAAACAATCCACCAGTGGATGTTAAAATGAGTGGATGATAGTCGAAGAAGAAACAGGATGTTTGCTTAAAGAGTATCTCTCTCGAGATATCTAGTAATTACCAAGGGAGGCAAATACTAAGTGGACAGTGGAGAATCCTTGTAGACACCACCTTAGCCAGGTGATCAAAGTTCATATCATCGGTCATACCTACAGACATGATGCACCTCCAGGTATGTGACACCAGGAAGAGCTCATCGCTTCTGCAGTATTTTATTCTCGCCCCAAATGCATAACCTCAGTCTGATCATGAGAACACATCCAACCCAAGTTGATGGGCATTCTACAAGACAAGCAACCTGTACTCTTCAAAAGCGTCAAGGTCTGGAAAGAAAGAGAAACTCTTACTAACCAGAAGAGACTAAGGAGACGAGATAATTTAACACAATGTGGAATCCTAGATGGGATCCTGGAACCAAAAAAAAAGTGGGGGGGACATTATGGGGCACCTGGGTGGCTCAGTCAGTTAAGCGTCCAACTTCAGCATCCAACCTGAGATCAGGTCATGATCTCACGGTTCATGGGTTCGAGACCCGCGTCGGGCTCTGTGCCGACAGCTCAGAGCCTGGAGCCTGCTTCAGATTCTGTGTCTCCTTCTCTCTCTGCGCCTCCCCCACTCATGCTCTGTCTGTCTCTCTCTCAAAAATAAATAAACATTAAAAAAATTTTAAGGACATTAGTGGGAAAACTGGTGAAATCTGAATAAGTTCTGTACTTTTGCTAATAGCATTATGCTAAAGTTAATTTCTTAGGGGAAGCTGGGTGAAGGGCATATGGGAACTCTCTGTGCTATCTTTGAAACTCTTCCCTAAGTCTACAAATATCTCCAAAAGAAAAGATGAGCTGTTAAAAAGAAATTGCATCTTAGTTCCTGAGGGGTGTCTTGTGGGAATCATGTAACAAAATTAGCTCCAGAAGTTTCCTTTTAATCCTTTTTGACTTCTCAATTACTTCTACTATTTTTGCTAATTCTCCAAATAAAAGATTCCCAAGGTTGACCGAACGATGTAGTCCCATAACCTGTGTTAAGATTGCTTCTTTCCTCTAGCATGAAGTGTCCAGCACCCAAAAGCCAGTTATGAGTCTTCTCCTTTTTAGCAAGGGGCAATACATTTTCCACTTGGAAGGACAGCCCTTGTAGACGCTCATTCTAAACAGACCCAGGCTCAAGGTGGTGGGTGACCAGACAGAAACAGAAATACCATATAGGGCAGCCACATCACCAGTCAGAAAACTGCTTGGTGAACTTTGGGAACTTCTTTCATGTCATGAACAGAAAGCCTAAGGAGCCATTTTACATCCTAGAAAATACTGAAAGGTAGAGTAGAATGATCTAAAGAAGAGCCTCTTGATCAAACCACATTGGGGCTTTGGGGACAAATTTCCTGCTCTCGATTCTGCCAGTTTTCAAAGAAAGTTATTTATTTTGGGAGACTACTATGACATTCCTTCCTTCCTCATTCAGTCGGTATTTGGGCTTCACCACTGTGTAGGGCATCGTGCTGGTCAGTACCTTGTGGCCAACATTAACTGATCCCGGAGAGAAGCCTGGGGCTTAATGTTAGAGGAGCCGCCTTGCAGTTCTATCTCTAGCGCTGTCGATAGATGAACTTGAGGTGTAGAGCCATGGTTCCCCGCAGAGAACTGACTCTCCAAATGTGTCAGAGGTTTAAAAAACAAGAGGTTTAGGGGCAGGCAAGTTTGAATTTCCCAGGGATGCTTGATCATTAGCCTCACCAGGGAAGCATTTCAAAATACGTGGGTTGGTGGAACCCGAGAATCACTGTGTATCTCAAATTCCGTGGGTCATTATTATGACCCTAAAGTTTGGGAAGTGCTGATCAAGAGACAAAATTGGAAGGCAGGCTTAAATAACTGGCAAGTACAATAGAAGTGTAGATTGTGTTACCTTTCATTGTATTCACTGATGACGCGTTTAGCGTAACACATTTCTAAAACAAGTGACAGCCTTGGCTGAAAATAGTCCTACATTCATCTTTTGAAGAATTGGGCTTTTCTGACCTTCTAGAGGCAGGAGGCGGTGGCATAAGGAAAAGGAGACACCTTCCCGACCAGCAAAATCATCAGGATCGACCCTAGGGCTCAGCACTGACATTGTATAGCCACTGTGGCTTTCCATGCAGCCCTTCTGTGTAGAAAAATGATTGTGTTCTCATGGGATTGTGACCCCACATTCCAGGATAAAGTCAGCAGATTTCAGGCCATCCCTCTAAGATAGGGTATCCCAAAGTGCGGATCATAGAGCACTAGTTCTGTCTGAGGGTCATAGTGCTGTGAAAGAGGTAATTCCATGAAAAATGAACTTCTGTGGACAAATGGTTTGGGGCAGCTTGGCATTTTATATTCATCTGGAGAGCCATCGCACATATTAGCACATTTAAAGCTCTGATAAATCCTGCATGCCTGGTTGACATTGTTTAATTCACATTTTTCAAATTAACATAGAATTCTTTTTTTTTTTTTTTCCCAATAGGAGGACCTCTTCACACCGGAGAATCTGCCCCTCGGAGAAATCTTGAGGAACCTTGTCCTAAGGTACTAATATGGTGCTGACATCTAGAATTATTTTATGGGATTTAACGCTGATGACAAGGAATAGGCATTTACTCTGTTCTAAGACGAAATTCAACAGAAAATTAAGTACACTGAAAACAATGCACTTGTTTAGTAGCGGGTGGAAATAACCACATGGAAAAAAGAAGAGAAATTTTTTGTTTTATATATCTGTTTATATTGTGGGGTTTAGGAAATCAAACAAGTTATGGAAGTCTAATTTCTAAATTGAGCAAGAGACATCTGCTGAATACTACTGGTTACCCTGCTCTGTTGGTTGCTGTGGACACTCCCAAGGGATATGGTTTGCAGAGCTTATAATAGATTTGTGGTATTAACAGAGAGTGTTTATTGAGTTCCTAATATGTGCTAGCATCCAGTCTAATGCTTTACATCTATTATCTCACTCAGTTCCCACAATAGCCATGTAAAGTAAGTACCAATATTATGCCCATGCTTTCTGGATTAGGAACTTCTTTTTTAATTTTTAAAAAAGATTGATTGATTTAGAGAGAGAGAGAGAGTGAGAGAGCAAGTGGGGGAGGGGCAGAGAGAGAGGGAGAGAGAGAATCCCAAGCAAGCTCCACGCTGTCAGAGCAGACCCCGACACAGGGCTCGATCCCACGAATCCTTTGATCGTGACCTGAGCCGGTATCAAGAGTCGGATGCTTAGCCGACTGTGCCCCCGGATTAGGAACTTTTCTAAGTCGCACTGATAATTAGTAGTAAAGCTGGTATCTAAGGCCTGAAGATTCTCACTCTAGAAACTCCAAGCTTGACCATTAGGCTACAGGGCCTCCGGACGGCACGCGTGGGTCCTTGCTTACTGGGCATGCAGAAGGAAGGATTACTGGACTTGGGGGCTCATCTAAAAATTCCGCGTTTTCTGTGAATCTCAGCTTTATTCCCCCTAAAATAAATGTTTTTTAAAGTATTTAGCCAACATACACACAATAATGCAATCAATATACATCCGTGTATCTTATACGTTTGCTTGAACGTTCCTATCTCTTCAAGGAGGCTCCTACCCCTTGCTTTTGTAGGAACTTTCTGTTTTGTAAAAAAGCTTGGCCGAGTTCATTTTTGCCATCCAACTTTAGTGACAAGGTCGCATGTGAAATTTCGATCTCGTTTGGACTCTGCACATGGCACATTTCGTAGTCTGTCGTTATTTCCCAGCGATGTGGAATGAAAGGCCTTTCCTTGTGTTTGTTGGCAACCTTTGGTTCCTCGGGCATACTGAGGTACTATAAGCATGAATCGACCCTGCCGCGTTACCAGGAGTTTTAGTCGAGCATACTAGATATTATTTCAGGCAAATCCTACTCGTTCATTTTCTGTTGGTTAAGTTTGGTCTTCTCCCATCCCTTTGGGCTTCTATCTTTGAATGTTTGTTTACTGTTCTGTTGTTTTAGAAGGCAGGCTTTCTCGTACCATGGGATCCTTTCAAAATATTAAGTCGACCGTGACGATGACAAAACACTCTTATTGAATTATCTTTTCTCGTGCCGCCTTATTCCCCGCAGTTTCTTGGTCGGGGGGCGGCTGGGGCAAGACTTGCTACTGACTGGGTGCCAAGCTGTTCACCATATCACGTCTGTTGAATGTACGTGGGGTGAGAGCTCATGTGCAGGACCAGGGGTGTCCTCGCCTAAGCCCCTTCCCTTCCAGATTCCTTTCAGGATGACTTTCCCATTTCCTGTCCTGCTGATCACGCCCTTGGAAGGGATTTGAAATCTGGAGTGTCTTTGATGTTTTCTTCTGGCCATGCCAAAGCCTCCCTGGGAGACAACAGGCTCTCTCAAGCCTGTGCAAATGGGTTTTTAAGTCAGTGTGGCTGCCAAGCTGTTGTGTTTCTTTGCTCTCTCTTTGATGTCCATCTAGCATGGTGCCTTGTATGCCTCACCCAATGCCTGGCATGTAGCAAATTCTCATTACCATTGCCTCGGTATGGAAACTTGCATGGAAAGTATTTCTGGGACTCCCCCCCCCATCCCAAGTTTATTTCCTTCTTCCTGTTCCATCTCCTTCCCTCTCCCTTCTACCGTTACAGACATTTGCCAGATGTTAAGAAAATTCAATAAATTGAAACAAAACAAAACAAACAAGGAAAACCAAGGAGAGATAAGAATGTGGTTTCTTCAAATAACAGACTACAGGGTTGGGATAAATGTAAATGTCACTGTACTCACATACTGAGAACTTACGGTTTCGAAGTTTCAGATCTCCTGACGAGGCTTTGGACTCATCCAGTAAGCCCAGCTTAAATATATTCTGTTCCTGTTCTTTCTGAGGTGTGAGAAGAGTATTTATGGAGGGGCTGATCCCAAAATGAGGTGTTAACAAATCAGACAATCCCTTTCACCCCCTCTTGACACATACTGGCAACTCTCACCACATTCATTTTATTTTATGCTTACTAGTTGGTTTCCAAACGAATTTTTTTTTTCATAAAGAAACTAGTGAAATGAAACACAAGGGGTGTGACGTTAAACAATGCCGTGTTAAATTTAGAGTTTGGATAAAGCACCGATGTCGTTAAAAATATACATGTATATACTTCGGTTCCTAGACTCTTGGACATCAGAATATTCCAGTGGCTTTAAAGGATGCCATGTTAAATTTAGAGTTTGGATAAAGCGCCGATGTCATTAAAAATATACATGCATATACTTCAATTCCTAGACTCTTAGACATCAGAATGTTCCAGCCTAACTCCCTGGGATGGAGCACAAAGGGGTTTGTTGAGATGTGGACGGGCTGAGGGACTTGAGTCCCAGGTCGACCCCGAGTTCTGTTTTCTCTCAAGACTTTAAGCATTCTTTTCTCTTTCCTCCTGACCGGTGACGCCAGCTCTGTTCCTCCTGGGAATCTCCGACATTATTCTTCCTTTTCAACCTGAATTGTTCTTCCTGGCGCCTGTCATTCTTTTTGTCATTGTATTTGGTGTCTCCCTCCAGCAATTCCAGCAGATGCTTCTTGGCTTTCCTTCCCACTTTGAGTTTCTAGCAAGCATGCCTATATCTGCTTTACCCTCTGCTGTCTTGGGCCCTAGCGGTATTTCCCAGGGAACTGGTCAGGCTGTATAGAGCGGGAAGATTGGCGGCATCGTGTTGCTTCGCATGATAATAAATAATGCAAAGAGAGGGGCAGTGTTTGGGTGAATACGGGCAGGGTATTACTTCTCTTTGCACTTGATTAACTATGGACTGGAGAGAAGCAGAGGCCCAGATAATCCTGCCACCTAAACATGAAATTTGCCTGTGGCTTCTGAGTGCTTTCTTTGCAATGAAATTTAAATGTGAGCCTTTTGACCTTCCAAACATTCACACTTTACACACCAGGGGTGTTTTAAACCCTGGCCTGAGGCACTGGACAAGGTGTCCGGGTTACTTGTCCTGAAATCCTCCGTTTCAAACCTCCTTTGCCGAGGAAGGGCTGCAGGCCATTCTACGGCTTTTCATAGCCAGACTGTTCTGGTTGAGGATACGTGTTCTCACGGTTCAGCCTGCCTTTCAAGTCCAAGGGGCGTCATCATTAGTAGTGTTGGCCCAGCATTTCCGCCGCTCTGTGCTTCCTCCTTCCTGGGAGGGCATCGCTGAGAAAGTCTTGCCAAAGTCATGTTCAACGCGCAGAGGGGGAGTCTCTGGCAATGACCTTCTTTCCTGACTATGGCCAAATATGTTTTCAGAAGGAAATAAATACATCAATACACGAATACAGAAATATAGAAATATCTAATATATACATTTATTAAAAATGTGTATTTATTTCGGTATTGATTTGCTTATTTAAAAGAAAACCTGCTTCTTGCCAGAGTGAAAGCAGGATTTGTCTATGATAAAAATCACAGAAAATAAGAAGGAGTTAAGGAAACCATTGGACCAAGCCACAAAAAGTGTTGCTCTAAATACACGACTTCTCAAATTCTTTAGAAGTATTTATGAACATTTTATAGTATGCCTTGTACTGTCTTAGGTATACTGACGTCTAAAAAATAAGTATAAGAGATTATCTCTGCAAACAGGGGCCTCACTATCTTAAAAACAGAAACTTTGCATCGGGCACCGAGATAGCATTCAAAAAGAAAAGTTGAATGAAAGAATATGCATTCAAATTATGTTGGTCATAAGAAATGGAGGAAAGAATGCTTCATTTTCACCGAATGCCAAAAACGACATAAATTTAGAAATGTTTGCCCACGAAAAATAGCTCAGAGCTTTCTTAGCCATATGTCCCACTCAGCAAAACTTCGAGTAATTTACCATCTCATCTTTGCCTAGAATATAGTAATAGCAAATAGAGACCAAGAGGTGGAAAAAGAGAATTAAGCAAACATTAGGGCCATGGTTCATTTTAAAAACGTATTTACACTCAACCATGTCTAAAGTTGATTACAGATCATTAGATTAAATTATAGACTCTTTTGAACCCCCAGTGGGCTCGTTCAGAAGACGGTCAGAAGACAAACTGGGATACCAACCAAGCCTGTCCTACGGGTACTTGAGACCACTGAGATTAAATTCTCTCACACCCTGAATGCTTCAGCCTGCTATCACATGTAACTGTAAACGTTCAAGGTCCTTAGACGTAAATGTGCTGAGCTTAAACCTTGTTTTCTATGCAGAGATTTTCAGATTTTATCATATCATACGTAATGGGACAGCAGACAGCCCCACCTGTCCCCACAAACATTTGCTGGTTCTTTTGCTGTCTCCCTTCTCCCAGGCCTCCTAATAGCTACTGCCCAGGGGTCTGTCTAGCTCTTCCGTAAACAGTCTGTGGTTGGTAACAGAGAGGGCTGTTTGTCCTTTTGGCTTGGGCAGCTTGAAAGGCTGTGTTAAGCAGCCCATGACACCGACCAAGAAAATGTTGGAAGGTGATGACATAAGGGACTCGATCTGAAGACCGATTGTCTACCCTTGCATCTGGTTGTTCCCGGTTTTGCGTGATGTGTAAGAGTGAGGTAGAGGATTACAAGCATTGGAATTGTGTCAATCTGTGTGACAGCCCTGCTTACGTAGAATGTGAATTGGACATATTGTGTGCTCGAGGGTGAATGGATCTCAAGTGTGAGGTTTAACAGAACATAATGTGTTTGGATGGGTGCCCCAGTTCTCTCTACCGGAAGCCTGACCCTACTATTCTGTGGGGATGTAAAGGCACCCCATTAGCCATGGTTTTGAAAGGCAGTATATAGAAACTGGAAATAGAAAGCCAGGAAGAAATTTGAGATTGCAGGTAAACCCTTTGTTACAAACGACAAGGGACATGTGCTCGTTATTCTCATGTAGCTGAGAAATAGAAGTTCAACTTAAGTTTAAATGTAATTTATTTAAAAACAATTTTTTTAATGTTTATTTATTTTTGAGAGAGAGAGAGAGAGAGAGAGAGAGCGATTGGGGGAGGGGCAGAGAGAGAGGGAGACACAGGATCCCAAGCAGGCTCCAGGCTCCAAGCTGTCAGCACAGAGCCCGACGTGGGGCTCAAACTCACGAACTTGAGCCGAAGTCAGATGCTTAACCATCTGAGCCACCCAGGTGCCCCAAGTTTAAATGTAATCTAAATTCCTATGACAACTCTTCACAGGTTAGTTAAATTTACCCAGGTGCTTAAATGCACTACTGGGCATATTTTTTTGGACTTCTGTTCATCATATTCCAGAGAAATAACAATTATAGAAGAGGTATGTACACTTGATGGGAGGGGTCGCTAACATTTAAAAAAAATTTTAATATTTAATGTGTGCTAGACCAGTGCTTCTCAGATAAATTCTAAATAAAATCTGAGTGAGTCCAATCCAACAATATATGAAAAAGGATAACACGTTGTGATCATGTGGGGTTAATCTCAGGAATGCATCAGCCAATCTAATTCACTATATTAGCAAACTAACAAAAGAAGTAAAAAAGCTATATGCTAATCGTAATAGACACAGATTTGTCAAAATCCAGTGTCCATTCCTGACAAAGCCTCTCAGCAAATAGGAATAGGAGAGAAGTTCCTCAACCTGATAAAGGGCATCTATGAAGAACCCACAGCTAACATCATCCTTCTGGTGAAAGACTGAGGCTTTCTCTCTAAAATCAGAACCAAGATCAACATGTCTATTTCATCACCTCTATTTAACATTGTACTGGAGATTCTAACCAGAGAAATTACTTAAATAAAAGAAAGAAAGATTGGAAAGAAAAAAGTAAAGCTGTCTATATTCACAGATGACATCATAGCCCATGTGAAAAATCGGATGGATCTACATATAAAAAAAGCTGCTGAAGCTAAATAAATGAGTTTAGCAAAATTGCAAGAAACAAGATCAATACACAAAAATAATTGTACTTTCATAACTGGCATGGAACGATAGGAAATTGAAATTAAAATATCATTTACAATAGCATGAAAGTAAGACATGCTTAGGGATAAATTGGAAAAGATATATAAAAGAAACTTACAGTTACAGCTATAAAACATTCCTGAGAGAAATTAAATAATTACCCACATAAATAGTCAGATATGCCTTATTCTAGTACCAGAAGTCTCAATCAATATTGTTAAGATGTCATTCCCCACAAGTTGGCTAATAGATTCAATGCAATCCTAATCAAAATCTTAGCATGTTTTTTTATAGATGACAAACTGATTCTAAAATTCATATGGAAATGCATAGAACCTATAATAATCAAAACAACATTTAAAAAGTAGAGCAAAGGTAGGCTAACACTACCTAATTTCAAGACTTATAATTAAGCTGCTATAATCGAGATAGTGTGATATTGACATAAATATAGATAAATATATCAATGGAATAGGATAGAGAATCCAGCAATAGACCCAGATATATATGGACAACTGAATTTTGACATAGGTGGAAAAAAATAGACAAATCATAGTCTCAAAAAATGGTGATGGAACAATTGGATGTCCATACTCAAAAAAAAAAAGAAAAGAAAAATGAAACTTTGATCTATACCTCATATCACATATACAACATATATGATCTGTAATCAAATGTAAAGCCTAAAACCGTAAAACTTCTGTAAGAAAGCATAAGAGAAACTTTTCATCTTGGATTAGGCAAAGACTACTTAAATACAACACCAAAATATGATCTATAAAAGGACACATTGATAATACGGACTTTATCAAAATAAAAATAAATCTGTTCTTTGAAAGTCACAGTTGAGGAATCAAAAGACAAGCACAGAATAGGATAAAATATTTACAAATCATATGTCTGATAAAGGACTCGTATCCAGAACGTGTAAATAACTCTTAAAACTTAATGAGGAAACCAGCCACCCATTCAGAAACTGGCAAAATTCTTGATAGATAGGATGCTTTCTCCATGCCTAACTTCACAGACCCAGGATCCTTCCGTCATGTAGGATTACATGAAGGGTCCATAAACTGTGAATTTTATGAGCCAGACCTGGGGGGGGGGGTGTGGTATACACATCACTTCCGGCCCACGTTTCATTGGCCACAATTCAGTCATGTAGTCGTACAGAACTACCCAAGAAACGAGGAAAACGGGTTTAGCAAACGGCTATTAATCTCTTCCACATTCTGCATTATTACATTTGGTGACTATCCGTAGACACCTAAAGGTGGTTTTATGGCAAATAAGAATATTCTATAGTAAATCCCAAATGTATAAAATCATTACCACAGTACCACCTAATTTAGCTTTTTTCCCTTCCCTTTTTCCTCATGTCTTCATAGGGGTAAAGAAATACTCTTTTGGTTGGGTAAAATTATGGAGATCTCTCTCTCTTTTTTTTTTAAATTTTAGAGACAGAGAGTGAATGCAAGTGGGGGAGAGGGGCAGAGGGAGAAAGAGACAGAATCCTAAGCAGGCTCCACGCTCTGCACGGAGCCCGACGGGGGGCTCGATTGCACGACCCTGGGATCATGACCTGAGCCAAAATCAAGAGTTGGACGTTCAACCAACTGAGCCACCCAAGCACCCCAAGATACCTCTTTTTTATCTGTAAATATGAGAATATTTGCAGAGTGGGCTTGAAAAAAAATGTTACCTTTGCC
Source organism: Panthera uncia (assembly GCF_023721935.1). Classification (NCBI taxonomy): domain Eukaryota; kingdom Metazoa; phylum Chordata; class Mammalia; order Carnivora; family Felidae; genus Panthera; species Panthera uncia. The sequence continues at coordinate 7,103,685 of NC_064817.1, read as the reverse complement.
TTGGCCCGACAGTTCTTCTCAGGAAGAAAAATAATAACGAATTACGTGGTCGCAGGTGATATTCCAATGACCTGGTCTGTAAAGGTGGATGTTAATGAAGATCTAGGGGGCACAGCAAATACTGAGTGCACAGTAGAGATCAAAGAAATGGGGCAAGACTGGGAATGTGAGAGATGGGGCAAGAGGTTGGAGCCTGTGGAAAAAGAGTTTATGGGAAATTCTAACACAAGAGTGTGAAAAAAAAAAGGTTTTAAGGAGAAAGATGCTAAAGATTCAATTTGACATTTGTATGCTATAAAGTAAATGGCATCCTTTGCCTCCAACCTTCACCAAAAAGCTGCTACACCCAGAGCCTCGTGTCATTGGTACTTTGAGTGGCATCTAGTGTAAGGCCATAAGAACGATGTCCATTCAGGACCCCTGAGAAGCAGATACACAGATGGAGAAAAGGCCAATGAAAGTTAAGGGCGAGAGAGAGCGGGAGTAGGCAGGAAGAGCCCTTAATCCATGATTCAACTCTAATGCCTGTGAGGGGAGACAAGGAAGGAAGATTGGGACAGGAGCCTCCTAGCCTGCAGTGCAGCTCTAGGCCCATTATGGCCTGGCTGATGGGGAACCTCTGAGCAGAGCTTGCCCTTTAGAGAATCAGACAGGGGCCTGGATCTAGTCCCCTTCCGTGCTCAGTTCTTGGTCGGGAGCAGCCTTGAGGCAGGGTAGCGTTGGCATAGCGTTGTGTCTGCTAACCACATTCCTAGCTGGAAATTCTCCTGAAAGAGAGATCTGAGCAACCCCAGAGCCACCAAAAGGGATAAGCTCCGAAGGGCGAAGTGGTCCAAACACTGAACTGATTCATCAGGAGCAGGAATTGCGGTCAGAAACGAGTAGAAGTTCAAGGCCCGCCAACCCCTGTGAGTCCTTGGAGAGTCGCTACAGCAGAGTCTCGACACCAGAACACCTGCTATGAAATGACCGGTTATGAAGGAGAGAGAAGAGAGTTGTCTAGTTGTTTTTAACATTTGTAACATTTAATCTATGCGTGTAAATGCAGTTGACCATTGAACAGCACAGGCTTCAACCGTGTGGATCCACTTATACACAGATGCTTTGTTCAATAAATGCCGAACAGTATTGTAAATGTATTCTCCTTATGATTTTCTTCATAACGTTCTTGTTTCTCTAGCTTACTTGATTGTAAGAATACTGCATGTAATACATATAACATCCAAAGTGTGTGTTAATCAGCTGTTTGTTATTGGTAGAGCTTCTGGTCAACAGTAGTCTATTAGTAGTTCATGTTTTGGAGAATCAAGAGTTATATACAGATTTTTGACCGCACCAGGGGGTCTGTACCCCTAACCCTCGTGTTGTTCAACGGGCCACTGTATCTCCTTTTCAGAGGTCTTTGCTTCACACCAGATTCATTTAGCTGTGCCCCCTAATTCTGTGGACTTTTTCACATAAAATGGACACTGCATTATCTTGGAGAATTCAGTGCTGTAACGATAAAGGAAGCTAATTTCTAAATTCTTTTCTGGACCTAATATCACACTTGCGCCCATACTGTAAATGTCCCTCTTCCCCTCATAGCAACACACGAAGTTTATGTGCACCTAGGACTTGACATATAGCTTAGGGAGGATTGATTTTCTTTACCTGAATTTGTTTTAGAGTATATCGTGTTTATATCAATATCCTGACTACTCTGGAGATATTAAGCTCCAAACCGCACTCATTTTACACTTTTAAAACATTTAAGGTTTTATTTTGGCTTCAGAATTTTTTCTTCCATTTAGATACCACGAGCATTTCCAGGGATGATCTCAGTTTTGGGCACATGAAGAACAGTCATGTGTTTCAATATCAAACCCAGATGGGTGCAGTTTGCAACACCCGTGACAGGTTTCCCTGCTCTAGGCTGACCAACTCATCATGGTTTCCCAGGACTTTTCTGGGCACTGGAAGTTCCACATCTTGGGAAACTCCCCAGTTCTGGGGAGGGTTGGTCATCCTAGCCAGCTCTTATCCTCAAACAAAATAAGAAAGTTCTATCAGTAGGGTGGCCATTCTTGGCCTGCAGGTTACATTCCTGTTTACTTTCCAAGGTGGTGAAAAGGCAGGACCCCTATAGACATCTTTGATTGCTGTCACATTATTTCAAACATTTAAGAGTTACAATGGCGTAGGATATCTAGTGGATTTACCTGTACTCATTGCTGTATCAGAATATGTTCTTCATAAAATTAAATACTGAACACGTTAAAAATACCGCTTATTTTCCAAAAGCAATAAAGGGATGGACACAATTGCATTTTCAAGAATCTTCATATGTATTTATTGTTTGTCTTCTCTTTTGAGTTTACTTTTATTCAGCTTCCTACTCCTTGGGGCTGCCCTAAATGAAGAAATCAAATTAACAGTAAACTGAGCCATGCATGCAACTCTCGTCCTTTTTAAAGTTCAGTTTGTGTGGGTGTGTACACACACACACACACACACACACGTGTAGATAAATATATACATACATGTATATATTTCATGGCATATATTGCAAATCAAGAAATCATAAGGAAGAAAAATGTAAAAAGGGGTGGTTTATTCCTCAAAGCAAATTCAGTCCAATTGAATTACTATTTCAGTTGACAATGTGACAAAGCCAATTGGGAATTTCCAGATGCAGAGAGGTAAAAACGCCAACTTTATTAAAACGTAAGCCAAAGCAAAATCACAGTCTAAAATGGAAATGGGATTGAGGAAAAGGCTGATTTTGTTTGGCATGCACTGTAAAATTCTAATTTCATGTAGGTTTAAAAACATGAAACGCCCACCCTTATATAGCCATAGAGGGAAAGACAAGCCCATGCTAAGCTGATTGTCCACGGTTCTTAAATTTTTATGTTAATAATAATATAAATTGTTGATAACATTTGGGGGCTCAATTGATAATGGCATTGGACGATTTCATGAACTAAAAGAAATTATTTTGGCAGAGATAATCAAAACGGAGATATGATTTGATCTTGGGAGATCAACTTGGACCTACAACATATCTATACATACCCAACATATGAAATCATAGAGGAGGCACATTTTTATAAAATATTGGAAGTATGAGTACAACCTTTTCATAAACCAAATAAAGCCAGTTTTTTTTCAGTGCTTTAGGTATGATCTCTCTTAGAAAGATGACCCACATTCATAACCTACAGATGAAGGCATAGGGTGCCACATTTTTACAAAGATTGGAAGTACTCATAATTAAGAAAGCCAGTCTTCTTGGGACTCCTGGGTGGCTCAGTTGGTTAAACATCTGACTTTGGCTCAGGTCATGATCTTGCAGTTTGTGAGTTTGAGTCCCACATTGGGCTCTCTGCTGTGAGCACAGAGCCTGCTTCAGATCTTCTGCTTCCCTCTCTCTCTGCCTCCACCTTTCTCAATTAAATAAACTTTAATTTAAAAAAAAAAGCCAGTCTTCTCTCTGACTTCAGGTATGATTCCCTTAGAATGATGACTGTGCATGCCAATGGGCTGAGACAGACTATAATCTGTAGGATTTACAGTACTTTGCTTCACTAGAACAAGCAATTCTAAAATTTTTATGGAACCACAAAAGACCCCGAATAGCCAAAGTAATTTTGAAGAAGAAGACCAAAGCGGGAGGTATCACAGTCCCAGACTTTAGCCTCTACTACAAAGCTGTAATCATCAAGACAGCATGGTATTGGCACAAAAACAGACACATAGACCAATGGAATAGAATAGAGACTCCAGAATTGGACCCACAAAAGTATGGCCAACTAATCTTTGACAAAGCAGGAAAGAACATCCAATGGAAAAAAGACAGTCTCTTTAACAAATGGTGCTGGGAGAACTGGACAGCAACATACAGAAGGATAAAACTAGACCACTTTCTTACGCCATTCACAAAAATAAACTCAAAATGGATAAAGAACCTGAATGTGAGACAGGAAACCATCAAAACCCTAGAGGAGAAAGCAGGAAAAAAACCTCTCTGACCTCAGCTACAGCAATTTCTTAACTTGACACATCTCCACAGGCAAGGGAATTAAAAGCATAAATGAACTATTGGGACCTCATGAAGATAAGAAGCTTCTGCACTGCAAAGGAAACAATCAACAAAACTAAAAGGCAACCAACAGAATGGGAAAATTTATACGCAAATGACATCGGACAAAGGGCTAGTATCCAAAATCTATAAAGAGCTCACCAAACTCCACACCCAAAAAACAAACAATCCAGTGAAGAAATGGGCAGAAAACATGAATAGACACTTCTCTAAAGAAGACATCCATATGGCCAACAGGCACAGGAAAAGATGCTCAATGTCGCTCCTCATCAGGGAAATATAAATCAAAACCACATTGAGATACCACCTCACGCCAGTCAAAGTGGCTAAAATGAACAAATCAGGAGACTATAGATGTTGGCAAGGATGTGGAGAAATGGGAACCCTCTTGCACTGTGGTGGGAATGCAAACTGGTGCAGCCACTCTGGAAAGCAGTGTGGAGGTTCCTCAAAAAATGAAAAATAGATCTACCCTATGACCCAGCAATAGCACTGCTAGGAATTTACCCAAGGGATACAGAAGTGCTGATGCACAGGGGCACACGTACCCTAATGTTTATAGCAGCACTTTCAACAGTAGCCAAATTATGGAAAGAGCCTAAATTTCCATCACCTGATGAATGGATAAAGAAATTGTGGTTTATATACACAATGGAATACTACTTGGCAATGAGAAAGAATGAAATATGGCCTTTTGTAGCAAGGTGGATGGAACTGGAGAGTGTTATGCTAAGTGAAATATGTCATACAGAGAAAGACAGATACTATATGTTTTCACTCTTATGTGGATCCTGAGAAACTTAACAGAAGACCATGGGGGAGGGGAAGGAAAAAAAAGTTAGAGAGGGAGGGAGCCAAACCATATGAGACTCTTAAAAACTGAGAATAAACTGAGGGTTGATGGGGGTGGAAGGGAGGAGAGGGTGGGTGATGGGCATTGAGGAGGGCACCTGTTGGGATGAGCACTGGGTGTTGTATGGAAACCAATTTGACAATAAATTTCGTATTAAAACAAATTTTAAAAAATAAAGTACTTTGCTTCATAGTAAAAAGATCATGAGCTTCAGAGTCAGGTAGACCTAGGTTCAAGTCCCAGCACAACTTAGAGATATACAAAATAAAGCAAAGATAGATAATTGAGTGTGGAATAGCCCCGGGATCAATAGAATTTGAATACAGGACATCTCACTTCAAAATACATTATATAAAAACTGAAAATTTCTGACCTGCAGAAAACCTACCATACACAAAACAAATGAGAAGTACAGCAGATAAAGAGCTGATATAAAGAGTTTTTATAGATATAAAGAGTTTTTACAAATCAATACCCAAAAGACATATATAGGCAAGTCACAGAAAAAGCAATGAACAGCTTTTAAGAAAATGAAGTTCCCACCTCAGCCATGATTAAGTAGGTATATATTAAAACACCAAAATACTAAAAATTAAAACCACGCCATGAGTTAGGAGAAATGTAGGGAAATAGGCATTCTCAGATTAGGCATGTCAACTGGTGATCTCCTTTGGTATTACTTAAATGAATGATAAAGAATGTGAGACATGTTAGCCTGATCTTTTGCAAATAAGAGAATACACGGAGCACAATGGCTTAAGTAAGTCCATGTTTACTTTCCTCATATAATCTGAAGTTTGGAGGGAAGTGGCTGCTGGTTCAGGGGCTCTGGGTTGTGATATGGCAAGATGCCTACCATAGCACCAGGCACCGTGTCTGCAATCAAGTCAGTAAAGAGCAAGGAGGGAGGGTGGGATCAACGCTGGTACATCTGTTCCTTTATTAGGTAAACAAAAGTTTACCTAGATAAGCACACTTTCATTTACACCCTACTGGTGGGAACTATGATATATTGAACACACATAGCTGTAAGGGAAACTGGGAAAGTCTTAGCCTAATCATGGGAAGTGAGAGAGAAAGAAGGTGGGAGCAGTTGTTGCTTCAGACAACTTGCAGTGTCTGCTACACATCTGGAGAACAATATGTATCAAAATGCACATGCCAACTGACCATATAAAGTATTGGCTGGGATGTGAAGCAACTGGAACTCTCATACACTTCCATAAGTAGAAAATGGCACAACCACTTGGCAAAACCATTTGGCAGCCTCTTATAAAGTTGAACATACACCTAGAAACTCCACCCCTGGTTATCTTCCCAAGGGAAATGTACATCTGTGCCCACGAAAGACATTTGCAAGGATACTCAAGGAAGCAATGTTCATAATAGCTCCAAACTAGAAATAAATGTCTATCAAAGATGAATGAATAAACAAATTGTAATATATGTGTACAATGGAATAGTGCTCAACAATTACAAAAATAAAGAACCATTGGTATACAAAACAACTTGAATGAATTTCAGAAACATTATCCTGAGCAACAGAAGTCAGGCACAAAGGCATGCATATTGTTTGATCTCATTTATACGAAATTCTACAACCAGCAAACGAAACTATGGTGATAGGAAACAGATAAATGGTCGCCTGGAACCAGAGGTTGTGGGGGGGGATTTTCTGTAAAGGGTTTTGAGGGAGCTATTGCAGTAATGGAAATTGTATTAGCCATATTTCTAGATTCAGTAACCTTGATGCTTAACATCTGCCCTATATGCAGATGCCAGACACACCTTGTTCTAGACAGCCTGATTTGAGTCATCTCAAATAGAAACCAACGAATCCAAAGTCTATGCCCTCCTCTGTAATCACCAGTAAAGGTCCCTTCTCTCCCCTGTGCTTCCTGCAAAAACCACAATAAAGGCCTGGACACACAGTTCCTCTCTCTCTTGCCCACCAACTTTGATACCTTACCTTTGGTGATTCTCATTGACATGTACTCCCTCGCTTGGAAACTGTGAGTGTAACAAACCACCCTTTCAATGACAGTCATCTCCTGATCTGTCATCGCCTTACCTTTCCTCAACAATAATAAAGCTTATTAAAACAAATGTTCTGTTTCTTAGTTGTGTTGGCAGTAACATGGGTATATACAAACTTCACACTTTAAAAGGGTGCTTTTGATCATATGTAAATAAAGTTTATTAAAAATAAGACGTACATACCCTTTATGCCTGCAACTCTATTCCAGGATTCTATCCTTTAGATATCCTTGCACATGTATGCAAAGGTAAGATAAGATCTTCACGACATTGTCTACAATAGCCTTAGACTGAAAACAACATAAATGTCCACCATCTGGGGATTGTCTGTTAATGCAGCATAGCCTGCACTATCAGAACCGATATTCTACTGCATCTTATGGTTTTGAACTAGACCCTTCTCACCCCTCCAGTTTGGCCAACTGCACCATTAAGTCAAGTCCTAAATGTATGATGAAATATTATTTAGCCATTAGAAAAAATGGGTAAGTCTATGAAGAGGAACAATGGCCTGGAGAACATTGAGAGCAGTGTGCACTCTGCTCCCATTTATGTTGATAAATATGGGGCAGAAGCAGATTTTGTACATTGTATATATCATGTATTATATTAGTATATGCATAGAATACATAATAGTAAGAGTTGCTTCTGGGAAGGACTGCAACCTGGATACAGGGGAGGGGGGATGAAAATTAAATGTGGTTTTCCCTGCATATCATTTTAGAAGACTGAATAATTATCTTAGCATTGTATAAATGTATTAATGTTTTAATGAAAAACGACCAGTTATTTTATAAACAAAATAAGGAAAAGTTAAAAATTAAAACATTTAGAATTTGCAAAAACACAATTTTTATTATCCCCCTCATACAAGAATCATTTTCGTATTATTGGATTGGCTACTATTCTTAAATCAGTAAATAAGTGTAGCAAGTCCATGTTTTGCTGAGGCCAAGTATCTCCATGGGGAATGGGGACCCAAAGAGTTTAGCATGTAACAAACGTGGGAAAATAGAAAACAGATTCCAGCATGCTCTGGAGGTCTATAGTTCTCCTGACTGCTCCCTTGAAATGGAGTGCCTTTTTCAATTATAGCTCACTTTATGCAAAATACACCACATTTCCCCTAACACTCCCCCACACACCCGCACACACTCATTCTCATAACCACCTTGGGAAATATCACTCTTGTCCTTGCTTTTCAGAGCAGCAAAAGGAAACCTAAGATGATGGTGGTTTGCTCAAGTTATAAAGAGGCATTGGAACTCTGAGTATTGTGTATATTCTCATCAGTTAATTTTTTGATAGTTGAGTTCCATGTCAAATCTATCTTAGAAACAGAGTGAGAGAGAATGTGATTTAAATATAGAACAGACTGTGGTTTGTCATGGTTTGTGTCATAGCTTCATATGTTAGTGGGAGGCTCAGAGGAAAGGAAAAGAATTATGAGCCTCTTGCCTCCCTTTATTGCCTCAAATAAGCATGAGGATGCTGATGAATGTGACCTATGTGGTCAAAATGGTGCAGATGGCCAAGACAGAGGACTGTAGGTGGGTCAAGATTAAAATCATGAAACAAAATAAGATGCTAGTTGGGATAGCACAGATTATGATGCATTAACAAACAACCCCAAAATCCTAGTCATGTAACACAATGAGGTTTATTTTTTTATCACACTTGATAAATAGCAGATGTCTTTGAAGGGTGCTTCTCTATGTCATTCTACCTCTGGAACCCAGGCTAATAGAGATACCAACATGTGGAACATCACCAGTCATGACAGCAGTGGAAAGAGAGTGCTGCAGGGTCTCACAATGGCAATGAAATTCCCCAGCTGGGAAATGACACAAGTTACTTCTGTCAACAGCCTATTGGCTATTACCAGTTACATGACTCGGTCCAATGTCAAGAAAGTTTGTTAAGTGTATATCCTCCCATAGTTCTAAGGGAGAGGAGACCCAGATATGCCTGAACAGAAGTCACTATCATCAGAATGAAAGCAAAAGCAGGCAGGAAGAATAGTGAGCTGAGATCTGATGGCTTGACAGCCCATGTGATCTTCCCACCTTGGATTCATCCTCCAGGACCTAACGTAAATTTGGGTCTTGGAGCAAAAAGAGAGAGGAGAGGAAGATGGCGGCAGATTAGGAGGACCCTCGACTTATCTTGTCCCATGAACACAACTAGATAACTGTCAAATTGTCCCAAATACCCCAGAAATTGACCTGAAGACTGACAGAATAAACTCCATGACTAAAGGGAGAAAAGAGGCCACATCAAAGAAGTTAGGAAATACAGAGACATGGTTTAGGTGAGAAACAGATTGTGGTGTTGCAGAGGGGAGGGAGCCATAGTTGCAGAGAAGGGCAAGAGAGAGAGAGGAGCACACAGGGGAATGCACAAAGAGAACATTTCCCCAAAGCCACTGGCTTGGAAAACAAGAGGGGCTGAAATTTGTGAGTTACTGCAACCAGTGGGGCTTAAAACCTAAAGTTTTAAAGGTCGGCAGGATTGGCTGCAACAGAGCCCAGAGGGCACTGCACTGCTCCTGGAGAGAAGGCAGGCAAATAACCTGGGGGCACACCATGTAGAAACAGTGATCTGAAGAGTGACTGCCTGGGGCACACAGTGGGGATATTCTTTGCTCTTCTCAGAGCATGTCCCTGAGAGGCAGCATTCACAGAGATGCCTCTCCAGGAACAAAGGATCTGGCTGGCACTATTTTCTTCTCCCGCCCCTCAGCATAAACACAGAGCCACATATGGGAAGCAGCCAGCAGTGCCAGACACTGGCTGCTTCCCTTGCTTACACCAAGCCCCACCCCCCTGCTCTCTGGCAGCACTATGCTTCTCAGTCAAGCTTGCCTCAGTCCCAGTGTGGTGGGCCCCTGCCCCAGAAGACCAGCACAAACCCCTGCCCACACCATGTCTCCAAACCAGAGAGTCCTGCAGGGCCTCAGTTCTGGTGGAGTTGGTGTCAGGTCTCATTTCACAAGCAGACCAGAGCACACCTAATTAAATTTGCCACATTCTGGTCAGGGACCAAACACTGCCCACAGCAGGCAAGTAGAGCCTCTACAAACGACTTGCCTGAAGCATAGAGCAGCCAAAACACAACAGCAGAGCACATGCAACACACACTGGAGACACACTCTTAAGTTTCAGGCCCTGGCCACTACGTGACATCTTCTTCATAAGGCCATTAATTTCAGAAGCAGGAGATATCATTGGCTTTTCTAACACAGAGAAAAAGGCAGAAACTTAAGCAAAATGCCAAGATGGAGGAATGTATCCCAAATGAAAGAACAAGAGAGGGCCACAGCCAGAGATCTAAAACAGATAAAAGTAACATGCCTGGTGGAGAATTTAAGGGAACAATTATAAGGATACTCACTGGTCTTGAGAGAAGACCAGAAGACATCAGTGAGACCCTTAACACAGAGATAAAAGAGCTAAAAAAAGAATCAGAGATTAAGAACGCAATAAACGAGATTGGAAATAGGCTTGATGCAATGAACAGCAGGTTGGAAGAAGCAGAGTAACGATATAGTGACCTAGAAGACAAAATAATGGAAAATAATGACACTAAACAAAAGAGACAAAGAATTATGTGACACAAGAATAGATATAAGGAACTCAGTGACTCCATCAAATGTAATAACATTCATATTATAGGAGTCCCAGAAGAAGAAGAGAGAGAAAAGGGGGCGGAAAACTTATTTTAAGAAATAATAGGGTGCTGCCTGGGTGGCTCAGTCAGTTAAGCATCCGACTTCAGCTCAGATATTGATCTTTGTTCACGAGTTCAAGCCCTGTGTCAGGATCTGTGCTGACAGCTCAGAGCATGGAGCCTGCTTCGGATTCTGGTCTCTCTCTCTCTCTCTCTCTCTCTCTCTGCCCCTCCTCCACTCACACTCTTTCTCTCTCTCTCAAAAATAAATAAACATTAAAAAAAAAGAAAGAATAGCAGAAAACATCCCTAATCTGGGGAAGGCAACAGACATCTAGATCCAGAAGGCACAGAGAACTCCCATCAAAATCAACAAAAGCAGGCCAACACCAAGACATATTGTAATTAAATTTGCAAAAAAATTGCGACAAAGTAAAAAAAACTTAAAAGCAGCAAGACAAAAAGTCCTTAACTGACAAAGGAAAACCCATAAGGCTAGCTGGAGATTTCTCAACAGAAATTTGGCAGTCCAGAAGAAAATGGCATGATATATTCACAGTTCTGAGTGGGGGGAGGGGTGCCTGGGTGGCTCAGTCAGTTAAGCATCTGACTTTAGCTCAGGTCATGATCTCATAGTTTGTGAGTTTAAGCCCCGCTTTGGGCTCTGTGCTGACAGCTCAGAGCCTGGAGTTCTGCTATGGATTTTGTGTCTCCCTCTCTCTCTGCACCTCCCTTCTCGCTCTCTCTCTCTCTCTCCCTCCCTCTCTCTCTCTCTCTCTTTCAAAGATAAATAAACATTTAAAAATTTAAAAAAAGAAATACAAAGTGCTGAATGGGAAAAATCTGCGGCCAAGAATACTTTATCTAGCAAGGCTGTCATTCAACATAGAAGGAGAGATAAAGAGTTTCCCAAACTAAAAGGAGTTTGTGAGCACTAAATCAGCCCTGAAGTAACTATTAAAGAGGACTCTTTGAGTGCAAAGGAGAGACCAAAAATGACAAAACATAAAAGGATCAGAGAAAATCTTCAAAAACAACAAAACCAGTAATAAAATGGCAATATCTATCTATCTATCTATCTATCTATCTATCTATAATTACTTTGAATGTAAATGGACTAAATGCTCCAATCAAAAGACAGAGGTTGTCAGAATGGATAAAAAAGCAAGATCCATCTATTTGCTGCCTACAAGAGACTCATTGCAGACCTACAGATTGAAAGTGAGGAGTGGAGAAACATTTATCATACAAATGGATATCAAAAGAAAGCCAGAGTAACAATACTTATATTGGAAAAATTAGATTTTAAAACAAACACTGTAAAAAGAGACAAGGGCATTATATAATCATAAAGGGGGACGTCCAACAAGAAGATATAGCAATTGTAAATATATATGCACCAAACATGGAAGCACCCAGATAAATGAAACATAACAAACATAAAAGAACTGATTGATAATAACACAATAATAGAAGGGACTTTAACATGCTCACTTATATCAATGGACAGACCATCTAAACAGAAAAACAACAAGGAAACAATGGCTTTGAATGACACACTGAAACAGTTGGACTTAGCAGATATATTCAGAACATTCCATCCAGAAACAGCAGAATACACATTGTTTTCAAGTGCACATGGAACATTCTCCAGAAGAGATCACATGTTAAGTCACAAAACAGGATTCAACAAATACAAAAAGATTGAAATCATACCATGCACCTTTTCTGAACATTATGCTATTAAACTAGAAGTCAACCCAAGAAAAAAATTGGAAAGACCACCAAATACATGGAAGTTAAACAATATGCTACTAAACGATGAATGAGTCAACCAAGAAATCAAAGAAAAAATTTTTAAATATACATGGAAATAAATGAAAATAAAACACAACGGTCAAGTACCTTTGGGATGCCGCAAAAGCAGCTCTAACAGGGAAGTATATAGCAATACAGGCCTACCTCAAGAAGCAAGAAAAATCTCAAATAAACAACCTTAGCTTACACCTAAAGGACATAGAAAAAGAACAACAAGAAAAAGCCAAAAGCCAGCAGAAAGAAGGAAAAAATAATTATTAGAGCAGAAATAAATGATATAGAAACTAAAAGTCCAATAGAGCAGATGAACGAAACCAGGAGCTGGTTCTTTGAAAAAATTAATAAAATTGATAAACCTCTAGCCAGACTTATTTAAAAGAAAGGAGAAAGGACCCAAATAAATAAAATCTCAAATGAGAGAGGAGAAATAACAACCAACGTCACAGAAATACAAACAGTTGTAAGAGAACATTATGAAAAACTATATGCCAACCAATTGGACAACCTGGAAGAAATGGACAAATTCCTAGAAACATATAAACTACCAAAACTGAAACAGGAAGAATTAGAAAACATGAACAGACTAAAAACCATCAAAGACATTGAATCAGTAAGCAAAAAACTCCTGAGGCTCCTGGGTGGCTCAGATGGTTAAGAGTCTGACTCTTGATTTCAGTTCAGGTCATAATCTCACAGTTTATGGGTTCGTGCCCCATGTCAGGCTCTGCACTGGCAGTGTGAGAGCCTGCTTGGGATTCTCTCTTGCTCTCTCTCTCTCTGCCCCTCCCTTGCTCTTGTGCTCTCGCTCTCTCAAAATAAATAAATAAACTTAAAAAAATTTTTTTTCAAAAATTCCCAACAAAGAGAAATCTAGGGCCAGATGGCTTCACAAGCAAATTCTACCAAAGATTTAAAGAAGAGTTAATGCCTATTCTTCTCAAACTATGCCAAACAATAGAGAAAGAAGGAAAACTTCCAAATTCATTCTGTGAAGCCAGAATTACCCTGATACCAAAACCAGATAAAGACTCCACTAAAAAAGAGAACTACAGGCCAATATCCCTGATGAACATGGATGCAAAAATTCTCAATAAAATACTGGCAAACTGAATCCAGCAATACATTACAAAAAATCATTCATCGAGATCAAGTAGGATTTATTCCTGGGTTGCATGAGTGGTTCAATATTCACAAATAAATCAACGTGATACACCACATTAATAAAAGAAAGGATAAGAACCATATGATCATTTCAATAGATGCAGAAAAAGCATTCGACAAAGTACAACATCCATTCATGGTAAAAACTCTCAACAAAGTAGGTTTAAAAGGAACATACCTCAACATAATAAAGGCCATATATGAAAAACCCACAGCTAATATCATCCTAAATGGGGAAAAACTGAGAGCTTTTCCTCTATGGAACAAGACAGGGATGTCCACTCTCACCACTGTTATTTAACATAGTACTGGAAGTTCTAGCTACAGCAATCAGACAACAAAAAGAAACAAAAGGCATCTAAATCGGCAAGGAAGAAATAAAACTTTCATTATTTGCAGATGATATTATACTGTGCATAGAAAACCCAAAAGACTTCACCAAAAAACCACTAGAACTGATAAATGAATTCAGTAAAGTCACAGTATACAAAATCAATGTACAGAAATCTGTTGCATTTCTATACACCAATAATGAAGCAGCAGAAAGAGAAGTTAAGGAATCAATCCCATTTATAATTGCACCAAAAACAATAAGATACCTAGGAATAAACCTAATCAAAGAAGTGAAAGACCTATACTCTGAAAACAACACTGATGAGAGAAATTGAAGAAGACACTTAAAAAAAGGAAAAACATTCCATGCTCATGGATTGTAAGAACAAATATTGTTAAAATGTCTATACTACCTAAAGCAATCTACACATTTAATGCAATCCCTATCAAAAAGCAACAGCCCAGACTGGGGTGCATGGGTGGCTCAGTCAGTTGAGCGTCCAATTCTTGATTTCAGCTCAGGTCACAATCTCACAGTTTGTGAGTTTGAGCCCTGCATTGGGCTTGCTGCTGTCAGCGTGGAGCCTGCTTCAGATTCTCTGTCTCCCTCTTTCTCTGCCCCTCTCCCCCTCTCAAAAATAAATAAACGCTTCCTTAAAAAGAGCCAAAAAGAAATTCTGGAATTGAAAAGTACAACAACTGAAAGGAAAAATTCACTAGAGGGGCTCAACAGAGGATTTGAGCAGATAAAGATACCAGATGAAAACATCAGGCACCAAATGTTTCCACATTGTATTCACAAATTCCATTGAACTTAATGAGAGTTGGGAGGCTCAACATAGCTTCAGTCTCCTCGCCACCTCTCTCTACCTATAGTGGTAAAAGTCTGGGAATGCATTGGAGAATCATCAGAGAACAGCTATAAATTTTAAGTCAAGTGAGGGAAGGTTCTAAAGAATCATTATTAGAGATGGAGGGTGGCATCTCATTCTATCATTGGCTACTTGCCTAGGAACAGATTTGCTGATTTCTTCTATGGGACCAAGGGGCAAGATAGTCATTTGGAGAGAAATAGCAAGACAGAGATCAAAGAGCATTTATTCTGGGTGAAGTCAAAATATGTGAGTTTCCCAGGAGTCAAACAGATACAAAGAATGACACTTGGGCTTGAGTCCTCACCTCACCCATGATGGCTGCCTATTGGGCAAAGGGCTCCTGGCAATAAGACGCTATGTGGTATACCACTAAAGGCAGTATTTGAAGTGGGTTCAAACTGACGTACATCTTACATCTTTTATATGTAAGAACCGTACAGTGGGAAGAGCCATCCAAGGAACCTCTGAAAAAATATGCCTACAAGCCTCAGGTCAGAGGGAGCATTTATGTTCATGCACACACAAGGCTTCTGGGGAGGAGCAGTAGTAGTCAACACATAAGACTACAAAGGTGCCTCTTCTATCAGAGATGTCTGCCCCAAGTACCACCACCCCTACTGTATCTCCCTGAGCTCCGGTACAAAGCGGGAAGAAAGAACCCAGAAGAGAGCAGTATAGAAGACATCCGAAAAACCTCTCCCTTATTCACAACCCCTCAGGCCCAGGCCCAGCACTGGAGGCCTAGAGGAAGAGTTCATGATAAACTGAAGAGGAGATCGAAGTTTCAAACTGCACTGACCTGGGCATTTTCAAATAGAAGACTAATCAGGAACTAAAAAATCTAGCTGGGATATCTTTAAGGAAGGAAAAAGGGAGCTGGACAGAGAATGTTTGAAAGGAGTGGTTGGAGAAGAAATATTCTTGTCATGTTCTGTAAACCAGTTCCATAAAGATACCATGGAAATTATTATAATGAGTGAGTACACAGCCCAACACAACTGTTTGTGTCATTCTTATGTATCCTGAAAACACATCACTGTGCAACCATAATGAACTTTGAGTGTCTTCTCTGTGCCTCAGATCACTCATCTAGAAAATGAACTCGTTTTACAAAATCATCTCCGATACCTCTTTGTTCTAACTTTCTTCAGCATAGTAACCAATCATTGTATACCAATAAGTAACCCAAGGGTAGCCCTTTACAAAGAATCCAATTCTTACAAACACCTTGTGTGTAGGTAAGAGAGATATTCTTGGTCCCTTTTAAGATTAAGAGGATTGTGAGACTTAGGGAGGCCAAATGCTCCAGGTGGTGATTGGCCTAAGGAGTACCGTGAATCAAGCCTTCTAACTGAGAAGCATATCCTCTTTTCAGTAAATCACACCATTTTGTGCCTAGTGCAATCCTGAATATCATCCAAGATATTTCCTCGCAAATTTTCTGCAAATCTTCCTAACTGCTAGAGCAGATCACTGGTGGGGGGGGGGGCGGGGGAAGCAAGTATCTAGACTGGCCCAGAGAAGAGGCAATAGGCTGCAGGGAAATGAGGAACTTGTAAGTCATCTAAGAAGTTTCTTCCACTTGGGCTAACATCAGAAGGAAGGAAGTTGGTTGGTGACCTGACAGCAGAATCAAGAGGAAGAGAAATGCTGTAATCTTTTTTGAATTCACTTTCATAAACAGAAAAAGCCTCTCCAGAGATTTCCAGATTGGTATTTTTTCCAAATAGATGGTGCCGGCAGATGACTGACGTCCAGGCTCTTCATGTGACGATATTTGTGTAAAGCATTTGGAATCATGTTTATTATGCCGAGAATGACATCCTGGGGAAAGTGCGTGTTTCTTTGGATTTTAACATCTACAAGCATCTACCATTATGTGAGGCCAGCTCTTATTTACACAAAGGATCACTTTTCCAACCTTCTGTCCACTCGGCATTCTTGAAGCCCTGCATTACATTGTTTCATCATGTGGTCATGTGTTTTGGGTTACCCTCGTCATAAACTGCAGCTGCAGGAAAGAAGTGTGTACCCAGTCTACTTTAAACTTAATAAAATCTTCCACATGGAAAATGAATTAAACCATCCTATTGTGGTACATGTTTATTGTGACGATGGAGAGGGAGGTGCTTGAATTTCTGTGTTTTTGGTTTAGGCCATCAGACTTCCAAAGCCCCCTGGGACATCGTCCTCTGCAGAGGAAATCCACTAGGACCTCAATATTCAAAGGCTGAAGTGACTAAATAGGTCTCTGCGGAGAAGAAAGTGTCAGCCAAAACGATTGGGAGGTTCCACCCCCACGCTGTTCCTTCTCAAGGCTGATCAGATCTGTGGGGTCCCACTCTAAACTTATCACCTCACTCAGACAGGGGCTAGTTTGCCACTGCCCCCCGATGTGCTTAGAACTGAAAAAAACATTTTAATTAAAATAAATTTGGAGCTCACAGATTCCCTGATTCTTAAATCCAGAATCTACCTTCAGGGTATAGAAGGGTAAAGAAGGAGAAGGAGAAGGAGGAGGAGAAGGAGGATGAGGAGGAGGACGAGGAGGAGGAGGGGAAGAAGAAGAAGAAGAAGAAGAAGAAGAAGAAGAAGAAGAAGAAGAAGAAGAAGAAGAA